>NC_092209.1:63586845-63775680 GCF_043381705.1 Parasteatoda tepidariorum
TATATATATAAAATAGAAACACTTCTTTATCAACACATTTTTATCTTGCTCAAAAAATACTTAAATAATCACTTTATAGATTTAGAAATGTTTAGGATGTGCAAATTCTCAATGAAGTTCAAGGCTTTTAAAGTCTTAAGACGGAAAAAAATGTTTTTGAAACATCCTATGGCGAAAAATGAATTTCGAAAATTAAATTTCTATTATAAATTAAAAATTACTCTGAAAATTTTCTTTAATTTTATCGAATATTTTTAAAGTTATAGCAAAAAAAATGTAAGACAAAATATTTTTTTTTATAAAAATGTCCATATCTCCATAAATATTTAAGCTAGACTTTCGAAATTTTGTATAGTTATTGCATGTAATTATTACAATAATAGTCACTAGTTAAAAATCCATTGCTATATTTTTTGGCATAGGGTGTTCAAAAACATTTTCCGTTTGTAATTTACTGTCGGACCGTCAAACCTCTAAAAGCTTTAAGCTTCATTAATATATGTATGATAAATTGCATGATTTAAGCACTTCTTAAGTTATAAAATGATTCGCATAGTATTTCTTAAGAAATATGAAAAAATTGATTAGTATAAAAGCTTTTCCTCTATTTTGTCCACTGTATATATATATTTATAGTACCCCGTTTTTCTTTTTACTGAAGATAAAGAAAATTAAAGTAAATGGAGATGATGAGTAGTTTATAATTAAAGATATCTAAGACTCAATTAAATATCGAAGGCTAATTAAATGTCTAAGATTCAATATAAAATACATAGAATTTCTATTGGTAATATAAAAGAACATACCACCAAATTACATTCCTATTATATTTTATTGAAATTTAGTTTTGATAGTCAATGGAATTTTTTTGTTTTACACGACGTGCTTACACGCTCTACGCTCTTCAATATAGATTTGGCTGGAGCAATCCATGCCCTACGCACTGACACAGAGATTTCATCCAACGTGTATACACATCATATGCATTGCAATAGAGATTTGATCTGACGAGTATACACGTCCTACGAACAGAAATTGAGATTTGGTACAACATATATACAGGTTAACTTCTCTTAGCTGGTAATGAAATATGTGTCAAAACCAGCCGCAATTTAAAGGCTAGGTTGGGGTTAAATGCAGATTTTATTATAAGATTTTATTATACCAGAAGCGGCTACACTACACCTGACAATAACAGGACCAGCTATAAACTAATAAAATGAAGAAAACAACATCCCTACAATTCGTGGCATCTGTGCTTACCAAACGAATGCAAGCCCTTAATTTTAAAGGTTTTTAAAATGAATTTTATCTGACATAAATTCCTCTAAAAAAGAGATTATTTTTCGAATACATAAAGCAGTTTAATACCTAAATTACATGAGCAATTTAAAAAAAAGAGATTTGTAATTATTTAATTATAATTTTCGAAAATATATGTTTTGATTACTGCTTAGTCATGTTTAAAGTCATTTAAACTATATACCATATGTCTGAAAGTAGTATTGTTATTAATAAACTATTCACTGATTGACTCATTCCATATGTTATTCACCAGATTATCATTTGAATAGTTGATATTTGTTAGTGGGAAATCTATTAAATACAATGAAATAATTATTTTCTGTTCGAGGTTATTCATTACGTTTTCATCTGCACATTTATGTAATTCAGTTCAGCTAACTAAACGAATACCTCATTAATGCGAACGATTATGTAATAGACGGATATAAACTATTTGTTAAGGTTTGGATTAAATCCTTAACTAATTAATTCTGCCATAACTGCTTTTGAAAATCTACGCAATGGTGTTTTACAAAAGCTGTGTTTAACTGTAGCTATAATTTACAAATTGAAAGAAAAATTGAATAAAAAAAATCTGGTATTCTTAATTTCTTTATGATAAATTAAATATAAATATAAAAATTTAATTTCTAAAGATATAGTGCTTCGTTAATGAATAATAGGCTATATTTTGTAAAGCTGTTTAAGCTCCAGGTATACATCGTCTCAAAATATATACTACTTAAATTTGATTAAAGCATTTTTAAAAAGTGTCAAATATTACAAATTTTTGCACACCATGACTTGAAATAATAGATAAAATATCAAAATCATACTAAACAAGTTTGCTAGTATAACAAAAATTATCGAAATAAAACTAATTTTATGAGTTATTTTTAATTATTTTCATAAAACTGTATTTATTGATTTGTTTTTATTACTATTTTATTTTTTAAAATAACTATTGTTTTTCCATACAAGTATACATATGTTGTTTTTTTAAATTTCAGATGGCTTTGTAGGTGATATAGCTCTTAGTCGTTTAGAAAACGAACAATATGAAAAAGAACTCGAACAACAAGAAAAAGACAAGCAGGCGCAACTAGCCAAAAAATTGGTCGCCAGTGCCAAAAATGCCACCGAAATAGCCAAGAAAAGGCACCGGAACGCCAAAAAGTTATCCAGGAAAAACCTGAGGTGATTATGATACTATTATTTACATTATTATTAAACTAATTACTAATATTTTCATTATTATTAAACTATAACTACACGGTTAAAATTTTCAATCCAAAATTAAGGTAAATAAAAATTTAAAAAAAAAACGGCAGCTGTCGGTCCATTCGATTAACCGTTAAGTTTACGGTAAATATCAAAAGCAATTAATAAACGCTTCTTCTCACAGTTCAGTTTGATTACCATCTTATTTACGGTTATTTGACTGTTTTGTTTAAATACGGTAAAATAACAATGAAATAAATTGTTATTTCACAATTTTTTCAAGAAATTTCTAACAGTACAGCTTTGCAATTTTGATTGGAAGCAATCTTATATTGACGCGTTTTTAATTTTAACTGCTTAGACCACCTTCGCGCATGTTGTTGTAATTTTCTACCACTAGATATCTTAAATTTTTTGCCTCATTGTTATTTGGCGAATTTTTTTTTTTAAATTTTATCTACTGTAACGTAATATAATAAAATGCACTGCCTTGCTTTTTGATTTATCTGTTTTTAGCTGCTATGTTCTTTTTCAGCTTAACTTAATAATACCGATCAATCGGAGCTTTCGTATTTTTAATCTGGGCAAGTTAAAAGGTGTAGAAAACTTTCTAAGAATAATGCAAAATTGCTGATATTTAAAACAAGCCAAATATGCTAATTTTCTCAGTGGCGCTTTTGATGAAAAATGAAACTAATTAGAACTTTGAAAAAGTTAAATTGTGCACTTATCCGCTTTAATTATTTTAGTAAGCAATTAAAACATTTCAGCAAGCCAATGTATTTTATTTATAAGCATTTTGTCTGGCAAAATTAAGTGAACTTTAAATGTGATAATTTTTTTAAAGTTAAAAAAATGAAAGGAGCTAAAACAGTAAATATGTTTTGAAGCGAAAAAAAAAATTAAAGGAAGTTTCTTAGAGCACTGTTGAACTGAATCCAGCATAACCCAGTAAATGAGTATTTATGCATGAAAAATTTTAAAATCAGTCTTTATATTCATGTGACATGATTTACTGATATTTAAATGGACTTTTGATTATCAATCAGTTTTATTTTACTTTTTAAGCCTAGATAAAATATATTTTTTTTGCTGTTTATATTCTTCTTTTCTTAATGTTTAGACAAAGGATTTGAGACTTAACTGTTCTAAAGTTTAAATGAGTACACAAGCACATATAATTTATATATTTTTAATGCATCCAGACATTGTTGATGCCCAACTTGTCCCCTTTAAAAAAATTTATTGTTTTTATAAATTTAAGGAATATTACTATACAGTTAGAGAATTTTAAATTTGTATTAAAAAAATGTCAAGAAGCAAAAATTATATTTAATATTTCGCAATGAAAATTTTAACATTAGTTTAATAATTTAAACGTCTTAAATACAAATAAGAATAATCCTATTTATATTTGAAATTACCTGTGACAGTTAAACATACTATATCTTTAATTTTCGATGTTAGCCTGAGTATTTGTTTCTAGCACTCAAATTTACTTCAGAATTTAAACTATTAGCTTACAAAACTTTAATTAGGAGTTTCATTTCTTCTGAGATTTAGTCTTCAAGTTTTTTAAACATTTTGTTAGATATTATTCCCATGACAGCGCAGCGTTATAACAATGAAAAATTTTGTTTTTAAATACTGAATGCGAACAAATCCACGTAGAGGGAGGGAAATTTACTATTGCTTTTTATTCTTAAACAAATAGGATAGATTTTGCACTCCCATTTTTTTGTATTTTTTAAAATTAAAAACAGAAATTCATATTATATTCTATTTTTGCTAAAATACTTATTATACAAGTGTTTAAGTTTCATCCATAAAAATTTAAAAATTAAAATTATGAAATGTTTCTGAAAAACTCGAGAAACGTTATATTAAGAGGAAAACCACGAAAAACTTCCATGGTTTTCCTGACGGCAAAGGGATTCCCAGGCAGCCACTGAGGATATTTTATATCACTACTGTGGTTGGCACGAGTGGAGAGTAGAATTCGTACCGACCAGCATACGCTGGGATTCGAACCCGGTTCACGTCATTACGAGGCGAGCACTCTAAATTACAATTATTATTCTTTTTTCTTATTCAATGTTTTTTTCCCATTGCCGAATTGCAATTTTAATGTTTTAATATTTATTTATACTCAATGAAGCTCAAAAGTTATTTGTTGAAAAAATCAGATACGTAAGGAAAGAAATCTCTTAAAATAAATTTAATAAAAACGTGAGTACTCAAAGCAAATAGGTTTTAGCAAACAAATTTATTTATCAAAAATCGATTTGCAATTAATAGCAAAAATTTCACATAATTGAATTTTTAATAATGTGTCAAAAATATAAAACCACATTACGTTAATAAATGGGATTTTCGTGTAACTTGAAAATTGGCCCAAGTGGAAATAAATTTTGGAGCTAGACACAACATATAGCGTTTGACGCAGATGGAACACCGGCGTCCCTTTTTATATTTATTTTTTCTAATGCTCTAATTACAAATAAAAATATACTTTGGAATTGTTTAATCATAAAACACAACCAAATAGTTACTAAAAAATTCTGTTTATTCTGTTCGCAATTATTTTTGTACTGAAATACAAAATCCAGAAAAGTGGTTTGAAAACTATTTTTTTTTTCATTCATTTTCAGAAAATTATAAATAAGTTATTTTGTAAATTAACGAAATTTCAATGCTGAAAAGCTGTTACTCTTAAATCTAAATAACTATAAAAAAGTGCACATTAGAATTATTATTTGTAAGTGAAACTTGTTAAGAAAATTTTACCATTAACACGTTGAATGTCACACTAACTTTACATGGCTTGCTCGTCTGGCCAGAATGATTTTCTCAGTATGTATTGCATTAATTTCTTAAAACCATTTTAGAAACGATAACAATATAAAAAAATTAAAAGCATTAAAAACTTACTACAATTATATGTTTCTAATAATCTTGGCTTCGCCGGACACCTGTGACCCCCGTGGCGCTACGAACTAACTCAGTGCCGGTCAACGGTGACCCTCATGGCATTCAACGTGTTAACGCAAAAAAAAGACACATATGTTTCATTCTTTATTTCATTACCATAAATTATTAGAATGCTAAATAATACATTTTTCACTAATTTTCACCTAAATTAATACAAAATAATGAAAAATGTGTAAAATATACTTTGTAATGCATTTATAACATGTCAGGTCTTTGTAATAAAAAATCAATAGCAAAATATAGTCAAAAAATTAATCAAGACATTTTCTTAAATAAATAAATAGGTACCACATAATTACTCTAATTTAGAGGTTATTATCTCATAAAGCCTTTCGCCCCAGACATTACGAACTGAAGATGTATTATACTCCTGGGAAATAAAACTGTCAATTTGATCCAAAATGACCTGTTTGCACCGCGGAGTATTTTTTCCAGAGAACTTTAGTATCAGTAATGAGGCACAATTACTGTCAACCTGAATCTCGCCAAAAAGACGATAATTTGTTTCGCCAAACGAATTTTCTGTTTCAGACCATAGGAAATTGAGTTTTTTTTTCTCTCTCTCTCTCTCTCTGGGACTGTTGTTAGAGATAACTAGTAGATAAGATTATAACAAAGATACTGTGACTGTGGAGCAATGGGAGATGATTTCTATTTTTAGTGGTTTCTTTCTAATGTAGTATAATGTCTGTGCTATTTTTAAAAGCGTAATCACCCTGTGTTTTAATTTATATTTTTCAATGATAATAGGAATTCAATTTAGCTATAAAACGTAAAAATTTATTTTGACATTATTTTTAATGAAGTAAGAGAAAGAGTAATTGATTTTGAATACAATTAAATAAAATGTGTGGTGTATAAAAAAGTAAGTAAAATTGTATAAGCGGTAAAAGGAATTGAAGCTTGAAATCGATTGTGTCTGTAAGCAATTTTCTGATATGTACAAAAACTTAAAGGACTCGCCAACTGGTTGTTGCGTTCGCTTTAGACTGAAACTGATCCTGCGATTCCATTCAGATTGCTTCCTAGCTCGCGAATTGGGCGTTGATTTGTTTTCATCTAACTTATTTGAATATTTAATTTTTTTTTTGAGTCAAACTCTAAAAGCATATACATGTTAGGAATTTAAATGCATTTATTGAATTTATTTGATTTGATTTATAAGCAGATAGGTACAGCTTGGAAATTACATTTTTAACAAATAATTTGTGTAGTTTTCCCATATTCACAATTTTAAACTTCAGTAAGATGGAAGTTTTAAATTCTTTATTTTTTCATAAACACATAAAACTTGTATGAGAACAAATGAGTATGGTTCAAAAATGAAAAAGAAATATAGTGACTAAGTAGGTAGAAATAGAAGTGTGAATGTAATATTCAGACAGTAAAACGAAAACAAATGAGAAAGGTTCGAAAATAAAAAAAGGAACATAGTGACAAAGTAGGTAAAAATAGAAGTGTAAATGTACTATTCAGACAGTAAAACGAAAACTAATGAGAAAGGGTCAAAAATAAAAAAAAGGAACATAATGACAGAGTAGGTAAAATAGAAGTGTGAATGTAGTATTCAGATAGTAAAACGAAAACAAATGAGAAAGGGTCGAAAATAAAAAAACGGAACATAATGACAAAGTAGGTAAAATAGAAGTGTGAATGTAGTATTCGGACAGTAAAACGAAAACAAATGAGAAAAGTTCGAAAATAAAAAAAAGAACATAGTGGCAAAGTAGGTAAAAATAGAAGTGTGAATGTTTCTTTTCAGACAGTAAAACAAAAATTGGGTTGAATTGATTAGCATAAATAACACAAGAGTGAGCTTTCCTTAGTATTTAGAAAGTTTCTATGCGCAGTTGTAGATTTGGCATACAACGATTTCATTAATTCCAATCTTCAACAGTTTCATTCAAACGCCTCTCTCTCCTGTTGTAACAACTAAGCATCCTTCAAACTAAAATACATCCCTAAATTACGTAACATTCGCAGATATTTAAGCGGGGAGATGCTTGCAATAACGCGAATTGTATTTATGAAACTGTGACTTTAGTATAATTTCATTTCCTTTAGAAACTGAATAAAATTAGCTCTAAATTAAACAAATATTGCATCCTTGATTTCATTTCCTTTACAAACTGAATAAAATTAGCACTAAATTAAACAAATATTGCATCAAAATAATCTCTATATTTATATCTCTACGAAGCATCAAATATTTTTTTCTCTATCTAAATTGGCTGCCTTTAAATAATAATAATAGTTTTAAATAATTAGTTATACGTTAAGTATTTGTTTCGATTCATTTTAAGTTGTCTAATTTAATTAGCGTTAAATAGTTTTGCGTAAATATTTATTTAGATCCTATTAATATTTATTTGGAATAATTTTATATTTTTATCCAAAAAACTCAATTACGAAGTAATAATTTTAATTCATCTTTGATCCCTTGTAAAATTTCTGTAGAAATTTTAAACACAAACGGTGATATGGTGCTGTCATACCAGTATAAATATGTATACTCTCATACAAATTTATTGATAATGAAGCTCGCCTTTGTCGATACCTAGTCTATATTACACAATACTCAAGTCATAACTCGAGAGGTGCGTGAGGAAGTAGTACAGCACGTAATAGAGCATTGGGATGAGTTTTGTATCTCACGACAGACAGGAAAATAACTTTAATATTTCTGCTGCCCTCTATGCTGAATCGTTTTGAATTTATACCTATGGTGGCTTGTGTGATTTAATAGCTGCCATATAGTTTTTAAATTATTGCTAAAACTCAATGCATAAAGAATTTGGACAATGTCGTGGACATCTCTTATAAATAGCTAAAATTGAAGTAAAAGTACTTTGACGTGCGCAAAGTGGCGGTCAACAGCTATTTTTTCCAAATCTGTCATTCAAGTTGTAATATTTATCAACAAATAAAAGAACTTTTAAAATTTCACTAATTAATAAATCTTGTATAAACTTTATCACAAAACGTAAATTAATAAATGTTTTCCCTTTATTTTCATTTATTTCGTTACCAATGCATTATTTGCAATAAACAATACTTACCGAGCATTGATCCTTCCAAAATTTAGTCAGATTACTCAACTTAAATTTCTAAAACCTGATAGAACTAAACAGAATCCAACTCTTCATTTGCATATTGTTTATTTAAACAAATAAGTGAATGGTTATGATGTTTGCTTTACAATCGAAAATGCATGATATTAATGTTTGCTTTTAAAGCTTTTGTAACAAATTTAGTTCCGTGAATAGCAGAGAACGTTTCATCGAATGACGACTCTTAGTAGAAATCTATCTTCTGTTTCAAATCCCTTGTTAAACCTTTTGTTTTATGTTTTATTTTTATTTTTTTCCGACTACTGATGTCCAGTATGTTATTTTCCATTAATTTGATTTGGAAGAAAATGAAAAGATTCGAAAATACAATGGTTAAAGATTCATTTTCCTTTTGCTTTCTTTTTTTTTATGGATCTTGGATAATTTATTGACTTTTCTAAGGAATAATAGTAAATAACAATCCTTATTTTATTTTTTATCGAATAAAATCTAACAATGTGGCTTTGTCAACAATAATAAATATTTATAATTTGGTTATAAATTGTTTTCAAATTCTTGTTAATTTCTGATCCTTGAACTTGAAAGCGAGTGTATTTTGGAAGTAAGGAGTTTTCAAAACATTACAGTACATTTTAATATTCTTGGAATGGTTCCTGTATTACTTAAACAGTTAATTGAAACCCTATTGTTCTCTCGGATTATTATTAAACAACATAATTCACATGACTTCGGACTGTAATCTATCTTATTGTATATAACACTAATATGGATATAGAGATATCTAAGCTGACATAACTTCAGTTACCTGTTCGCTGGCAATCCATCAATGATCAATTAGTTACAGATTGTAACCAACATGGATACGACTCCTTTGAATGGGAATGCAATTTTTATAGTATATTTTTTTGTTACTTGAGTTGAATGACATTACATAAATATTTTTGTTATAATATTTTTTGCTTCTTAATTCTTTTAACTTTACTTTGGATCTCATACATTAGGTGGTTGAAGAATCTCCAAACTGTCATTGACGCTAGTGGTGCTTAATTAATTATCATAATAGATGAATGATACTATAGGTATTGTCGTTGTAGATATCTCGTATACTAATACAGATACTGTGATAATAAATTTTTCGTCTCTCGGAAATGTAATAGTTCCGAAATGTGTAAATCATAGTATTTCACGGGATACATATGTTGCATATATTAAGAACTTGTGAAACAAAATGAGAAGAAAATTAACAAAATGAAAGTAAATCGAGCTTAGATTTCGGAACAATCTAAAGAGAACTGCGAAAGTAGTGCCAGGGGTTGGGGAGCACAGCTTGGGCTGGTAAGCTCCCTATAGTTCTCAACTACATTTAAATAAAGATTCACAATGCTCAAAGAGATCTTACTAGCATGAAGTAATAGATGTTAGTATTTTATTATATTTGTATTCATATATATTAAAATCTGTTAAAACCTTAAGCGTTTTCATTTTGTGTCTTCTTCGACAAGAGTAAATAAAAATATCGGCTACCATGCAACAGTAAATAATTGTTTTATGAAATTGCTTAATAATCTTTATGTAAAACTTTGTCTGCTTTTAGGACTTGCCATACATTTCTTCCGGCTAAAATTATGAGCATTATTAAAAGACAGGCCTGAAAATGAGTATTTTTAAGGAATAATGTGGAGCTTTATTGAACTTATTTGGTAGATGCAATCACAAAATATTTTCTAGCAAAATAGAAGCTACAGAAAGAAAAATTAATTGTTTGAAAGGTTTTTGAAAAAGTCAGTGAAGGTTATGTTGTTAACCCAGTAGGGCTCCATCTTTTAGGGAACTCAAAAAAATTTTTATCGTGTAATCTTCTCCTGTTATTCCTCTCCTTAATTTTCTGCATCGCGCCTATGTGAAAACTTTATCCATGGCGGGTTTAACTTTTCCTGTTTTGCTAATGCAAACCATATTTTTATCCTGTTACAGAATAGAGATCACGGCCAATCACATATGTAAGTGCTCTAAAAGACTACACCACCTGTTCTCAGTTTTAATGTTTTTTTCTAATGGGTTGGGAGCCATTTATATTTTTCATCAATGTATGATAAAAACTTAGGACAATATAAAGATAGGCGACATTTCCATTTCAGGACAGCATTTTTTTGAGAACAGCGGTGACCGATCTCCAAGTAGGCAGTTAAGTGTTACTTTGTATTGTGCTGCTATCTAGTGTTAATTCTGGAAACTAGATACATATGTGAGAGGAGTGATAAAATACAGTTTGGTATGAAAGTATTATCTTTAAAAAATTGATTTCACAAAAAGTATGATGCTAAGGAAGAAAAAGTATGGTACCCTTAGGAAAAAAATGATGCTAAAGACCTTTATATTGGAGAAAACTCTGGCACTAGTCTAGAATCTCGTTCACCGAGATAGTTGTCTCAAATTCCACCAAATTGATATTTTAACCAGTGCATGCTTAGTGGAGGAAAAGAATTGAGGCTGAGTTTATTTTCAGAAATAACTAATCATAAATGTACTTTAAAATCAGGAATAACAAAAAAGCTATTTTAATGAAAAAGCTGAATAACAACTGAAAAATGAGAATAACTACGTATTTAGTATGTAGTTTTTTGTTGTTGGTGCGTGTTTAGTGCCATTATTTTATTTTGCTGGAAATGTTTAACAATATTTTATATAAATACCCAATAGGTGAAAAAACAGCTTTTAAAATTAGGAAATATTGAATTATTACTGTTGACATAAATCCTCACACGAAACATAACAATTTGTTGATTGTCGATTTTGTTAATTAGTATTTTTACACAATAAGAATTACAATTAAGAATTACAATTTACCATCGCAAGTGCATTCATTTAAGGATAAACTGACACCAAACCAAGTAAATGGGAACCAATGAAAGATTCCAATAGAATTGCAAAGCTTTTGACAGAGGTGTTGGCGAGCTTAAATTCATCCAATTTAGGGACTTGGTGCCAAAATATCTTCCATCGGCGATGCAATATTTGATATTGTTACCCTATTTTCTAAGGAATATGTTTTGAAACTTTTCAATTAAATGTTTCATTTTAAGAGCACTTGTAATTTGATTTCATGACATTTCAGGTCTAAGAAACGCCTGAGGCATTCAGGAAAGAATCGACGGAAATTAATCCCTCTCGACAGAACGAAGCGCGCAGCCACTGCACGGCCCGAGAGATTATGGGACAAAGCTGTAATTCCCTACGAAATTGAATCCAATTTCAGTGGTGAGTTTCAATATTTAATCTTTTAGTTTTATGTGACATTTAATCCAAGTTAATCCAAGTCAATAGTGTTTTCCTTAAAATTATCAAATATTTCACATTCATTTCGGATAATTAAATATACTTTTTTATTGGAAGCTTTTCGATTTTTATAAGATTGCTACTGAATAAAGTTAATGTTTGCTCAATACATTTCACAAACTGAAGAGAAAATTATTTAATTTACAAAACTTCCATCGCCTTGCAATGAAATTCTAAAGTATTCAATTTTATAGTTTCTAAAATGATTCAAAATTAATAATTTTACTTAGACTTGATTATGAAAACATAAGTTTTTTTTTAATTAGAATAAAATTAACGTTCCTCAAATAAAGAACTAATATTAGAGTTTCTAAATTTTGGTGGATATTTCTAAAGAGTTACTCGTTAATTTCCATTTACAACACGTGGTTTAAACTTATTGTGTCAGTTTTTCTGCATAGATCACACCTACTGGAGTTGGCTAAAGTTCTCATAGTGCCGCCATCTATTAATGAACTATACAACTAATTTTGAATTTCGTTGCGAACAGTAACTCGTTTCCTAAGGAAAATGTAGCAAATATTGAGTTTTTATCTTTCGATTTTTCACTTATTGATTTTTTAAATCGTCAATCATTTAATACGCAATAAATATGGAACCGGGAATAACCGGCTCCGTACTAAGAAATTATGTTTCCTTATGTGCTATTTTCTCCATTTCAAATTAAATCACTTTTTTATGTCAAAAAAATTGAATAAATTTTGTATGTAAGAAAAATTGTTCTACTAGCCATATTTTAAATTTTGGCATTTCTTGATTCCCATAATTTATATTTGCAATATTACTGAGCAAAACAAAGCAGATTAAATTTAAATGAAATAAAATTGAATAACACCAAGTGCAACTGTTTTCAAAAATACTAAACATTTTGCAGAAAATGCTGTTATTTTATACCTCTATAATTTGCTCATATTTTTTCCGTCCAACAAATGAAATATAAATTAAGTATGGTATACTTAAATAAGCAATATCCTATTATAAATGAACTTCTTAAAAATTTTGTAGCGAATCAGTGACAGTATCTCCTAATAGAAACTTTTTTATCTCATTTGATTAGCATATCATGAATAGATAGTTAAATTGCACAATACCAATTCCTTCAAAGGCAAATAATAAGAAAGAATACATCAAAAAAGAAAAAATTCTGAAAACTTTTACATCAAAGTTAACAAATACTAATTTACCTTAAAACTTATTCAATTCAGAAAATCTTTCATTTAATTGAATTCTTCGGGAAACAAATAAGTTTACGAAATTCAAATAACATTAATTCACTCAAAATCAGGCTAAATAAATTAAACTCAATTTTAAAGAATATCTTTAAAAGAATTTTTATTTGCATCAAATGGAAAATTACTGCGCACAATTATTTAAAAAGATAAATAGAATTAAATGAAAATCAAAAGTTCTTGATTAAGCGAAATTCTTCAACTAAAAAAGAAAAATCCTTTTTTTAGAATTATTTTCTCGTTTGGAATATAAATTACTCAGTAATGTTTTATTAAATTAATTATTTGGCTGTAATGCATTAAGAAGTATGTAGGTAAACAAAGAGAAACAATTTGTACTTCGTTAAAAAATAAAATTGCGTATTGTTGTTTACATTAAGAACCACATGGTTTCATAATAGGGTTTTAATTAGTTGAAACTTCAATACAGTCTGAGAAAAATTGGCTGGGTTCTGAGAAAAGGTTGGCGGAGCCCGGAGAGAAGGTTGGCTGGGGTCGAAGAGAAGGTTGGCTGGGGTCGTAGAAACGGTATGCTAGAGTCAGAGAAAAAGTTAGCTAACGTCGGAGAAAAAGTTAGCTAGCTTCAGAGTCGGAGAAAATTGGCTAACGTCAGAGTCGGAGAAAATTGGCTAACGTCAGAGTCGGAGAAAATTGGCTAACGTCCGAGTCGGAGAAAATTGGCTAACGTCAGAGTAGGAGAAAATTGGCTAACGTCAGAGTAGGAGGAAATTGGCTAACGTCCGAGTAGGAGGAAATTGGCTAACGTCCGAGTAGGAGAAAATTGTCTAACGTCAGAGTCGGAGAAAATTGGCTAACGTCCGAGTAGGAGAAAATTGGCTAACGTCAGAGTCGGAGAAAATTGGCTAACGTTAGAGTCGGAGAAAATTGGCTAACGTTAGAGTAGGAGGAAATTGGCTAACGTCCGAGTAGGAGGAAATTGGCTAACGTCCTAGTAGGAGGAAATTGGCTAACGTCAGAGTAGGAGGAAATTGGCTAACGTCAGAGTAGGAGGAAATTAGCTAACGTCCGAGTAGGAGAAAATTGGCCAAAGTCAGAGTAGGAGAAAATTCAGTAGCGTCGGATTTGGAGAAAATTAATTGGTGTCGGAGTTGGAGGAAATTTTGCTAGATTCAGAGTTGGAGAATGGAGAAAAATTTAGTCTTTGTTAGAAAAGTTTGACTCCTACGCTTCTCAGTTGAAAATCTGGTTTTACAGATTAAAAAAATAAATTTTTGATGTTATAAAAAGTATTTAGATAAATATTTAAAATTAACTGAACAAAACATTTTAATCTGAAGAATATCATAAAAATCATTTAAAATATTATTTATCATCATATTTTATCGTTTTTGACTCTCTTTCAGCAACCTATCAAAAAAGAAATAGAAAAACTCCTAAACTTTTGAAAATTTGATATTAATAAATAAATTTTTCATTCATAAATTCTAAACTAAGTTTGTGTACCTAAATTAAAAAATTTCATTAAAAAGATATACATATGAATTTAATGTATCATTTATAATAAGCACACCGGACAAAAAATTAGTCACCCTTAGAGAAATCACAAAAACCATCATTTAATCGCGTATAACACCACCTCTGGATTCGATAACCGCCTGAATTCGGTTAGGAAGTGAGTCCACAAGGTTTTGCAGGTACGTTGAATCCAGTATAAGCCACTCGTTGAGGATTTGATCACGCAAATCCCCCAAATTGTGAGGATGCTGATTTCAGTGTTTTACCTGTTGTTCCAACATTTACCACATATATTCAATGGGGTGCAAGTCAGGTGATTTTGCAGCCCAGTCGAGATGCAATTGAGTATCTGAGTGTTCGTAAAATCAGTCACAGATTCTTCCAGGCCAATGAACTTTGTTTAGTCATCTTGAAACATAGGGGTATCGATAACACACTTTTTATGAGAATATTGATTGAAGGGCAACATCTAATCATCCAGAAAGTTGAAACAAACATGTTTGTTCATGTTAGGGGCCACCTCAGTGAGGGGGCTCAATCCATAGTAAGGAAAACACCCCTAAAATGTGACAAAACCACCCTTGGCCTACACCTGACCTTGCACACAGTTAGGATGAAATGCTTCATCTGTTCCTCGTAGCACTTGTCGACGTGCGTCTTTTGAATAAAGATAAAAACATGATTTGTCTGACCATATTACCATCCGCCAGTCTGCAACTGGCCACGTTCGGTGACTTCTAGCCCACTGAAGTCGTGCAGCTTTATGTGCCTGTGTTAGAAATAACCCCTTACGAGATGTTCGGCTCCAAATGTTCATTTCATGCAGCTCCCATCGCAATGTTCTCTCACTAACCGGTTGGGATGGACCTTCATTTATAAACTGAAGCAATTCCAGTGGGGTTTGGAAGCGATTTTGAATGACAAGTAGTGAAACACGTCTCCGGTCCCTTTCATGCAGGATCTTTTTCCGACCACAATTCTGATGTCGTCTTTTGTGACCACGTGTATTACACTACTGCTTGTAGACGCGTTAAACAGTCCACATCGAAACACCAACAAATCCAGCAACTTCATTCACCGTATGACCATGGGCACGGCCAAACACAATTGCCCCTTTTTACCACTCTATCACATCCTTACTTTTACCCATATTTATCAAAATTTTCGCTTCAAACAAATACATCTCACTGATAGCTACTTGCCTTTGATCACGTTGAAGCTGTGAGCCCGCAGTTGAACACGTCACTTGACGACCACGTCATTAAACAAAACTTAACGATTCATCGATGCTTGCGCACTAGGGTGACTAATTTTTTGTCCGGTGAGCTGGATGGATTGGTGATATTGATACTCAGAAATTTTCTTACAATGGTTTTTCACAATTAAAATATTTCATACACTTTTACAGCTAGCATGTTGTAACTTTAAATAAATTATCCTTAACTCTAATTTTACATTTAGACTAACATTTACTTAGTAATAATTTTAATTTTTTCTTAGGATTATCGAATATAAGTAGGAGTTTGTGACCTCAGTCCCCCACTCCACAACTCTTGTTAAACAATATCATGAAGCCAAGCTAAACTAAAGTTTTCCTTTTGAACTTGATAACATGATAGTACGAACCTTAAGGGAAATATGGTTAATATTAAATTTTGCACGATATTATGTTTGCAGGATAATATGGTTTAAGTTATTAATGCATACTTTGAACCATATTATCGTGTAACAATATATAATTTATAAGATTTCCCAGGTTTATCAAATATAATTCGGAGGTTGATTGACTTCAGTCCCCAACTCCACAACTCTTGTTAAACAATATCATGAAGCCAAGCTTAACTAAATTTTTCGTTTTAAACTTGATAACATGATAGTACGAACCTTAAGCGAAATATGGTTAATATTAAATTTTACACGATATTATGTTTGCAGGATAACATGGTTTAAGGTATCAATACATGCTTTGAACCATATTATCGTGTACCAATGTATAATTTATGAAATTTCCCAGGTTTATTAAATACAATTCGGAAGTAGATTGCAATTAGTAACTTTAACCACCAACTCCACAGATCTGGTTCAGCCATACTATCATTCCAAGTTAAACTAAATTATTTCTTTTGAACTCGATAACATGCAATATGGTTGATCCTTAAGGGAAATTAAACTGTAAACTGGTTCAATTTAAACTGTATGGTTGCACGATAGAATAGTTTGAGGTATCAACACATACCATGAACCATATTATCGTGTGCCAATATGAAGTTTTGAAAATTACCTATGTTTATCGAATATTAGTCCTCGGAGTTTGATTGCAGTTAGTAGCTTCAATCACCAACTCCAGATCTCTCGTTGAACCATATAACATTGCCAAATTAAACTAGACTATTCCTTTTTACTTGATAACATGTTAGTGTGGTTGAATTTTAAGAGAAATATGGTTCAAATTAACTTTTTATGATTGCACGATAATATGATTCAAGGCATTAATATTATGACTCTAAAGTAAACTGCTATTTCCATGAGTACTTGTAAAAAATTGTCACGATTAAAAATACTTAACTCGTTCAGCCATAAGTTATTTAGATTTTGCTTCTTGATACCAATGCATGGAGGCTTCTATTACGAGCTCGACGATTTTTGGCGATTGTTTTTCTTTTAATAAAATATTGTTACTGTCCAAACTAAAAGCAATTCAGATTGAACTTGTTTTATACAGACGAGGACAATTCCAATTTTAGTAAGAAATAATAACTAGCGAGAGGAGCATTAAACTAGTTTCATGGTTTTTTTTCTTACAAAAAATAAATAAATAATAATAATAGCTTAGTTCAAGCTTTTCAATGTTAGCAAAAATGAAAATATAAGAAAAAATTGGTAGTACATTTACGTTTAAGTTAAGAAGATATTCTAAGAGCTACAATTGTTTTCTTTTAATCAAGACTGTGGGATCTCCAAACTAAGGAAAGAATTTTGATTTAATGATGTATTGTTGTGAAAACAAAACCATTAATTTTCAAACTTATATGCAGATTGTGGTGGTTTGTTTCTTTTCTAGAATGTTTTTAAATTTTCTAGAAATGGACCATCATTTTTGTATTGGGATTGTAAACAATAAATCCTTGCCCTGAGAAGAATTTAGTTGAAACCTTTAAAAAAAACCTCTAAAAAAATTAAATTCAATAATAAAAATTCTTTTTATTATTATTATTTCAATTTTTCACTATTTAGTTTTACCTATTTATGCTATTCATTTATAATTTTATTTGTTTTACTTATAGTTATTTTAATTAATTACAAATGCTTTGCTAATCATAAATAATACACCAATAAATTTTTAACCATTGGTAACGATTGCAATTATAATGTCAATTAAAAACACTCAAAATTTACGACCAGAACTTAAATCGTAATCAAAAATTGTTAGTACGATTATTTATATTACGACTTCAGGTTATGAGTACCAAAGATACAAGAATTGTTATAATATATATAACAAGAATATCAAGTATTGTTATAATATATATAACAAGAATAGCAAGTATTGTTATAATATATATAACAAGAATAGCAAGTATTGTTATAATATATATGTATGGAAATATAACAAGTATAAAGTATAAATAACAAGTTCTACGATGCAGGCAATTATGATTAAATCTAATCTTTATACATATCTAATATTATATGATTACATATAATCTTGAATATAAAGCAATTCGTCTAATTTCTCAAATTCATCTCTGCAATTTTGATTTATACAATTATGTTTGTTTTTTAGTATATTTAACTTTAATTGTTTTGAAATCAAATATTAGAAACTGAATTTTAAAAATTCATAACTCTCATACCTTTAAACCATAGCTTTAAATAAATTCATTGCTGCCACTAGAAATATCTAATAATATTTCTTCAATACAACAAACATATTTTCTTAAGTAACACTTCAATCGGTTTTTTTCACTGAAGAGTACTTTACAAAAGCAACTTCAATTACAATTCTGAATTAAAAAAAGAAAACAACGCGCAAAAACATGTGCTAAATTCAAATGACCACAGGAACTAACTAAATTCCTCTTCTGAGACAACTGAATCAACATCTCCTTTATTTGTCCCTTATTATAAAGAGCATGCATAATAACCTCAAAACTATGGACCCTCTTGTGCACGTCTTCGGTGCTTTCAAGTATTCCCAATGGACTGCTGACGTAAATCTTGAAAGCAAGTATTTGAGATTGATGTTCTATTTCTGTTAAGTACTGTTACATACATTGATGAGTTTTTGTTTAAAAATGAAATAAGTAAGGTGTGTATGCGTATATATATATATATATATATATATCTATGGTNTATATATATATGCACTGACTGTAAAAAATTCAGGTTCAAATTACGGTAAACCCTGAGTTTATCATCCATAAATTTTTAATCCGTATGTTTTACAGCAGTGTTTCCCAAAGTGTGGTACGCGTACCCCCAGGGGTACGGGAACAGTTTCGTGGGAGTACGCGTTCTTATGCGAAATATCTTACAACAAACGAAAATGTCAAAAAAAATTATTTAAAAACAAAGCTAGCCATGAAAATTTACGATTACGTATTTTCTTATTGGATATTTTTTGCAGAATTAACAGTTAATAATTAGCGGTATCAACAGCCAGTTGGGATTTTTAACTTTTGTGCAATTTTTTTATAGTAAAAAATACATTCATTTTTTATTTAGTGGTACACAGAGTTACGAAAAATTTAGAAAGGGTACACAAAAGTTTGGGAAACACTGTTTTACAGTAATACTACATTGATTTTATTATGGTATACAAGATTTTGTGTTCCGCAAAAATTTACGGAAATATGGATTTTATGGTAAAAAATGCTGGCGCCTTGAATGCCGTAATTTGTTCCCAAATTGTATAGTTTTTTAAAATTTAATCAATGAGTTAATAGCTAAGTATATCTGTATATCTTTTATATGTTAA
This sequence comes from Parasteatoda tepidariorum, assembly GCF_043381705.1. Taxonomy (NCBI): domain Eukaryota; kingdom Metazoa; phylum Arthropoda; class Arachnida; order Araneae; family Theridiidae; genus Parasteatoda; species Parasteatoda tepidariorum. Next base: position 63,606,432 of record NC_092209.1, read on the forward strand.
CAGACGTATATCTCTGTTAATGATATTTGTTATTTTTCTTATTGTTTTAATTTTTTATATAAATGCAGAAAAAGTTTAAATTTTTTTTATTACTTGAATCAATATTATTCTGCAGGAACTGGAATTAGATCGCTCTTCTTAATTTTTTAAATTACTATTTACGCGGTTTAAAAATTGGCAAATTATTCCTCATGCAAGAAAGCAATTAGTTTAGTTTTAATCTGTGTTAGTACAATAAAAAATATTAGTTTAAGGAGTTGAAGCATAAATAGGTTCCCCAAAACTTTTTCGAAATGGAAACTAATTTTAAAAGCATATAAATTATTGATATTTTGCAAATATTTAAACAAATTTTTTTCATTTTAAATAAGCCGATTCTTATATAAAATTATAAAAATGTTTTTGCCGATTGAGATTCTCAAGCTTTTAAAAAAAACTGAATTCGTGATATAAAATGTTAACGACATGCGCCAAAAAAACAATAAGTAAGCAGATCAGTTTTCGCAGTTACATTTATAATGGCAAAGTTATGAACTTTTCAATGGAAAAAGGTTTTCAGAAAAACTCTTTCGAACAGTTTAAAAATTTTTTTTATTACTTTGAAGGTTGTGCGAATTAAGCTCTAAAACTCAATGTTTTGCCATTACCATAAAAGGAGGTTTGTTCCATAACTACCACTACGATTATAAAAAATCAATTCACTAGTATATAAGACACATAATTTCTAATCTATGTTGAGGTACCATTTCATAGATGAAGGTTGGCGTTGTCAATAACCAATAACCCCACTGGTTAGTTGTTGGTGAAAGTCACAAATATTTGGTTCATAATATAATATATAATTTACTCACTAATCTAACTGATCAAAAGGCAAACGGTGCTGATATCATTAATTTGAATGTGGAATTGTATCATAAATACAACAAATTAGGATTGAAATTGTGATTGCTTTGAACCAAGATCACTGATCAGTTAGTATAGATTATAAAATTTCATTCCAAGTTGATTTATTTACATAAACTTTAAGTATTTCACTTTAATTCGACGCTTTTTGGAAATTATTTCCTAATTGACAACTAACATTTCTTAGTAAAATATGAAATCTAAAATGGAATAAAAAAGAAATAGTTTTGCTATAGAGGAAGTTTTATAACCGTTTTCTAAATGAAAATTTTAAACTTATGTTTCTTGCCTAGTAGGAAGTGTAAAATTAAGTGTAAAATAAATTGTTTTAAGTTAATGATGTATTTTCGAAATTGGGTTCGAACTGAAATTTTTAACTTATGTTTTTGGTAAAATAGAAAACATAAAAGAAAGTCGGGAACAAGTTGCTCATAAAGTAATATTTTTCTGACAGACAATATTAATCGTTTTTTCTTTTCATTAAGACCCTATGAAATTGATATTAGTAAGATAAAATTTAATTCATTTTACTATGGCATAATTTATTTAATTATATAAAAAGGGTGCCTCATTCTCTGAAAAAATTGATTTGATCAGAAAGGCATAATGATCAAGCAATACTTTTAAATTCTGAAATGCAAAGAAATATCAATAAAACAAATTTCAAATTTCAATAATCTCCTTAAATAATAAACACTTCAGAAATTTTTTTTTTCATAAATAGAGTGAAAATAATTTTCATATGCATATAAACAAACTTTCAAGTCCTAAAATATGAAGAAGAAAAAATTTCTTAGTTTAATCATGTTTTTATTTTTAATACTTTTTTGAATTTTAAGGAAATTGAATTGGTCTTGAACTTTTTCCTGACTGCACATTAATTTTCACTGTATTATGGTTCAAAGTATGGATGCTATGATTCAAGGTTGAGCATATTTTTTAAGTATAAGTTTGTACCTTAGTATTGTTCAAGGTACAGGTGTTATGGTTCAATATTATGCCTATTTCTTAGGGTATAAATTTCTACCGTATTATAGTTCAAGGTACCGATATTATAATTCAACATTAGATTATTTTTAGTGTGTAAGTTTGTACCGTATAATGGTTCTAAGTTGACCCTATTTTCGAGTGTAAATTTGTACCATTCAGTTCAAGGTACCGATACAAGGTACGGTTCTAAGTTGAGCCTATTTTTTAAAAGTACTCGTGGTTCGCTAAATTTTCCCTAAACTTAGTTCTAAGAATATTTTTATTTTATTTTATAACCGTCGTTGAACAGCTGACCCAATTTTATGGGTTTACGACTACTAATGTTCAACTCCGTAGCCTTGTAATTTTGAACCCAATCCAGAAGACAAGGGAACTCCTGGATCGAGTATTGGGAGAAATTTGCCTTTGTGGATCACTTTTTGATGGAGCTAACCTGCATTTGCGTTACGTGGAGAGGAAGACCACGAGTACCTCCCACGGTTAGCCCGACAGCAAAGGGACTCTAACCCATGATCCGTCTACCACTGAGGATATTTCAAGTCAGCACTGTGGTCGGTGCAAGCTGGATGCGGAAATCGTATCGACTGGGATCCGAACCCGGTTCGCCTCATTGGTAGGCGAACACTCTATCCTCTGAGCCATCGCTGCTCTTTTAAGAATATTAAAAAAATAAAAGCGTTACAAAAGTTTAGAAACTGTGAAAACTTTCAACATACTTAAAAGAAATTTTCGAACTTTTCGCACACTTTCAACATTCTATAACAGCTCCCTTAGACGTGATAAACTGCAGATTCATTACCTCCGTATTCTAAAATTCAGAGCAGTCCAATAAAGTAATCTAATATCTTCCAAAAAATCAAAATAATCATCAGAGTTTTCGAAGTGCTCCTAACATTGTCAAAGAACGATATCGGCTTAAGATTGGAATGCAAATGGGAAACCGAGAAAACCATCGAAGTGAGAAATGAAATTCAATAATGAAGAATCTAGCTAATTATGAATGATAACTATAACTTAGTTATAAAGGAATAAAGCATGCCGGGGTGGTGCAATCCTACGCAGAAAGTAATTAAAGTTGGATGAAACTGTTTATCTAGAATGTGCGATCGTTAATGGAAACCAATGTGCTTCGGCAACGCTTTTGATATCGAGAGTTATGAATGTCTTGAGTACGATCGTAAAGGATATGATATTTGGTTGGTATATCTTATTAAATTGATGACTTCTGTTGTAGATTTAGATTCATATTGCACATTTAAACTTTATTCATATTTATGCGGAAACGTGTTCCGTAACTTTTATAGCTAATTTAGATATCCATTTATGTACAAGATACAGCTGTATGGAAGGAATAAATTACGTATAACTTGGTTTGTTTTAAAATAAAATTATAAAATCTTGAAAAAATTAAGTTGAAGTTTTTGAAATGTTATAATTTAAAGCATTGGTTCGAACTATTTTTTGGAACCTATGCTCTATTATTCTTTTGTTTATTATTCAAGCTATTATATAAGTAAAGTAAAGCTTTGCGGGACAGGGAGTTCATGAAGTATGTAAGGCTCCTAAATTTCGTGTCTAAGGGGATGATTGCGGCTACGAGGTCAGCATTGCGCACAGGTTGCCTTCACTTCCCAGAGAAGCTAGTACCTATCGATCTGAGGCTGGGTGGGTTTCGAACCCAAAATAACAGTTCAGTGCCTTAACCACTGAGCCACAGTGGTTACTATTACGTAAGTAATGAAATAAAAACGAGAGATTCAATCAAAAATGCAAACTACCAAATTAAACTTTAATTAGCCAAAAAATATCAAAATTATTGTTTACCAAAAAATTTGCGCCACATTTATGAGGTCTATTTGAAACATTTGATTCCTATTCGTTATTTAAAGACAAATTTTTACAGTAAGACTCATCAAATAAGTTCGATAAAAAAGTGTTTCTTCTAAAAATAAGTTTTTGCCATAACTATTTATTTCCTTTTAAAGTTTATACCCTTTCTCTCCATCTTCCTGAACTTTTATTGTATTATTACGTTTGAATAAATTCCTGTATGATTCACGAAATTAAGCTTATAACTCTATTGGGTCAGACTATCAATACGTAATAATGTTATGTTTTCCTCAGTGTAGCGGCTTCTGACTCTTATGCATGTAAACTTTAAGCCATACAATGTGTATTTAAAACATTTCTGAAATTTTCTTTTTTTTTCTTTTTTGTGTTTTACCAGACTAATTAACTCGGATACATTAGTCAATAATAAGATTTACATTAAAAAAAAATCATACGATATTAATGACTCTATGCAAAACCAACTTACATCAAAACCAACTTACGATCTAGAAAAAAAAATATCTTAATACTTGCATCCGTATTTAACTTATGGCATTGGTTCCAGCGAAACTATCTTGTCCATTGCTTTCGCTTTTTCTTGAAAATTAAATCATTCTCCTCGAAGCTCGCAACATAACTTGGATATTGGGAACCAGGCACAGAATGGTATTAAACGGGATACTAATTTTATTTAGTGTAATGGAGTCTACAAACAGATAAAAAGAATTAACTGAATAAATGAACGGTTATTCATCGTGTATATATACTATACAGCCATGAGAGTGGAAACAAATAAAACTAAAACAACTGGTTATTTGATTTCGAACGAAACTAAAGCACTTTTCTTTTTCTTGGTGCCATATCCTCCTGGCAAATTCGAGATAATTGAAGACTTCTTTTGAGAAGGAAATTGAAATGGAATTGTTATTTTTCTTCCTTTTGTAACTTCGATCTTTTACTTTTAATGACAGTGTTTCCTTTTTCGAAGTCCATGGTGCTCGGAAGCAATCAATGTTCTCCAATTTTATTTACTTTACGTACTCTAAACTTTGAAATCGTGAACAGAGAAGTTAAATATCATTAGTGGAATCAAAAAGTATTTATGATATCGCTTTATACTCAGAAGATCGTAAATCCAGAACAATATTACCCATTAAGCTGCATGTAAAGGTAATAAAAAATCATCCGACGAGGCGATAACACTTGCCTTAAGAAATGTTTTATATTAAAAATTCCTATCGGTTTATTTTTAGTGGATATTATACTGGTAATATAAATTCTGATAAAGTCACTATACTGTATGATAATCACATTTTCGTTAATTAAAATCCGTAATTCTGGTTAATGAACTAAAATATACGGTAAGCCAATCATTAACGGTATTTAACTGTTACAATGTAACCTTCTGTAGGTTCATCTGCAGCCTAAATGAATAATTCAAAAGAAAAAAAACATTAAGCAGGAAGAAACAAATTCTTGTATAATTACTGCATTTTGCGGTGATAACATTTCTAATAAAAAATAATTGAAAAAAACTATAATTACGTTATGTAACTGGTTAATAAAATCAAAATACATTGTATTTGAACCATTAACTTGTATTTTTTTTGTTCCTGTTGAAACGATTTAACTGAAATTCTGGTTTTCAAAATTATAATTCTTATTGACACGTTGGAACTGAAGAGTAAATTTAACCAAATAAATGGTTTTTATGTCATGCTCTTTGATAACATGATAAAATTACCAAATTTTGCCGCAGAATGTAAAACTATACTTTATTGTTAATTTTACTAAAATCAATACCAAAGCACTTCGTTAAAAATCAACAAGCTTTTCGCATTCCCACACGATAAATTTTATCATGTTCTGTTAGTTTTAACCATACTTTTTTTTCTCCGTACAAAAAGTGCTTTTTACATATCTCGATAATTGTGTTGTTAGTAGTAATTCTACTTTATCTTGTTTATTTGATTAATTAATGTTAATTTTATATACTGAAAAATTCAATATACGAAAAATTATGCTCAAGAAGTAATCAATAATTGAAAATGAAGAAAATTGGGTTAACTTTGACAATAAAATTAACTGAGTAATTACTCTTTTAAAACCTTATCGTCAAATGAATGTTTCCTCTTTTTTTCGCCTAATGAAAAAGCAGATAAGATCTATGTGAACAGAACGCAAAATGAAAATTAAACATAAGAATAACTTTCGATCCAATGATCTGATCTTAGCGCACTAACATGCTGTTTTAATGGGTCGAGGGTTGAGTCTGTTAATTAATTTTTGCTCAAATTCTAAGTTACAAAATAGCACACAAAACATTATTTCTCTGCATTGAAATAGATTTTTTTTTCCAGATTCGAATTCTGGATTTCCAAAATGGGGCGGAATATGCTATATTGAAAATACGGTTAAAAATACGGTTTACGTCAGGAGAATAGTTTGAATCATTTAAAATTAATTTCACGGCTTTCTGATTTCGCTTCAGTTCCGTATATTTACATGCTAATCCAAAATATTGCAAATATTGGTTATTTTGAAAACATTGTTGCCTAGTTCGTAGCTTTTAGCAGTGCTACGAGTTGATGGAAATTTTAAATAATTTCGAAACTTAATGTGAATAAATATCTTAGTTCGCTATACAGAACGCAACTTTTTTTTAAATTTATTTTTTAAAATTGTACGTCCTCCTTAAAACATCTTCGAATTTATTGGTTAGAATTTTGTGTTAAAGTAATCGTAATTTTACATTTCACAAACACGTTTACAAAATTAATTTTTTACTTTATCGATATGGCTTGATTTCTTTTTTTCGAACAGAAAAATGATATTAATAAATATCTTAGCAACATAGAATAATTAAGAAGCTCATGCACAAAATTTAAAACTTTTATTTGTAATTCCAAACTTATGCCTGAATATTTTTATTCCCTCTAATGATATCGACTTCTTTTAAAAGCTAACTCAGCATTTTAATTTCTAAACGCTTCAAAGTATTTTGTTAGCCGTTGAAGTTATTTTGAAAATAGTTTTTTAATTAAAAATTCTTTCCAATCGATTTTACACTGTATTAATTAAGTTAATATGTATCGAGCATTTAGATCATTTATTTTATTTCAGGGCCTAATTATTCCACATGGGAAACGATGAACTGTGATAACTTTCATCGTTGAACTATTTAAACTTCTTATACGGTTTCAACGAAAAAAACACTACTGCTGTGGTTGACATTTATCCGCGCATGAAATGAAAAATTACGGTCTTTAACTTAGAATTCGATTTCAAGATAGCAACTTTCGCTGTTATACATTAAAAGTAAATCGAATTTCTTGAATAATGAGCTAAAATAAATCAGCTGTAACAAATTATCTCCGATTCGAAATTTGGAAGAAGAAAAATAAAGAATTTCGGAAGAAAAGAAAAAATAAAAGGGTACAGAAAAATCTTTAATTCGATTGGTTATTTTAGAATCACTTCTGCAAGATTTATGCAATTGTGGAATATTAATTTTGAATAAGTAGCTGGTAGGAACACATTGAATTATTTTTCTTTAAAAAGTGAAAATATATATTGGATAAACGAAAATCCTTTATCGTTCTTGAAAATATATATTTCATAAGTGCGACATATTTTCTGTAAAACTATAGTTTTAAAACTAGTTACAAATTAGTTATACAAAGTGCAGTTATGTATTAAACTAATGTATTAGTTGTACAAAGTACAAACCAGCCTAAATAACTTTTGTTTTAATGATTGTGCCTTCACATTCTAGGACTCAATCTTTGTAGCTTGATGTGTTGACCTTAAATATGCTAACTAATAAATGCAGACGATATTTTGAGTTACAGAATCAGACACAAAACGTACTGACTCCGAATGAACATACCTTTTTTTGATGAGTTATGATTTCTGACCTTAAAAATATAGGGAGTAGCCTTATCTGGGAAATATGGTCTCCGCAGTTTAGTCAGGAGAGCGGTCCAAAGTTTGAACCCCTTAAAGTTAATTTTATTTTTGCGTATTTTGACATATCTCGAACTTTTTAACTGAATTGAAAAAATTTGACCACAGTTATAAAATTTTTAGTGAATATTCACCGCTTTTTTAATATTTTATTTAGTAATGGTCGAAAATATTTTGAATTGTAAGGTATATATATTTTGCATCATTTTAAAGAATGTAATTTAGCAAGACAAATAACAACTCTTGAGCAAAATTGGTCGAATAGTTCCTGAGAAATCAAATTTTAAAAATACGGTTTCTTTAAAATTTAATTTCTCAAGAATTAATTGAGTGATGATTTATCTAATTTCTATATTAATGATAGTCATGCATGCGCAAATTGTTTAGAATTATACTGTATGCGATGCTCTAGTTATTTATTTTTTAAAAAAATTATATTTAGTATCTACTACATGTGGACATTTTATTATGACATCCTATAATAAGTTTATTCACGTAACTTATTGCATCATAGTTTTGTTAGAGGGCCAGTTTAATGATGACATTTAGAATTCTTTTTCTCTATAGCCTGACTACAATACTATAGTTAAAAATTGTCATAACTACAAAGAATACATTAAATAGAAAAATGCTGCGTCCTACCATACAGCTGGGATTGAAAATGTATATGTTTGCAGAACTTAGTGATGATTTGCCTTTGTTGCGTTTACTCTGAAACTTCCCAGATCGTAATCCCCCTATCGTATATCGAGCGGTATATTTTAAGGAATAAAAATTTCGATGCCCTGGAGTCCTCTTTTGCAATTTTTTCTTAAACCTTATTCTACCGGTAAACGTTTGCGATTTATTAAATTGAAAAATCCGGCTCCAGAGTTAATAAAATCAATCCAAAAATTAGTTGATGCAGGTCTGGCAAATTCTTTCTTGATTTAGAGGTATTCTGAATACTCCCATTTAATCCTCCCCACACGATTACAATTCATCCAAAAAATAAAGTTTTGTTTATTTCTTCTCTCAGGCGATCATCGAGCTTTGTTCAAGCAAGCCATGCGACACTGGGAGAACTACACGTGTGTTCAGTTCGTCGAGAAGGAGGACCATCCAAACTACATAGTTTTCACGGAAAGGCCCTGCGGGTAAGTGTTTGAATTCCCTTATTTTTTTCCCCACTTTCCTTACTGGCGACATTATTTTTTTTCTTCGCCAAATAAAGAGTAAGTTCCATACACTTCAACCTAACAAGCCAGAAATCGATCTAGTTGCAACTTTTTCAGTTCCTTTTTTTTTCTCATCTCTTTCCTATTGAGTTGTTGCAAAAGAAAAGTTCCGGAGAACTGTTTTTTTTCTTCTTTTTAATCTATCATGTGTCATTACTTTGGAACTTGTAGGGAATAGGAATACATACCTCGAAGTCGATGGACGTTACGTCCAATGAAGTTTTTTATTTGTTTTTGATCGAGACAGGCTTTAATTAAATGTGAAAAGAGACGGATTGACTTGACGTCTTATGCGACAGAATGGGTGAAACAAATAATAAAAAACAATAATACTCTAATAACCATTCAGCAAACATTACATTGCTGAATGGTTACAAGAAGTAATACATATTTCGTTGCTGATGAGATTTTTGTAGAAACGGCTTTATCCTTTTTATATAGTTAATTTTTCAATTTATTACATAAAATGAAAATTTTTAACTGCCTAAAAGCTGAAAAAAATATTTGCGTTCCCATTCCAAAATTTTGATTTTTTTTTTCGCAATGAGAGTTTATTTAGATTTTCTGTAGTTCTTTATTTTGGTTTGTCTATAGCGTTTCATTATCCTTGATTGAGAACTTAGGCAATACGAATGCATATGAATGCATAGTAGTAAGAACAAATCTGCGAAAGTGATTGAAGTCAAAATGAACGAGAGTTATAAAACACAAAAATTATATAAAAATTTCAAGGCATCTTAACTTTTAATGAAAAAATAGCCATTCCTCATCTAAGAAAATTAACTAAAATATCTAAAAAATAGCCATTCCTCATCTAATAAATTAACTAAATAGCCATTCCTCAAATAAATAATTCCTTAAAAAACAGCCATAATTTATTAGATGATGAGATCATAATTTATTTGATGAGGAATTAATTTATTAAAAAGTTAATTTATTAGATGAGGAATGGTTATTTTTTATATTTTTTAGTTAATTTATTAGATGAGGAATAGCTATTTTTTAGATATTTTAGTTAATTTATTCGATGAAGAATGGCTATTTTTCTAGTTTTCCAATAAATTAACTAAAAAATTTAAAAAATAGCCATTTCTCATCTAATAAATTAACTAAATAGCCATTCCTCAAATAAATAATTCCTTAAAAAAAAGCCATTCCTCATCTATTAATTTATTAGATGAGGAGATCATAATTTATTAGATGAGGAATTAATTTATTAGATGAGAAATGGCTATTTTTTAGATTTTTAGTTAATTTATTAGATGAGGAATGGCTATTTTCTAAGGAAATTTTTTCAAATGGACAGTTTAACATAAGAACCGCAATGGCTCAGGGGATTGAGCTTTCGCCTTCCAATGAGGCATACCGGGTTCGAATCCCAATCGATACGAATTCCGCATCCGACTTACAATGATCACAGTGCTGACGTGAAATGTCCTCAGTGGTTGACGGATCATGGGTTAAAGTCACCTTGCCGTCAGGCTAACCGTGGGAGGTTCTCGTGGTCTTCCTCTCCATGTAACGCAAAGCTGGGTTAGCTCCATCAAAAAAGTCCTCCACAAAGGCAAATTTCTCCCAATACTTGATCCAGGAGTTCCCTTGTCTTCTGGATTGGGTTCAAAATTACAGGGCTACGGAGTTGAACTTTAGTAGTCATAAACCCAAAAATTGGGTCGGCTGTTCAACGGCGGATATAAAATAAAATTTACACATAAGACTGACACAAGGAAAACTCATTACAACCTGCGTAAATTTTGTATATGAAACGAAAACTTATTTCTCAGTTTTATACGAAGTAAAGAACACTCTCGTGTTCTAAAAATAAACAACGCCATCGATGTTAATCAGTGAGTGCTTATGCGATCCTACAATTATTATTACTCGACGCCATGAGTGCCCAGATCTCAACTTGAGCTCTACACAGAGTGAGAATACAAGGTAAAAAAATTTGCTCACTCCTACAAGTAGAATTTATCACTCTTTAAAATAAAATTTATCACCGATTTAAATAGTAACCGCTTTCTAATTTAAAAATAAATCAAAATAATAAATGTTATTAAAAATCACGATTGTCTAGTCAGAAAATGAAAATAATTTTCGTCAAAACTGAAAAATATGTGGGGGGGGGGGCATCACTTTCGCAACTAACTTCTATCACCACCTAAATTTCCCGCCAGTTTTTTGAAATTGATACCCCTTTTTTTTCATTATTCATGACAAAAATAAAACTATTTCTTCTTCAAATAAAATTTTCTCCATTTGATAGTGTCGTATATAAAAAAAAAAAAAACTTATTTTAATAATTATTTTCGTTCAGACATTTTTCATGATATTCTTTTTCAACGTAGAATAAGCAACACAAAAGAAATTATTTTAATGAGGGAAACGATAACATTTTAAAAGTATTTTTCCATTAAGAAACATCATTAATCAAAATTATAAATTCTTTGATAACGAGGAAAATACTTTTTTTCCAATTTTTTTATTTACCATTCACATTTGTGCACTTCAACTCTCCATTATTATAATAAAAAGAACTAACTCCCATTATTTTCACAGCATTATTCGTTTAAATCAGATAAAAAATAACACCAATGGTACATTAAACGCCATCTCTTTGCAGCGCTTTTATCATTAAAATGTTTGATAAATAAATCAACTATCTTGAGTTTTCTAAATAATAGTTTCTTTAAACTTTTAAGGGGGAAAATATGCTTTACGGAAAATTAAGCAAGCGATATTGTTCGCTTTATACAATGTTTCGAATAAGTTATGCAGAATATATAAATTTCAACAATGAGGCCATTACCAGACTATGATGTTTAGCAAGCTTTAAAGTACATCGACTGAAAAACTTTTAAAAATTCTTTCGGTAACATCGCGATAAGACTTAATAGTGAATTTATTTCTTACTAAATGGAAAATCTGTTGCTGAAAATAAGGTTATCTTACAACCATTTCATTTTTTAAACGAGTTGAACAGTGTTAGATCGAGAAAATAAATTTGCAAACATGTTATTGTTCATGTCAAAAGCAATGAAATTATTTTAAATGTTGGTGGATTTTATTTTTATAAGGTTTTGAAAAAATCGAAATAAAAGTTCAACCAAGATCTTCTGCTTTTTTAAAAAAAAATTTATTACATATAAACAGTGCACAAAATACAAGGAACTCATAATAACTTTTGATCCAGTGATCGGATTTTCACCTATTAGAACTCAATCTTAATGGCTCATGACAATAAATACACTGATTAATTTGTACAGTTGATATTTTTACAAAATCAGATACAAAAATGTACTCTCTCTGAATGAACAAAAATTGTTTTTAATGAATTTGGAATCTTGATCCTCAAAATTCGAAGGATGGCCACAATCCGGAAAATATAGCCTCTGTAGTTTAGTTAGGGGAGCTGACAAAAGTTCTTTCCTTTGTTTTTTTAACTCTTAAACTAATGAATCGAAAAGTTTTTTTCACGAAATTAATTTATGAAACTTGTTTATTCTGAGATTTATTCCATGTAAAAATTATTTTTTATGATTATTAATTGTTTGTATTTTATTTTACTAATGTTTAAAAACTTTTGAATTTCAATTTAAACACCAAATACAGATAACAAAATCCATAAGTTGAAGGCAATCGGTCTAATTGTTCTTGAGAAATAAAAATTTCGAAATACGACTTTCTTCAGATGATGAAATTTTGATGATAAAATCTGAGAAATTAAGGCCATTATGGGGTTAAAATTTTCAATCGCTATCCTAATAAAACGGTGTCATCAATATTTTTCAAATTGCTGCATCCTTCCAAGTTCATAAATTCAAGTCAGTCAAAATACCGGTATTCAAAGATTCTAATTTCGTGAATTCAAATATTGACTTCACAAATTATTTGGCATTGTTAAGATTTGGGGAGACAGGGGATGAAATTACTTAAAAAATATTGGTTTTATTCATGTCAAGAAGCATTTTGAAAACTATATACACTATCTTACCGAAAGTATGCGGACACCTAACGGTATGAACTTAGATCATCCCTAGGCACATATTAAGATGATGTTGGTCCCCTTTTTGCATCGATGACAGTCTGCACACGTCTGGGAAGACTTTCCTCCAGTTTTTGATAGGTGGCCATAGGAACTGACTTCCAGGACTCCATCGCAGCTGAAGATAGTGCTTGCAGTGAGGATGGTCGATGTGGCTGACTACGTAATCTGTGCTCTAATTCGCCCCAAAGGTGTTCTATGGGATTTAGATCGGGCCTCTGGAAAGGCCTGTCCAGTTTTTGAACACCCATTTCGTCTGTATAAGCCTCGATGCGTGAATAGAGCAGTTATACTACTGGAAGAGAAATGGGCCTTCCCCGAAATATTGCCTTAGAGTTGAGAGTGCTGAATTGTCCAGAATGTCCACTTACATCTCAGAGGTCATGTTTTCAACCACAGGAACTAACGGACACAGGCCAAACCCCGAGAAACACCCCCACACCAGTATGCTTCTACCAACATAACAACCGGGTGTCCGAATACTTTTGGTCAGATAGTATATTAACAAGAGTGTGTCCGAATACTTTTGGTCAGATAGTATATTAACAAGCGTATGTCCGAATACTTTTGGTCAGATGGTATATTAGCAAGAATATGTCCGAATACTTTTGGTCAGAGAGTATATTAACAAGAGTGTGTCCGAATACTTTTGATCAGATAGTATATTAACACGAGTGTGTCCGAATACTTTTGGTCAGATAGTATATTAACAAGAGTGTGTCCAAATACATTTGGTCAGATGGTATATTAGCAAGAGTATGTCCGAATACTTTTGGTCAGAGAGTATATTAACCAGAGTGTGTCCGAATACTTTTGGTCAGATAGTATATTAACAGGAGTGTGTCCGAATACTTTCGGTCGGATAGTATATTAACAAGAATATGTCCGAATACTTTTAGTCAGATGGTATATTAGCAAGAGTATGTCCGAATACTTTTGGTTAGAGAGTATATTAACAAGAGTGTGTCCGAATACTTTTGGTCAGATAGTATACTAACAAGAGTGCTAAAGAAAATTCCATAAAATAAAACTAGCCATGTCTAAATATATTTAACTGTTCAAAATCTTTCATATTTCCCCAAGTATTTAAAATAAAATAATTTTTTTATCATAATTTATTTTCGATACAGAAACGTTTCTAACAATTTCCCTTATGACATTAATGAAATAACAGGAAAATGAAGCATAAAAACTAAATCATAACAAATTCAAAACACTGAACAAACTAACACTAGTAATAAGGTGAAAACAAGCAAACATTTAGCAAAAAATTGAACGTCTGAAAATACATAAATGCAAAGCCATAAAAAAATTTTATTTTCGTATAAAAATTATAAAATGTCATGCATTGTTTTTCTTTAAAGAAATGGTAAACTATTTTTTATTAAACTTCAAAATGTAAATACAAAGATACATAAAAATTATTTTTCTGCTGAATCGAAAAACGTAAAGAATTTTTTTCCCAATAATCAAGGTACTAAGCTAACATATAAACTAGTGAATGAAGAATTTTGCTATATAATATGAAAATAAAATTTTAATTTAATTCTAATCTGAATTTAAAGGTTTTTTTACACCTTCTCATTCCATTTTTAATGAAGGTTCAAACCATGTATGTGAACCCATCGAACAAAGTGAACTCATATAATTGAAAATGTTAATTAAAATAAAACACTACGTAATCTCTCAAACCTGGTTAATCAGTTTTGACTGCTAAAATCTGACACGTAACACTCTTGGAACACGAGTAATCGAAACTTAAAAATTATTCATCATCGTGTGAGATAAATATTTAATTAAGGACGTAGTGATCAAATGTGGGGCATTAAGAATTTACATCATTAACTCACATAAACTCAAAAGCCTCCCTCCTAATCACTCCAAGTTTCTTATCAAAACTTCTCTGGAAGAGCCGACGATGATTAAAATTAATGACTAAGAAGCAAATTAATCTTAACTAATGAATGATTATAGACGGTGAAGGCAGTGAAACGGGAAGGAGTAATAATAAAAAGACACTCTCATTCCCTGGATATTTATGGGAGATTTTAGAAGAAGATTGGAAAATAGTTATTGTTTTACTTCAATATCTTATTTGAATCAGAAAAGAAAAGTGAAAGGGAAATTGATTTTAATAGATTTAATTATGAACGATGAAGAGTCTTAATAGCTACTTTAGAATGCAAAAGATATAATTATATTTGAAATTTTATTTTCTCCCCCTGTTAGCATAATTCCTTATCATGAGTTATCGCAAAACAATGACTAACACAAAACGAAGAGAAACTCCTGAACAAATTAAACAATAATATCCGATTTATGATAGGTGATAGTAGTATATTTGATAGTTTTCTGTTTTAAATACCTTATCTTTTAAGAGGTCTTGTAAATTCTTGTGTTAATCCAATATTTTCTTATTATTAACATATTATATTGATATTTGTTACATTTTTCGACCTAACTAAATGCAAAAAGCTAATTTAAAAAGTAGATAAATTTTTAGTGTTTCAAGAAATACCAAAATATAATCTTTTTTTCACAAAAATATATTTGTGCATCTTGTGAAATTACTAATGGACTCAAATGTAATAGGTTGTACCGGATAGCTTCCGAAAATTGTCTGGTAAATATGGAATCTCGGAAATAAGGTCTAAACAGTGTTTGAACCAAGCAATCAAAAATTTGAACCCCCTCAATGTTTATTTGCCATTTTGCATATTTCACCATCTAAAAGAAACATTTTTAAATTTTTATTTCGCCAGAACTTTTCAACCGATTGCTTTCAAATTAACGGGTTTCGCCATCTAAAAGAAACACTTTTAAATTTTCATTTCGCAAGAACTTTTCAACCAATTCCTTTCAAATTTACGGATTTCGCCATCTAAAAGAAACATTTTTAAATTNTCGGTTTTATTGATACATACGTACGTATTAGCGTTTTATATAATATAGAAGATATCGGATTTATGGTAGGTGATAGTAGTATATTTGGTAGTTTATTGTTTTGAGCACTATATCGTTTAAAAAGTCTTGAAAATTCTTGCGTCAATCCAATATTTTCTTATTATTAACATATTATATTGAGCATTGTTACATTTTTCTATCTAACTAAATGTAAAAAGCTGATTTTGAAATTCGATACATTTATAATGTTTCAAGAAGCACCAGAAAATGATTTTTTTTCCACAAAAAAATATTTGTGCTTCTTGCAAGGTTACTAATAGACTCAAATGTAATAGGTTGTACCGGATAGATTCCGGAAATTGTCTGGTAAATATGGAATCTGATAAATAAGGTTCAAACATTGTTTGAACCGAACAATTGAAAATTTGGACCCCTCTTACTTTTGCATATTTCACTATTTAAAAATCATTTTTAAATTTTTATTTCACCAGAAATTTTCAGACGATTCCTTTCAAATTTACGGATTTTGCCATTTGAAAGTAACATTTTTAAATTTTTATTTCCCAAGAAATTTTCAACCAGTTCCTTTCAAATTTACGGATTTTGGCATCTAAGAGAAATATTTTTAAATTTTATTCGGTCAGATATTTTCAACTAATTTCTTTCAAATTTACGGATTTCGGCATCTAAAACTACGTGGATTATTTCAGCATCTATAACTACGCAGATTATTTCGACATCTAAAGCTATGTAGATTATTTCGTCATCTAAAACTGCGTTGATTATTTTGTCATCTAAAACTGCATAGATTGTTTTGTCATCTAAAACTGCGTCGATTGTTTTTTCATCTAAAACTACGTAGATTATTTCCCCCAAAAAACTGCGTATATTAAATTGATGAAAAATTCGTATACCATTAATTTCGGAGATATGGTGAATTATTAAGGTCTTCAAATTTTCGACTGCGTCTCTTTTTTTTTTTTGAGTTTTGCGGACAATATTTCCCAGAATACGTCTACCTCCCATAATTTGAGGGTTAAAAATCCAATTAGTCAAAGAAAGATATCAGTGAAAGTAAGTTGAGTCTGGTTTTATAATTTATAACATTGTCTGTTTTAGTTATTATTAGCATGTTTAAGGTAAGGCTCTCAAACCATTAAGACTGAATCCTAATACGGGGTCCACTGTTAAAAGCAGTTTATGTCTGTTATGCCGGACTTCTAAATTGATCCATGCTGAAGCCTTCTCTCTTCTAGAATGTGTTTCTTCAGGCCAAACTCCTCACAACAAAATGATCTATTTACCAGAATAGTTCTGTTTTATTTTAATTTTCACATGGCTGCTATAAGAGAAAGCTATGCAGCGTGAAGAATCTTTCATGGCACATTCTCTTTCTACTATATTGGTAATTTCAAATTTAAAGTATAAAAAAAATGAATTTAAATAAATTAAAAGAACTGTAAAGTTTTAAACGCTGATTTAATTTTTTTTTTCAAAATATCAATTAGGTTCTGTGAGTTTGCAACAGCTGTAGAGTCAAGTATAGCCTATCTAAAGCTAGCTCTGTCTAAGCTTATTTTGAAAAAGTCGCAATGTGAGGAAAAGCCACAGTTTTGTGCAAATGAAAAGCGTTTGTGGTCTATTTTTTTTAATATTTCAAAACTTACTCCAATGCTACATTACCTGGGCTCATAAGAATTTGCAAAAACTGAGAATACGCAGTGATTTTGATAATTTTCATCTAGGTGGAAAAATGTCACCAAATTGGCGATTTTTAAAAAAGCTTAATAATCTTTAAAACATTTCAGTTATTTGTCTATTCTAAAGCCCAGATAATTCCTCACGGCAAGATTATATTTATAGTCTAATATCATTGCATTGCTTCAAGTGCAAGGCACTTAAACTATTTCTTTTATTTTCCTTGGTGACAGAGCTTCGAAAAACAGTGCTAAGGTCGAACTGTTAAAATCGAGTCCTGCTAGTACGAGATAATCCGGTTGTTAGATCAAAAGTTATCCATGGTTTAATTTTTTTATTTTGCTACTGTACATATTTTTTGTCATAACTAAACTGATTAATTATGTAAGTAAGTACTGTAATAATTCTGTTATTGTTTCAGTTGCTGTTCCTTCGTGGGGAAGCGCGGTAACGGACCTCAGGCAATCTCCATCGGGAAGAACTGCGATAAGTTTGGCATTGTGGTGCACGAACTTGGACATGTGGTGGGCTTTTGGCACGAGCACACGAGACCGGACAGAGACAAGCATGTACAGATCATCAACAAGAATATCATGACCGGTGAGGTCAACACGCTTCTCCCTCGTCTCTCTCCCTCTCTCTCTCTTTCAATACTTTTACAAGAAATTTATGTAAACTGAAAAACATTCTTTTTTCATCCTCATCTTATGTGAATTTTTAACATTTTTTCTTAAATTCATTTAATAATTCTCAAAAACGATCAAATAGTTTTTTTTTTTTTTTTTTTTTTTTTTTTTTTTTTTTTTTNTTTTTTTTTTTTTTTTTTTGACAAAAAGATGCACTATTAGTTTTTAATGGGTTTCTCCAAATTTAATGGACTTTTTCTGTAGATTTCGGACAGACTATTTGTTATTCGTATTTCACTCTGCTCAATTTAAATCATAAAAAAGAAAGTATCAACTTTTTTTTTGCATCTGATAGTTCTAGGACTACCAGGGATACTAACAATTACAAAATTTGTTTCGGGTTATGGTTTTTTTTCCCTTATTTAAAGCGTCGTTTGAAAAGTTGCTCCGCTAAAATAGTTTTGGTTCAATTCAAAAGTTCGTAAACTATTTTAATCTTTTGTGGAAGTTGCTTGTGAACTTTATGATTCAATGCTTAGTAATTTAAACTGAACCCTCTTCTATGAAATAGTTTATAGTTTATCGTGAAATTGTCTTAAAAACATACGAAATTCAAGCTAACTTTCATAGTTTGTTTGCTTTGTCAATGATTTTGAGCTCCTAAGTTTATAATGATTTACAAATGGTCTAGCTAAGCAATGGCTTTGTCTGAGCAATTGCTTACAAAATTTTCTACCCGTTTTTCATACCTGTTCAGTTTTAATGAATGATACTGTTCCAGTTTCGCATATAGTACTCCATGTACCAGTAACTATGCGAGATTACTGTAAAAAGTATGAAAAGAAATAGAAAAAAGAAACCTCATTAATTTTTTAAAGGTTAAAAAATTTTTAATTCGATTTATAAATGTAATATGTATTTAACCATGGAATTAATACATTGAAAAAGGAATAGAAAAGAGCCAAAGTTTTATATAAAAAAATCATTTAAAAACATGTAACTTTGTTGCAAATAATATTTTTTTAGTTAATATTGAACTTGGCATACACAATGCAGTGGATATGTAATTAATTTTTAAATTTAAAAAAAAGGATTAATGAGACTGCTTAAGACAAAAAATTGGGATACTACCGTTTCTCTTTGCATATTCTGATCAGCTTCATCTCTCCCTAAACATTCATATCAAGATTATGCATGTGTAATCTATTGCTTGCAATTAAAATACCAAACCTACGGCAGAAATAATTTTAATTGAACGCGCATTTTGGAAATTGGAAATAACATTGATCCTTAAAATTAAATGATATACGAAATGTATTTCCATTATAATAACGCGAAATGTGCTCATAATAATCCAATAAATTTATACTTGGTCATAATAAAAAAATAAAATATCACTTAATTTTTATTTTAAATCCTTTTTTTCTTCCCAAAACACTATTTATCTCATCTGACACATCGGACAAAATGAGAACTTCTCCCCAAAAATATCCTTATTTTCTCTTTTAAGTTCTTAAGATGAGGTCGATATTAAATCTTATTTGATGGCATCCCTTTTTGAGTCATATCGAATTTTTTACCCTTTCCTTTCTATCATCGAAAAATACTTCACTGCTTTTAACACGCGGAATCGATATGCATAATGTTTCTGAATTTCTTGGAAACACAAACTTTTACTGGATTATTGTCTCAAACGCAAAGTAAGTCAGTCTTTCATTTTTGCCCACTCCAAAATAACTGCATTGTGGCTTTGCATATACCACTAGATTGTACCACTATATTTCTTAGTGTATACCACTATATTTCACTATGTTTCAATAACACAATAAAGTATAAATAACTATCTACCTTTTCATAACGATAATAATTACGCATATTTATTTCTAATTAAAAAATCTATATACATTGACTGATTGTAAAATATTATCAAATTTTTAAATGCATATGAAGTATCTATTTTTTTTTTTTTTTGCAAGTTCTTATATTCTTTGAGTTTTTAAGGCTAACCTCCGAAACTATAGTTGATATTTAAACTATATTAATAAACTGGATATTGGATTCTCATTTCATTTAGTTTATTTTTTAATTTTTAATGAAAATTAATTTTCAAATCTTCATTTGTTTGAATATTTAAATTTTTCTTACAAATTTTATCATTATTTAATTTAATTCTTTTTTTTTTAATCATTATTTAATATTTAAAAAGTAATGATTGAAAAACATGAAATAACTAAGCGTACAGAAACGTACATAAAGCCCTAACTAAAAATTAGTTTAAAGTAAGTCAGAAGATAACATTTAATGCAAAAAAGGTTAAAAATAATACTTAGTATTACTTAGAATAAATTTCTTTATTTCTAAGTAATCTAACTTTTATTAAAATTTTATTTTACTAGCTTGTTTTGTAATGCATCTTATTAAATATGAATTTTAGAATTGCAAAGATGCGAGTTAATAAACAATTAAGATTAATCTAATATGTAAATTAATTTTTTTTATTTTTCTTTGAATTATTGAAACATATGATTTTATTTTACATTTCAATCCCAAATTTAATTCCATATTTTAATTCAATTTTTTTTCGCAGTTATTAATAATTTTTCTTATCGATTGATCATTTTATTTATTATTTCTAATACAAAAAACGCTAAATATGTCTTCTTACCTGTCTTTTTATTTTCATCCTCTTTCTCTTGATTACTTATTTATATGTAAATAATAAATTAGTAAAAAAAAAATACTATATTTTGTCGACAATTCGTTTTTGCCTGCTGTGATGATGATTAATGAAGTTAAAACTAATGAGGTGTATTAATATTTAAGCCAGCGTTTTTTTTTCTTCCTTTTTTTAAAAAATGCTTTTGTAAAATGAGTTATCGCTTCTCAGTTCCAGTTTATAAAAAGTTATTATAAAATTATTTAACTAATATTTCTAATAGAATTGAAAAGCTTTGGGTAAGAAATAATAATTTTGATAAAATGACGAGTTTCCCTTTTACCTTTTCAGGAGAATATCCAAACGAAATATATAAACTATGAGATTTTAGCACAGTTCATAACCTAATTTATAATCAATAACATAGTTCAAATATTTCATCATCTATAGGGAATACATGAACTAAGAGGTCCTCCATTTCCTATATAGAATATATGAACGATATATAGAACTACACAGAACTACATGAAAATAAAATATTTCTGTACATTGTAAAATTATGTAGCAAAATTTCCTGACATTTGTGAAGTACGTCCCTAGATACAATACTATTGAACAGTTTGTTGTCAAAATGGCACTTTTAGATAAGGTGTGACTTAGCATTGTGTTGCCCCATGCCCTTTAAATACAATATCTTCTCAGTGTATCGCTGAATGAAAAATTTGAGAAAATTGTCATAGGTCTTATGCATTTTCTTTCGATACTATTTCTTTCTTATTCTTGTAGATTAAGATTACTTTATGAGTGTGGTCGAAAATGGCGGCCGTAAATCGGTATTTCTTTATCATCTCATTTAAAAGAATGACAACCAAACCCAATGAATCTGAATTATGAACTTCAAAACACGAAAAATCAGTTTTAAAAAAAAGTATTCCTGATGACGAAATATTGATCAATAATGCCGTCATTAAGACAACAGAAAAATCGGCATTTGAGATATTAAAATTCCAAGCCCCTTTTGCAAAATTGCTTTCCCTATTTACACTTTCTATTCTTTGCCATTTTTTTTTCATCTTCAGTTTATTATCTTGGTCTTCTAAATAACTTGTACATGTAGCTGAGAAAACATTTGCATATTAAAAGAAAAAGAAGGAAGAAATTAACACAGCAACGAGTTGTCTTTGTTTATTAATTAATTCTGAAGCTTATTCTAAATTATTTTCTGTATTTTTCTCGAAAAAATATATGCAAGAAACAAAATAATTAATTTTCAGATAGCAAAAGTTTTTTTGTAAAGTATAGCGTATTTATAAACTGATATTCACTAAAAAAAACCGGGTATTTCTTTTTGTAATCAGAGAAATATTTTTTGTAATCATGCTTGTGTTTTAATTAATATGGAGATTTCTTATTTAATATTTCACAAGCAATCTTGTTCTTTGTTGTTAGATTAGTAAATCTGACAGAAAGCATTGAGTTGAAGGCTTTTGGCGTTCGTTTAAGAAATTTTAAATTTTTCATGCAAGCTTATATAACCATAAAAAATGTCTTATTCCTTAAAAGATGAAAGTTTGTATTTAATTTTTCTGTGATAATAATATCAAACATTTATTTCTAATGCCTGTATTATTTTGAAAATTTTATTATTGCAAAAAAATATTAATTGGAATCAAATTATTTTTTAAAGAGGAAATATACAATTATTAAATTAAATTATAAATTAATAAAATTAATTAAAGAATTTTTCGGGTATATAAACTGGATATCCCAAACTGGATATCCCAAAAATCACCTAAAAGTAATTTTAATGGAAAATAAAGATAAAAAAAGATTTTATTAATTTATAATATACAATGTAGGTAATATATAGTATCGCATAAAAGGAAATAGGGAGTTTGTCTGCAATCTACATTCTGTTATTGAAATTTAAAATGACTGTTTTGCATTAGTGTGCTTAAATTTTATTGATACGATATTTAATTTTATGATGCAAAGCGTGGATGATTATAGTTTACTTAACATAAACCTTAAGCTTAAAAAAACTTTAAAAAAAAACCAGTCCTACGTCACATGAACTAGCTGGAAAATTTTGATAACCAAAACGGAAAATTACACCCAACCTAGGAATTGAGATGAAAATGAAAACGCGTTCTTTTCGTATATCACGCAAATTTTAATGAAACTGAACTATCGTCCTGGTTTCTGTCTTTTATTATATTGGTAATATTTTACAAAGCAGATAGTACAAACATCAAATTTTGCACGAATTTTATTTTTTCTTTTATTTGATAGAAGTATTTTATATAGGTAAAACGAAGATTTTGAATTATTTTATCACTCGATCAGTTCATCTGATACATATAATAAAATTGACATGTATGCACTTTAAAAATAAACACTATCTCAGCCCTTGATTTCAATGAAACTAAAATAACTTTTTATGAAACTAATAAAATTCTTGAATCAAGGGCCATAACAAACTCGCTTTCGGATAAAACAATTTTGGGTGGAAATCTGCTGGGATTTATTGCAACTTACAATAAACCCAGCCGAGATATTTATGTTATCATTTTAACTAGCTCCAGAAAAAAGTATTATACAAATCCTTCAATTAAAACCAAAATTTAATTTTTATTCATTAGTAAACACTATGTTCCCTTATCTGCTTAATCCACCCGTAGAATTAATAATATCGTGCCAACAGGGTTGGGCCACATTCTTTAAAACACTACTTTTAATAGACTTTAATTCAAAAGCGTCATTCCCTAAAATGCATACAGCTATGCCAACAGGTGAAATCTGTTTTACAGTTTTCTATTAATTAATTTGTAGAATATAATTTTTGATATCAGTTGCTGACATAAAACTGGGAACATCAAGAAATCAGAGCTTCAGAGGATCTAAGAGTATTTATATTGGCTGTCGAGATGTTTAGAAATATCACTTTTATCTTGCTGTACTTGTACACTCCCAGATTCCTGTCCCCCAGTAGTAGTCGTCAGAACTAACTCCCATTTGTTCTCACGTTAAAACATGTCCGTCCAACTATGAATGGTTTGATCAAATTATACAATCAAAACCGTAGTGGTTCAGGGAATAAAGCTCTCGCCTCCCAATGAGGTAAGCCGGGCTTGATTCCCAGCGATGGCTGGTCGATACGAATTCCGCTCCCAGTTCACATGGAACACTGTACTGACGTAAAGTATCATCAGTGGTAGACGAGTTATGGGTTAACCGTGCTAACCATTGGGCTGACCGTGAGGGGTTTTCGTGGATTTCCTCTCTATGTAACGCAAATGCGGGTTAGTTTCATCAAAAAGTCCTCCGTGAGAGCAAATTTCTCCCAATACTTGATCCAGGAGTTCCCTTGTCTTCTGGATTGGTGTCAAATTTACAAGGCTACGAATTTGAACCTTGGTAGTCATACACTCAAAATTGGATCTGCAGCTTAACGGCGGTAATAAAATAAATCTCATCTTGATATACTTAAGTACACTCCCAGATCCCTGTCTCGAAATAGCCATCGTTGAACTCAAATTTAAAAATATCCAACCATGTTCGATCATCAAATCATACAATTACTTAAAATATAGCCCAACACTTAGATTCAAAATCTTGTACTTTTGGATTTTCTGAAATTAATTGAAAAAAATTTTTGAATTTATAGTATTCGATAGTTTTGGATTTTCACTTAAAAAATCTCTGAACGTTAGTTTTGTTGGTATCTGTTTACAGATTCTATTAATCCTAATTATATTCTTTCACTCGTAACACATTAAATTAAAATTCATCTACTGTTTTGGGGAACATAACCAATGTTTTATTGGTTCTTGAACAATATAAAATACGCACTATTACGTTTTATTTACAATATTTACCGTTATTACAGCAATGACTATTTGTAAAAAAGATCTTTTAGGCAGGGGAAACTAAAACTTTCTGATTTAGGTACTTTGGAGCAGCCACGCATTAAACAACCAGCTAGACATCCAAAAGTTAACAAAGAGAGAATGAGAAGCAGTTTAAAGTTTCTTCTTGAAACTTGCACTAGCTCAGAGAAATAAGAATGCAGGTATTGAAAATGCTTTTCTCCTAGATTTTCGTTCAACAAATATATTTTCTTCTTAACTGATGAATCCGGTGGCACACCCGAGTCCTAGAAAAGATGATTCATGATAGTTAAAAATAATTTTCTCTTGTTGAGTTCAAGCAGGAAAAATGTGGTTATTGTAGTTTTAAGCAACGTTTCCTATTTATTTTATTCTTCGACAAACTGCCTTCTGCTTTGGACAGATTGGCTTTTACCAGATCACATCAACTGGACTATTATATAATAATTTGGTCTACATAAAATGTTTTATAACCAGTTTGGAGATAATCTACTTTCTATAAAGTTCGTTTTGGCACGTATGTACTGAAAAATATGGGAAAATGCAAAACGCACATCATGTATATACACAACTTCAATTGTCTGATAGAGTGAAAAAGTAGGAATAAAAATTCTATCTGCTGAAGCATTGAAATGTAGTTTTACCTATAATGTTATATATCCTTATCACTTTTTCAAGTAGGTTGTATTTCTTTTTAAAAAAATCTTTTTCCGAAGAAAACTTTGTTTCTTAAAATTTCTTTCCTTTTTTTTTACATAAGTTTTACAAGAGCCTCATGCAGGTAAGGTATGAAGGAAATAGTTTTCCACACTGGGAGTTGAACCCTTAATCAGCTGAACATAATAATGACAGCTTTGCCCTCTCGGCTAAAGTTTGAATCCAGCTTCAAGAAACCTAGTGGCTTCATAGGACTTCACCACTTCAGTGAGAAGAGGGAGCAATTTTGTCGACCTCAGCATTATTTCGATACCACTAGTGTTTCCTAGTGAAGTTTAAGTGACTTAACATTAGAGAATTTAGTTTTGTTTGTTTC
The DNA here is from genome assembly GCF_043381705.1 of Parasteatoda tepidariorum. NCBI lineage: Eukaryota > Metazoa > Arthropoda > Arachnida > Araneae > Theridiidae > Parasteatoda > Parasteatoda tepidariorum. The sequence continues at coordinate 63,632,190 of NC_092209.1, forward strand.
GTCAAGTTAACCGTGAAATGTATCTTAATTTATCTAGTGTCATTTAGCATGAGAGGTGGGTATTGTAAGGAATTTGCCATACTGCTAATCGAATGGAGGGTGATGAGTAACGCTACGGTGCTGCCACCTATGTCTGAATAAGACAGTCATGAGCTCTAGTAGTCTAGAGTAGCTACTCCCAATTTTTATGGCTAGGGAACCCTAGCATTTTTCTAAATGTGCATTTTTTCGTCGAATCCTAAGTTAATTATTAAAATTTTCAGCTGAGAATATGCACAAAAAAACTACAAATTATTTTAATCATATCTAATGTGAAAAATGGAATTTATTCAATCATAATTGAATAATGGACTTAATATTAAAGGTTTTATGTCAAGCAGTTCAGGAAAAGCTTCTAGACTAGATTTTTGTGCTCCCATAAGCTGAGAACGAATAAAGTACGCTATCTGAATTATAATTTCAAAAAAAAGCTTATATACGTAGAAAAAAGTTATTGTAAAGATAACCAAAATATCGAATGATGGTTCATTTTTTGGATATAAATATAATGGTAGGTTTCAAAACTCATTACTGGTTTAAAAAGTTTTAGTTCTCAGAACCCAAGGGCTTCGCAATACACCATTTGGGAACCGTTGGTCTCGACTTACCAATCCTGAAAACTCCTCAAATATGTAAAGAATAGCGAAAATATATTGGTGTCCGGACTGGGGAGTAGAATTCCTTAGCTGCCGGTTGGGAAAATGATGGCTGAACCATCTCGGCTAAAGTGTATCTACCTTCATGGTAAACACACTAATCAAGTAGTATCATGAAACGTTCACCCCAAAAGGTTAAAACAATACAAAGTAATATTAAATATCTCTAAGTTGCAAAAAAAAAATTTTATTCAAAGATATTGTTATTTTATGTATCAAAGTGTCTTTGATTTCACACGTACCTTTGATTTCACATGTGCCTCTGTGTTCCTTGGCTTCATTATGGTCGTCACAGAATGCCAGTTTTCATCTGAATTCGTCTCCGAATCCCTGGCACCTAAATCCACTGTATATTCATCAACTTGTTTGTGAGCTACTGAAAGATTTAGGGTGCCAGAGGTATGCTGATTTGACGAAATTCCATGCCGAGGAATCAAGTTACAATTTTCTTCGTCTCTTGGATGTTTCACCAGTGCTTTCGCAGTTTCTTTCTTAGAGGAAGAAGTAATTGATCTAATAATTCGATTTTGATAGACAGCTGACAATTTTGGCTCCTCATAATTGCATTTCTTAGCAGAAACTTCAAATATTCCTGTCTGGTAATACTTTGCTTTAAAACCATCTGTTTGTTCTTTGGCATACCTTCCATGATAGAGCATGCGTGGATTAGTGTTCCATGCGTCCTCGACATCTGGAAGCTTATGCATTTTATCGGTGTCTTCTTTGTCAAAAGGACATATTATTGAACTGAACGTTTTTCGTTTCATCTCCGACTTGTAAGTAGGCTCATTGTAATTACTAGATACTTTTTTGACTGGGAGATGATACTCACGCTTGTAATTTTTGAACTCTTCTGGTTCTAAATTGATCCGATTGTGATAGATACTCTCGCATTCTCTATCGGAAAGCTCTGCATGCCTTTCGTGTTTACTTATATTCTGTTTAGTGTTCCGTGAATATCTATTGCGGCTACGCATTGGAGCAAATAGTTCAGAATAGGAAGTGCGATTAGATTCATTGTTTTCTTCGTATAGAAAATCCTCTCTATACATGTTCTGTTTATGTTTTAGCTTTGGATCATTTATATTTAGTGTGCCTAAGTTGATAGTAGTTGGTGTTTTCCGATTGTCAGCGAACACTTTGCAACGACGATTAATAGATTCTTGTTCTTGTGAGGAATGTTCATTAAAAAGCTCCGATCGCAGACTCTTGACTTGTGCTCTAAGCGTAGTTTTGTATGTTTTTGTAACTTCTGGTTCTTTTTCTTGAGTTTCATCTAGAGGTAAACGGGACATCAAAAGATTTGCTTGTTGTATTTTGCTAACATTATAACTGTTTGATACGTAACATACACTCACTTTTTTCTGAAAAAATAAATAATACATTTTTATATGTATGTGCTTTTATTGAAATATTTTGACAAAAAAAGAGTAATTTATATGAAAGTTGTCGCTGTTGTGAATCGTGCTACGCTATATCTTGATCTAAGCATGCATGTTAAAATTAAAACTTAGGTGTGCAAGTAATTCTTTGCTTATACGAATAATCAATGTGGCAAGTCCTTATATAGCAAGACGGAAAAGAGAAAAAACTGGTACGAAAGACATTTCATTTTAGCATTTTTTTCGAAAAAAATTAAATATTTGTAACTATCAAGATTTCTTTTATAATTTTAGCATATATATAAAACTGCTTCTTTTCCAAGATAGAGTAGATATTGTTGAATAGTTTAAAAAAAGAATAGGTAAACTCCTCCCAAAAACTAGCTATAACTGAAAAGGCTTTACTACCAGACCTTCCTCTTTTGCGTCTCGCTTTCACCCCTGATAATCAATCAAGCCTTTAAAGTAAAAGAAAAAATTCTATGTGGATAGAAAGGAAACTCCCAGTTTTTCAATGTGAAGTGCTGATAAGTATCATGTAGTTAAATTGACATTTTGTTTTTGCGATTTGATATGCTACTAATATATTCACTTTCTTGTTCATTTCTCGTACGGTTTTTGTACCGCGATAAAAGCACGAATTTAACAATATTTTCCGGATGGTACTGTTAGCTGTTTATTTTGTTGATAACAGCCAAATTTTTATACATCACCGCTTGTATATAACTGTCTTTTTTTTAATGACATTTTATTTTGAAGACAAAACGCACACTACAAATTAAAAAATTCCAATTACAGTTAACTTATACTTTAATTATTCGAACGATAGCTGCACTTTTATACCTATAGATACAATCGCACGGAATTTGTGAGAGTAGTAAGTCTTGTATATTCTCGCTTTGTATAAAGTAGTACGCTCTGTATAGAATTAATTCTGCGACAAATATTATCACATCACTGCCAAAATGATTCTTTTAAAAAGTTAAAATAACTAAGTGTGTTAATAAATGGAAATATGTAGAAAGAAGTAAGTCTTTTTAATAATTTATAATGTAAACGCAAGATGTTAACGGTGTCATTTTTGAACTATTGATAAAAGCTGTGGAAATGAAAATTACTTTTTGAATGCCAGATTTTCCTTTTAACGTTTTCCTAAAAATTGGACTAGGAAATCGTACTTTGATAGTTCAAAAGATACGTTACTGTTTTTTAAACAAATTTTTATCTGATTAAAAAATGTTCAAACCTGACTAAAAAAATTTCTGAACAGAAAGCGTCAAACTGTATTCTTCCATTTTTATTTAGTTAATTTTGGAATTAATCATTATAATATAATAAATTTTTATTTCTACAACAATGCACATAAAATTGATGTAAAACTTACTTTATTATAAGCTCTAATTTTACCCTGTCTTGGATCGAAGCATAGACTGTGATCGTTTGGTACATCCAATTTAAAATAAACTGCATACGGATTTTTATTCTGTATTTCGAATGTAGAATAGAAGCTTTCATTAATTTCGAATACATTGAAGCAACAAGGATTAATTGAAACTGTCATTTCATTATTCTTGTCAAATTCTCGTTTCTTAGACACCTTCCGACATTTACAATTGCAAGATTCTCCAAGCCTTTCCCTTCGACATTTGCAATTGCAAAATTCTTTAAGCCTTTCCAGCCGACATTTGCAATTGCAAGACTCTTCAAATGTTTCCATTATTAAAGATCTGTACTTAGTTTTATAAAGATATTACGCTTATTATCCGGTTTCCTTATTTGAAGTTTTGATTTTATATTTGGGAAAAAATTTTAAAACACTCATTGAAAATTAAATATTACAGGGGGGGAAAGATGTTTACATCATTTTAATTTTAGATTTACGTGTCTTACTTAATTTAAACAAAGTTTTCCAAGTTTTTTAAACAATGAATAGATCATTGTTTTATTGAAATATTCTTATTATTAAATAAACTCTGACTCGTTGTTGTAAAGCTGTATGATAGAATTTAGTTTTTTAATGAATGATAATCGTAGTAAAATGGAAACTAATGACGACAATTAATTAATAATTAAATCATGAAGATTTATCAACTGTTACTTTCATGAAAAAATCTGAGTTAGTCATTTGGTTAATCAAAAACTAAGTCTAGATACAATGCTCCAAAAGAAAAATATTAAAAAAAATTTAAAAAAACGGGCCGCCTTGAATAACTTTTGGAACGAATGGAACTTAACGTTCTATGACTCAATGATTCAAGGGTGCAATCTCAAATATGCTAATTACTGCAGATTAAATTTTAAGTTACGGCATCAGGCACAAAAACGAATTTTCTCTAATTAAGCACATATATTTTTTCCCACCGAGTCACAAATTTCTGACCCCCGAAATATAGGGGAAAGCCTCAATTTGGGAAATATGGCCAAAATTAGTTTAGTCAGAAGGGTAATCCAAAGTTTGGATCCCTTAATGTTAATTTTACTTGTTGTGTATGTCGCCATGTCTCGAACTTCTTAAACTAATTTAAAAATTTTTGCAAAAAATTATGAAATTTGTTTGTACAACAATAATTTTGTGCAAAAGAGATAAATTTAATCAAATGTTTAATATTTTAGATTGAATAGTTCCTCAGAAATCAAATTTTAACTACACGACTTCATTAAAGTTCGAGTTCTCTGGAACTATTCGACCGATTTTGTTCAAATTTTGTATATTGCATGTAAAATTAGCAGTTTAAAATGATACAAAAAATCTATACTTTACCCTTCAAAATTATTTCACCTATTACTAAAAAAAATAATAAATATTTAGTGAAATTTATCATTTACAAGGAATTATCTTTGGACAAGCAAATTTTATAATTGTGTGCAAAATTTCTTAAATTAGCTTAAAAATTTTTCGAGATATTTTGAAGTGCGCAAAAAGTAAAATTAACATTAAGGGGTTCAAACTTTGCCTCGATCTCCTGACCAAACTATGGGGACCATATTTCCCCGATTGCGGCTATCCCTTATATTTCGGGAGTCAGAAATCATAATCCGTTGAAAAAAATTCATGTTAATTCAAAGAAAATGCGTTTTTGTATCTTATTTTTAACTTAAAATATCGTCTGCAGTAATTGATTAGATTACTTGACGTTACCCCCTCGAACCATTAGATTGAATCATGGAAAGTAAGCATCCAATTATTAGAATAAAAGTTATTCTAGATATTCCGGTATTTTTTCAGCACCGTACATATGTTGTAAAACTTGTAGTGATTGGTATAGTTGAGGTTTAGAATAAGGAGCTGCTTGGTTTGGAGATAATTTTCATTCAGTTTTTCTGAAACCCCGTTTCTTGTTACCATGATATTCGTTGTCTTTGCCAACTTCGAGTTACCGCAACTTTTGTTTACTCTTATGTGATTGGTTCTTGATTTACTTTCATTAGTTAATAGTTAATAAGAAAGTTCATTTATTAATATCAGATGTTCCTCTTTTATTCAAATTTGTTAAAAATTTTCTCGTTACTATGAAAACAATTTACTAAAAAAATTATGTATAGTATTTAAAATATGTAAATAATTTAAAAAAAGTTTCAGTGGTGTTTTTTCTTAAACAAAAAATGAGGATTTTATTTATTTATTTACTGTAACATACTAACTCACGAAACTCATAAAATACTAACTCATAAAATCAAACACTTAAGATTCAACTAATCTTGCCAGCTGACAGTGAAAATCAGTCTTTAATTGTTACCTTCGTTATTTTTGGTAACTTTTGAAATGAAATAGTCCTAAACTATGAATTCTTATTTGTAAGTATGGTATTTAATCAAATATATTCAATTTATGTATACAAATTACACAGCCATTCCCACGCGAAAGGCGGCTCTGTTATTGGTGGCTCAACAGTTCGGCAGAACATTATATATCCTGCTACAATTCCAAAAACAACTGAAGGAAAAACTAAAAATAACAAAATCTTGTTGCTTGAAAAACTCAATATTTCTTGCAAAGGAACTTTAATCTTTCGAAAATACTTTTTTACGAGCTCTTTTTTACGAGTAGTCATTTTCTTCAAGAAAGAATAAGTCTGCACGTGTGTTGAATCCGTAAGTTCCTAAAAAGAGATTATTTGATTGCTTTAAAATAGAGAAAAATGTTTTAACTAGTAATTTTCTTACGTTATTAATTTAAATTTCTGCGTCAAAATGCATAGAGAGTATCAATGTTTAATAGAAAAAATAGAAAAATGCTATCAAATTTTATCAAACCGCATTTTTCTTTTTTAATTTTATAACCCTCGTTGATCAGCTGACCCAATTTTGAGTTTACAACTACCAATGTTCAACTTCGTAGCCTTGTAATTTTGAACCCAATCCAGAAGACAAGGGAACTCCTGGATCAAGTATTGGAAGAAGTTTGTCTTCGTGGAGGACCATTTGTTGGAACTAACCCGCATTTGCGTTGCATAGAGAGGGAAGGTACGAAAACCTCCCATAGTTAGGGATGGCAAAGAAACTCTAACCCATGATCCGTCTGCCACTGAGGATATTTTGCGTCTACATTGTGGTCGGTGCGAGCCGGTTGCGGAATTCGCTTTGACCAGATATCACTGGGATTCGAACTCGGGTGACGAGTGCTCTATCCCCTGAGCCTCCACTGCTCGATAAACTACTATTGAGAGCAGTGGATAGAATACATTAAATGCAACTTTATTTGGAGAGTTTCTAAAAGTGGCTTTTTATCTCCTTTCAAACGTTTTATTCAAACAGATTTTTCAATTTTCCATGCTATTCTGCTAAGTAACTCATAAAGTTTAGCTCACTTAAATATCATTTTTTGCCCCTAAATGAGAATAATTTTCGTTATTTCATTTTTGTCTTAAATTTTTAAATCATATTTCAAATGATTATTCTAGACCATCCTGTTTATATACTTTAGCCTTAATTTGTAGAAAGTTTTACGCTAATAAGGTTTTCTAACAATCAATCATTTGAAAATAACATTGAAGTTATAAATCCTTTACCACATGAAATTAAAATTTCAGCGAGGATACATCCCTTCAGTGTTCTTTCTTAACTCTGCAACCCGCTCTTTTTCCCTTCATGAATTCATTTAAGATTTTTTGTAACACCTAATTGTATATTCAAATCTGAGTTAACTGATGTCGTTAGTTGCCCATATGTGAAATATACAAGCATGTTTTGCAGTCTTTTTCACGTTCTTTCCAAAGTCTGCTGTTTGTGCTGTTTGTCGAATTTGACCTTACTAAACTTCATTTCTAATGTATGCTTAATTTAAATGGTTTAAAATTAAACATGGTATAAGATAATAGAAAAACAAAGTTCCAATATTTTATAATTATTTCTCTAAAATTTTGTATTAGTTTTATTTATTTCTTATTTTAGCCTGACACACGGAGCAAAAACATAAGTTCAAAATAGCACAAAGCTTAAAAATAAAAAATTTCTCTATTTCCTTGCTGGGCGGGAATTCAATGTGACAAACCATTATTATAAAGGAAAAGTGCTTTGAACTAAAATAAAAAATTATGAATATCTAAGAAACAAAATATAATTTTTTGTTCAGCGAATTTCACTAGGGACGCAAATACATTCTATTGACCCTCTTTCTTACGTCTTTGACTGTGCCGAGAAAAATATATCATGTGAGGGTACAACGTGTAAGTTCCAAATCTCCCTAATCAGTATTTTTTTGTACTATTACCTGTACAATAATCATCCTTCTTAATGGCATTTCAAAAGTTGCTGTATGCCAACTTCCATCTGAGTCAGTATATTCTTCTTCTGCATCATATGTACATGAACTCACTGTATCTTCTGAAACTTGTTTGTAAGACTCAGAAGAAAGATTTGAACTTGGTTGTTCTACTTCTGGATGTGAAAAGGTTCTGGAAGTCTCCGACTTAACGCTATTTTGAGAACTCGAATCAGACATTTCCTTGACATTTATAAGCTTCATATGCATTTCTTCCATATTAAGTGAAGCAAGCATTTGTTTTTGATCTACTTCTGATTGATGAGCCAGTATAGATATTCTACGATTACATTTTTTGCAAGAAACACTGGTTTCTGTGGCCAGGGAACGATTTGGATTAAAATCTCGAGTTTTTTCTTTAGAAGGCTTTTCCTGGTTTAACATAGTCTGTTTATTGTTCCATGGATCCTCCTCGTTCGTAAACTTCACGTGCGTCTCCTCTGTTTTATCCTTGTCAAATGGGCATATTATTGTACTAAAATTATTCTTTTTAATCTCCGACCTAAGTCTGGATTTTGTCTCATTTAAAAATTCTAGACACTCTTTTCTTTTAAATACATTCCGTTCAGTGCTCCAAGGATATCTATAGTGATCACTTTCAGATGTTGTTGGTTCGCTATAAATAGGGTCATATCGATTGTTGTACTCTATTCGAGGTTTGTTAACATTCCCTGTAATGCTATTTTTATATGTTTCTACAACTTCTGGTTGTCTACTATGAGTTCCGTCTAAAGGAAAACGAGACATCAAAACAGTTACTTCTTGGTGTTTACTTATTGCATAGACTGTTCGCACGTGATGCCCCTTAATCTTTATCTGAAAAAAAAACTTGTTTAGATATCTGTAAATATCTTAACATGAAAAAAAAAATATTGAAGAAACAAAGGCAAATATGAGTCACGTTTTAAAAATATTCGAGCGATTTTAGTAAAAAATACAAGGATTTCCATGCAGGTTATAAGATGTTTGTCTCTGTAGTGATGTTCTCGAAAAAAATCCAGAAAATCGTGATGTACCTAACTGGAAATAATACAAACGTATAATTCGATGTAAAATTGTCAGTATATTGCCCAGGCTTTTTCACTTCTTGTTTATCAACTTACAAAAATTACTATATTCAAATTGCATTACTGCATTGTGGTTTCGTTATGTTATGATTCTCTTAAAACAAAACAAAAAAAGAATACTATTTCTGCCATATTAACCTGCAGAGAAATACATCAATGCAAATTCCTAATTTAATGAGGAACTAATTAATATTTTTCATTTCATTCTATACATTAAAATGTTTTCTATTGAACATTATTGCTACATTTCTAATTATTCAGAAATGCTCGTAATAGTCTTTGTAATATTGTTTGTTGTATTTTCTAATTTCATTTTATAATTTTTACTTCTATATAAAGAAGCAAAAATTAGTTTTGATTTTCCTTAAGTCTGAAATAACGCTATGCAAAATCTCTCTATTAAACTTCAATTTTAATAGACTCATGATTTAATTTCGGGCATTATTTTGGTACGATCAGTTTGTACGAAGTTAGTGTGGAATTAGTAAGGAGTTCAAAGTACAAATATATTTTGGTTCGATGGCGAACCGAGTATTAGGATAATTTCCCTCAATAAGCTCAAAGTAAAGATTCTTTTTTTTATCAAACATATTTATAATAAATTTCAAATTTTTTAACATAGTTCAAAAACTTGTTGTTTTTTTAGAAAGAAAAAATACAAACTGCATAATAAACTGCATGCATAAGTCGATAAATGCATTATTAAATCATTATTTTCGTTGCATATAATTTAATTATTTAAAAAAGGTGTACTTATGCAATTTAGTTTTGTGAGAGTGCGCCTTTTCCTATTAAAATTTGCATTTGACCATTAAATTCCAGTAAGATTTGTTTATCGGAAAATGAGGCATTTTCCGATAAATTCCGATTGGGAATAAAAAGGCTGTTTTTTATATAATTTGAAGTAATTTACATATTTTTTTTGTCAAATTTTTTAACGAATGAGATTGAAATTCACTTTCGCAGAATCTAATATTTAAAACGGTATTGTATCGGTGGTATATTCTAAATTATTCCGTTTAAAGCATTATTGTATAATTAGAGAAGTTTCGCAAAGCGTTGCAGTTTCTCCTAACTCGAACGCTATTTAAGATTCGCAACACATGCACGAAAATTTCCCTAATCACAGTATCGCTATAGAGTAGAAAATAAGGTTATGGTAACGGTTAATGTAAGAAAAATGCAATTTAAAATATATTGCCTTTTAAATCTTGTTATTAGAGCACTGAAGCAATAATTTAATTAATAAATCTATCTTAATGCTAAATAACAGAAATAAAGGATGTCACTAAATTTGCACGATGTTTGAATCTTGCCTTAATTATAAAATAAATTGTTCATTGGTCAAGTTCATTACAAACCACGCCTTAAACGTGAAAATTTCATTTAAAATAAAAAAAGGGCATATTTATGGAAATGTTAAGTGTAGAACTCAGAAGAAAGAAATTAAGAAATTAACTCAGCTACTCACTCGATATGCTATTCCGGGGTGATAAAAAATTAACATATTTTTTAATTAAAAACTTGATTTTAATTAAAATATTGCGTTTTCTATTTTAAAGTGCTTGTGAAAAATTTTGTGACACCATTCCCAAGCAAAAGTCTTCCCAGATTTACATCTTTATTTTATTTTTCATTCTAACTTTTCCAAAATGTAGGAATATAACCTTTTTTTTTGTGTGTGGTTTTCCTTTGAAATGCAAAGAAAAAAAGAACTTAAAAATACGATAAATAGCACATTTATTTCCTTTCAAACGCTTTTGTTATATCCTTTAAAATAAATTTCAAACGACTATAAAAACACATTAAGAATGTTAGCGTAGTTTTATTTTCTTCACAAAGCTATTCCGAAATCTAAACCGATTACCCTGAATGGGATAAAAAATATTGGTAAAGAATGTCTAAAATATAATAACCACCGTAATTGTTCGTTTTCAATCGATCCAAGACATTGTAGATAAACCGCCATTTATTTGGAAGTATCATTTGAGACGAAGCAGGCACTTTTTTTGGGTGATGAAATTACTACTATCTATTTTATCGCATCCATTCTGCGGGGTGGATACATCCAGTGCTTTCCTTAATGGTTCTCTATTTGTTGTCCGGTGAAAATTATGACCCGAAATCGCTTTATGGCAGTGTCAATTATTGAATCAATCCAGCGTGTTTTATGTTATGGAAGCTAATCTTAAAAAAGAAAGAAACAGTTGAATTTTCATCGAAAAAGAAAATGACGAAATGATTTAGGCAAAATCCTTTTCCAAGCTTTCGAGTATTCTAGAAATTCTTCATTCATTTATTGTATATACTATATCAAAACAGCAATGGCTAATCCTTTACAATTCTGGGGGAAAACAGAACTATTTTAATTAATGCATTGCGTTAATCAAGCAATCTATCCCAGTTCATAAACAGAGGCTTATTAATCTCTCACGAATAAGCTGTTCTAAATATTCGCAACCGATATCAACATTTTCGTATGAATGAAGAGTTTTGTAAAAGTATGTTTTCAGTAATATTTTTGAAGATATTGAGATTTTTGGGAAAAGACCTAATTTGTTTCTTATTTAACAATACAACATTCTCTTATTTCTTCAAAAAAGTCGATGTCGATAATCTCAGAGGCTAAAGATTCTAAGAATTTCAGCGTTTTTACTTTTAAGTGTGGAAGAAAGTTCCAATTGCATTTGCTAACAAACATTTGATGACTCACCTTATAAATTGTCTCTAATAGAAGCAAATCAATACGTCAAGTAAAAAATGCTAAAAGGCTTAGATTCTAAATGGGTGTTTAAGATTTATAGGTTTCGCCAGCTTCGAGCAAGAAATGAAAGCAAATCATAATCCTTATTTTAAATTATTTAAGCATAAACTTAAAAAGCTAATCTACTCAAATTTGCTAAAATGTCATTTAGAGCCTTAATTAACTTAGCTCTTCAATTAACCATTCATTATATTTTAATTTACAAATTATTCATTCAAAAAATTAAGATTAGTCGTTCTAAGACATTCCCTATCGGACTATCATCAACTGTAGAAATACTTAAATCTTATACTGTTAAATTTTTTTTAATGTGTTTAACCTTAATATAGTAAATTCACCGCATTAAATTTAATTTATATGGTGTATAGTTGAACCATATTATCACACAAATGTATCTTTTTATACTTAATTACTCATTATAATAATTCGCAAATAATGAAAACACAGTTTAATTTTGTATTTTATTAAAGTTATTTTTGACTAGTTTAAAAAATAGTTACACAGTACTCAAATTAGTATAATTAATGCTTATGAAGTCATTTTTGACTTTAATGAAGTGCTGTATATTTACAAAGATATTTTCTTGCATATAACAGAATATATACTTATGTTATAGGATGTATACTTTCATATAATAGGGTTATTACATTGTATGCTATGTGAATACATCCATAGAAACTTACTGTTGATATACATTTATATCGATCATTGAATTAAAATAACTTACTTCACTGTAGGGTTCAATTTTTCCTGTGGTAGGTTTGAACATCATTCCGGATTCACCTGCAAAATTTAATTTGAAGTACATAACATACGAATTCTTATTCTGTATTTCAAATGTCGAAAAGCATTTCTCGTCGTTTTCAGACAGATTAAAAGTGCATGGATTAACTGTAACGGTCATCACTCTATCTTTGTCATAATCTTGACTTTCCTGATATTTGCAACTACAAAACTCTTCGTATTTTTTCATAGTCAAAACAAACCAGTTTTATGAAGATATTGCGCCAATCAGTATCATAAGGATTGTGTCAAAATCTGTTTTATGGAGTTAAGGCCAGTCAGTTTTATGAAGATATTGCTCCATTTAGTTTTGTGAAGATATTGTTCCATTTAGTTTTATGAAGGCAGTGCGCCAATCAGTTTTATGAAGATAATGCGTCCATCAGTTTTATGAAAATATTACGACCGTCAGTTTTATGAAGATAGTGCGCCAATCAGTTTTATGAAGATAGTTCGAGAATCAATTTCATGAAGATAGTTCAAGAATCAATTTCATGAAGATAGTTCGAGAATCAATTTCATAAAGATATTGTGTCAATCAGTTTTAGTTACCATTTTGTAGTAAAAAATTGTTTTTAAAAATCAAATCTCAATGGAGCTTACGCGTTACTAAATCAATATTATATGAAGTAACAAAAGCAATGTGTTTATTTTTTCTAGCAGTATATTTATTATACATTGTTTAATTACCTAATGATATGCAACAATATTTTAGTATTTCTATAAATAAATTCTCTAATTCAAAAATAATTTAATATACATTGTTGTAATGTAGTCTTTCATTTATACTATTTCAATGAAGCGTTTTAAACTACAATCGAATTTCCATATCGAGGGACAGCAATCTTAGAAATTACATTTCTTTTATTCTTTTAACTTTTTTTTAAAAGTTACCACATACAGCACGTAAGAATATTTTTTTACCTGGGTTATTTTCCATTAATTATTTATTATTAAGTGCAATTTTACTATATTCAAATACATTGTCGCCTCACCTGTAATCTTGAATCCCTACTATTGCTCAAATAGGCTGCACGCACAAAACGCTCCATATGTAAAAAAGGAAAAAGATCACTTATCTTTCATTTAATTAAGTGAAATTAATGAACTTGTATAGATTTTTATTTTTTGTTTATTTATCAAGAAGCATTTTAATTAAGCAATATTACGTATCTTAGAAATATTCAAATTACCTGGGCAGCCAGTCTAAGTTATTTCAGGTTCTGATAGTGCCCTATATAATATGTAGGTTTTTTTTTCATCAATTTAAATAAATATGTTTCATGGTGTGCAAGTGAACACGTATTTTCATTTCTATAGAAAGAGATTAAAATTTAAACATTCTTAAGTTCTAGAAAAAAAAGCTAATTTCGCATTTTTTTTTCATATTGTATTACCATCCTGAATTTTTAACTCAGATCACAAAATTAGAAACTACCTCATCCATGAGAAAAAACCTTTCAAATTTAACTTTCAGATCTCGTTTTAAACGTTATTGGGTTTTAATTACTATACATTAATACTTCATGTAAAAGTCTTTGGCATTGTTGTGTTTAAAGATTCCTAAAGTTATCTATAGTGTGTGTTAACATTTTTCCTCGTATGATTCTTGATTGGTTTATTTAAAAATATTATAACTCTACTCTATTGTTTCAAACGTTTAATTTTAGCTTGCTGATATGAAATTATAAGATTAACTTACAATGCTTTTCTCATTGTTATCTTACTCCAAAAAATTGTTTTCCAGCTAGAACTTTATCAAGATATTCGATTCTATCATTCTAAGCCATTTAAAAACCACCAAATGTACGCTATTCAATATTTTGCTCAGTAAAAATTATTACAATATCATCTAATATGATCTTTTAAAGTACATGGTGATGTTAAATTACGGAGAAGAATCATTTTATCTTTCTATTTCAATTAATTTTAATAGCACCCTAACTACAAACTTTCATCGGTATCACCGTTCCCAGTAAAGACCACTTATTAAAATCCCTGTTACTGTCAGTGTCATATACTTATTTTTTTGTAAATTTGTAGCATAATTTATAAGTATCACTTTCTAATAGAGATATAAGCTACGGCGCTTCTCTTACTTGTCCACCGGAAATCCAACAATGATCAATCTGTTACAGATGCAGTTAGTAGGAATACTATTTGGAAGGGAATACGAGTCACCCAATAAAAATAGTGTAAACTGAAATCGTTTGAATGATAATCGAACGTTGATCTAGTTCATCCTCTGACTAGGACATCTTTATTGTTCCCTTTAAAATAAAAATAAAAATGTTTTGAAAAGCATTCTTTTTCATGCAGTAATTTTAAAAAGTAGCTTTTTAACCTTAATTGCATGTAGTTCAAAAAATGAAAAATCAATTCTTTACTTTTTTTAAAGTTGTAAAAATACAGCTGCAAGCTTAAACGCAAACGATATATTTTTAATGGTTTTATTTTAATTTCATAATGCGGAAATATAGAAATATCTTTTTCTTGCTATCCACTCTAGACTCGTGTTTAAATTAAAACTTTGCCAAACATTTCTCTTTCATCATTCCAAACCATTTAAAACCACCAAATACGAACTATTACAACATTTTGCTCATTAAAAATTTTTATCGTCTGATATGATCTTTTAAAGTACACGGCAATCTTAATTACGGAAAAGAATCCTCGTATCTTTCCCGTTTCCATTAATTTTAATAGCACTCTAATTACAAACTTCCGCCGATATCACCACTCCCAGTAAAAATCACTCTTTAGAATCACCGTGACTGTCAATTAATGTCAAATTTAGCTTTGAAGATCGGAATATTTTTAAGAAATTAAGCCCCTTCTTCTTTGATAACATCTGAAAGAAAGAACAAAATTAAAATGGAAAGAATTATTGAATTCCGTTTTATAATTTAAAGGGAAATTCCTCGCAGTTTAATGACTTAATAGCATTAATTCAATCAAAATATCTTTAGAGTTGTCTTTTAAATTTTTTTCTATCAAGAAATTTAATTAACTTATAACTTTAAGAGAAATTCTTCTTACTCAATTGGTTAAAATAGCTATATCAGTTTCTTGATTTAATAAGGATTTTCGAAATAACTGAAGTATTTTTTAATCGTGAGCCACAGACTGACTGGCAATCACATCCCTTAATGTTAGCTTTTGACTCTGTCAAAAATTATGTAAAAAAAATACATGGATTCATAAATTGTATATTAGTATAAGAGGAAAAAAGAGATAAGTTATAAATTTCTTACGAATCGTAATCGAGGTTAATCACTTAATCATTATAAAAAGTGAAAAACTATTAAAAAATTTTAAAAAGGGCTCGTAATACAAGTTGACTTCGAAAGTGGGTTATAAAATATTGTAATACGAACTTAAACATTATATTATGGAATACATTTAAACGATCATTTTTTCTGAAACGAATCCACTGACAAAGTTTCGAAGTCATCCTAATGTTGCAGAATCTGCCTTATAATTTTTGAAGCTATCTGCGAATGCAAAAAAGATTCATTGTAAAAAGGTATATATTTTCAGGACATTTTTGTCATAGTAGTTGTAACAACAGCTTGAGTCAGAACGTTGGTTGTCCAAACAAAATCTTGCGGCTTTCCGAGGGAAAAAAACCTTTATGCCTATAATATTCTCCAAACTTTGTATCTATTTTGGTCTTAATTGGTGACCAAAATAATTTGGATCATTCCGTTGTTAGTAAAACTAATTGAGAAAATACTGGTCACTAAATTTTTTACTCTGATGAAAGATTAAAAGTGTGTGATGGCTATTTCATTTTCAACGACCGCCCTAACTTTTGAGCCTTTTTGAACATTTTTGAGTCTAAATCTAAACGAGTCCACTATATTTCAAGTTTAAAAAAAATTTCATTTATTAACAATTAAATTTCGGAAAAACATTTTTCATAAGCAAGATAGTTAGTTAGACAGATTTTTAAAAATTGAAAAGGTTGAATAGTATTATTGATATAATTAAAGAGCGTAGTTAAAAAATAATTCCAACTACCTGAAAATATTACCTAAACTTTAAATTCTGAACCTTACAACGTAAAGTTCCAAGTGTCATTTTAGTAGTATAAGTAAATTAGCCTTCAAATGCTCTTCTTCGTCATTTCACTGAATTCCATGTTTTTTAAATATAATTATGAAGATGTAACACAATCATTTTTGAAGGTATATCAATTTGTCCAAATCTCTTTTTCGAAGGTTTTAAATTATTTTTGAAAATAGATCCCCGTAATTTTTTTATGGGAGAAGGCATTAAAAGTAATTCTGATAATTACAATTGGCAAAATAAAAACCAAATATTTTCGGCTTAATGAATTGATTTACAATAACAATGTTACATATAACATAGTACGAGGCACACATTTAATATCCCTCGTAATTATTGCTTACGTTTACCAACAATATGTTTACCATTTGTATTCTATTTCTATTTATTAAACATACTTTTTAACGTATTCAAATTTAATTTCATATGAAAAAATTTTAATATGTCTGTGTCCTAATTTAAAAAAAAGAGAGATTGAAATCATTCTTTACCTTTATTTCCTGTACAAGAACTTTTAAATGGTCAAATCTATATTCTTTAATGGTCATTTAAACTGTTCGCATCTTATCCTTTATGGCGTTTTAAAATTTTCCGAAAGGCTTTCGAAACATCAAGAACCTTTTTTTTTACCAAATATACTTGGAACTTTTAGAAACAAAGCGCCCAAAGGCTACCATTCGTTGCTTTCATCCACGGAGATCTGACTCTAAAAATAAAAGCTAAGAGCAAAATAAAAATATTTAATTTTTAAAAAACATCACTTTACTCCTTCATCCTGGCTCTTCGATGAAGTTATAGATTTGTATGTAACGTTCAATAGTTTTTTTAATTGCATTTTATATAATATATATTTTTATTGGAAATTCCTTATACAAAAAACTCAAAATAATTTTTTTGTTTTATACGCCGATCGTTCATTACATGCTTTCATCTTTGCAAGGTCAGGAGTACAATTTCAACAAACTGACAGAGGAGGAAGTTACGTCATTAGGTCTAGCCTATGACTACGCTAGCATTATGCACTATGCAAGGAACACATTCTCCAAGAGCACTTACCTTGATACCATCTTACCTCAAGAGGATCCAACTCAGAGGAAACGACCGGAAATTGGACAAAGAGTTCGGCTAAGTGAAGGGGACATAGCACAGACCAATCTTCTATATAAATGCCCAAGTAAGTGCGTAAGTACACTCTTTTGCCCATACATCGGGTCTGGTGATGGTATTATTGTTTCTATATACATTAGTTAAGTACACTCTTTTCCCCATACTTCGGATCTGGTGATGTTATTATTGTTTCTATATACATTAATTAAGTGCACTCTCTTACCCATACATCGGATCTGGCGATGGCATTATTGTTTCTATATACATTAGTTAAGTACACTCTTTTCCCCATGCATCTAGTCCGGTGATGGTATTATTGTTTCGATATACATTAGTTAAGTACACTCTTTTGCCCATGCATCGGGTCTGGTGATGGTATTATTGTTTCTATATACATTAGTTAACTACACTCTTTTCCCCATACATCGGATCTGGTGATGGTATTATTGTTTCTATATACATTAATTAAGTACACTCTCTTACCCATACATCGGATCTGGTGATGGCATTATTCTTTCTATATACATTAGTTAAGTACACTCTTTTCCCCATGCATCTAGTCTGGTGATGGTATTATTGTTTCGATATACATTAGTTAAGTACACTCTTTTCCTCATACATCTAGTCTGGTGATGGTATTATTGTTTCTATATACATTAGTACAATAGCAACTAATCTTCGGTTTCAATATTTAGTTTAATCTTAAGCACTTTCCAAGTTATCTTGATCGTATAAAGTCGATCTACCTGAACCTAGACCCAAGACTGACCAATCATTTAAAAAAAAACAAAGAAAAATCGAAGGAAATTATGCTTTGGAAACCAAAAGTTTATTTTGATCAAATTTTAAAAATAATTAAAAATTTCGTCAACAGATCACGCTGCTGTTTGGAAGAGACTGTAAAACAGAATTTTATGATGCATATCAGGCTATCCCAACTGAAATGTTTGCTAGGCGTCGGTCACTTTCATTTTCTGGCTGTACATTGCATGGAATGGTGGTTATTTTTAAAACATTATTTTAGAGTTTTAGTTAGGGCCATCTGTTAGAATACTTTGTAACCATTTTTGAAAATTGATGATACTTAAATCTGCTTTTCTAAGCTTAGGCATACGTTTCTATTTCCTTCAGGTTTTCTAATTAGATTTTCAAATCATTGGTCATTTTTAGGACATCCAGTGGACAAAACATATATTTTCGTCTTTATACTAAGATACAAGTATAAATCGAGTATTGTAACAATAATTTAGTCTATTAAAACTAAAGAGATTTATTGTGGTCAAAATATTTGGTATTTTCGCGCTGATGGTAAAAGCAAATTTGAGCAAATTGTTAAAAAATTAGTGAATTTTGAAGCGTAGGCAATTGTTTTTCATTGAAAATTTTAACTAATTTTTCCTTCTTGGCTTAAAATAATGGAGTTTTTTTTAATTAATCTGAATCTGCAAAGCTGATTACATTAATAAATCATTGGAATTGAAAATTTCCAAACATTTCTCAAAAGAACCAATAGATTTAACAATAATTTCATAGGCATTTATATCAGTTATAGTGCTAAAATTGTATGGAATGATAGATTTTAAACTATGAATATCAGAGAATTTTTCAAAAAAAATTTCTGAATAAGAAGAGGTATTTCTTTAGAATATCTAGAGGTTATTCAATAGGTATATTCCAAAAAGGATTTTCTCGACATGACTTAGATACTAAGTTCGCTTTAAGCTCTAAAAGCTTCTCTAACCATTCAGTTTTTTTTACACAATATTTCTGTTTAAAATGTATCAAAGCTTCTTTTGAAATTTGTACAGATAAAAATCGTAACCGCATTTAAGATTTTATCTTCAAGACGAATTATTGAGAATTTTTTTCCCCTAAATAATAAAAATATAATTTGATTAAAATTACTTTACTTACTATTGTAAAATTTAACCACGCTTGAGGCATATATTATTTTCAAATTAAAAATACAATGATCTTCAATGCTTGTAACGAATTAACTTTCTAATGGTTTTTTTTATAAAGATGTTTTTCTCTAAGCTATGTTTTTTTGAGTGATATTTCTGATTGATTTTTTTACATGGTTTTATGGGATTCAGTACTGTGTGAAAAATATGTGAAGTTTACCAATATTGAAAAGTTTCTTTTCTTCAGAAATTCTGAGCATAATTTATGCTTTCTGCTATTATTATGGCAGTGGTTCCCAATTGGTGTTCCGCGGTACCCCTGAGTTCCATAGAAAAAGTACTAGATTTCCGAGATTTTAGGCAAAATTGTCAGCCATGAAACCCCGTAAAAAATTTCATATCCAATTAATTTTCCGTTAGTTATATTATATTGATTTGATAACTATTCTCAAGATTTATTTTATCCTTTTTCATTTTTATTCAAACGAAAATCGCATTCCAGCTTATTTATTTTCAGTTTATACATACTACGAAATCAAATTATGAACTAGATTAGATGACTTTTTAGTTCTGAAAATATTCAACTGCCAGTAATGAAACCCAATTTTAAAATTAGTAATGTTAAAACTACACGATGAAAAAATTCATTATTTATTCATTCATTAAATCTTTTCAAAATACTTAAAAAATTTTAATTTATTAAATATTTTCAAAATAAATAATGGTCTTTAGTTGATTAATATTTTTCCCAATTTCAATTGAAATTTTTCGGAGTTTCGCTAAAAGAAGTTCGTTCGATTAGGATTTCGTACCCAAACGAAAATGGGAAATCACTGTATTATGGCTCAATAATCCACTTAGTAACACACCTTTGTTTCTTTAAATCAATTGATTTTCTTTCAAATTTGATTTTTTTTAATTCCACTAATCAGTTTTATATTTCATTATCAATAGCCAGTTCAAAAAATTTACTTACAGACGTATAAGATTTTTTTTTTAAAAAAAAAAGACTATAAGAAATTTTTGGTGATCCTACATTTAACGTTCTTTTAACACTTTTTATATCTGGTTTTATATATTGGTTTAAATATATAATTATGAGTGGAAAAACTGAATAAATTCCTTTATTTTACAAAACTGAACAAAAATCGCCAAGATAGGAGTGATATCATAAGTTCTCAAAGTATTACATTCTATTTAATTTGATTCGGTATTTTTCAGCAAAACACCTATTATTATTATTATTATTAAATCCCTGTGTATTTTATAAAAAATTTATTTGGTAATAACAAACATAAAGAAAATTGATTAATTAAGCTGAAAAATGGTTATATGCTTTTCCAGGCTGTGGCAAATCATTGCAGAACCCTAGCGGCATACTATCATCTCCAGAGTACCCTAATTCGAATCCCCCCTCGGACGGAGAACGCTGTGAATGGAGAATCACAGCTACACAAGGCGAGAGAATCATTTTAAATGTTACGGAAATAGATCTACGCTTATCAGATAACTGTGAAACTGATTATCTTGAAGTTAGAGATGGATATTGGTACAAATCACCATTACTGGGTAAGTCTGTTATCATACTAATCGTCTCTTAGCTCTTCAAGCATCTTAAAAGTTGAAATCAAATAGATTTATGAGAATAAATTATGACATTGCACCAGTATCATTTAACTCACCTCCAGTAAACCAACCAATAAAACGCGTGGCTCTTTCAATAGTTTAACATAATTGCCGTGCTTAAGTTTTATGATTAAGTAAATAATATCTTACGCATTAATAATACCCCATATATTAATGACAAAAACAAGCACCACAGTTGTGTTTATAAATACGACGAAAGTTTTATCTGCATATTTCACATGTTAAGTTATTGTTTTAACATTAGTTATTATTTTAGTTATTTATTTATACAACCAATGTCCATTTTCGTAAACACGCATTTCGAGCTATTTCAATTTTCGTAAACACGCATTTCGAGCTTTTTCAATTTTCGTAAACACGCATTTCGAGCTATATCCATTTTCGTAAACATGCATTTCGAACTTTGTCCCTTCGTAAGCACACATTTCGAGATTTTATAGATTTAAAATTTAAAATTTATTTTTTGTGATTATTAATTTATTGTTAATTATTATAAATAGAGATTAAAAAGAGTTTTGCATGTCAATGACTCTAAGTTTTTTTTCCCCTTCACGAAAAGAATTATTACTATTATGTATTTAAGAGTTTAATTTAAGTGAATCTGAATTTATAACAGTTAATAAGCTTTATGCTTGAAATGACATTGAATTTATTATTTACACATCGAATTTATTACATTGTTAAAATGAACTTATGCATGCTAAAACTTCCGTTCAAAGTATTTTTCCACACTGCATTTTTTTAATTTTTTTTCTCGTTATGCAATAAAATTAAATGGTATTAACTTTCTTCCTTCATGCCTAATGCGATTATCAGATTTTTATACTACGTCTGCAAATGATAATTGGATGATTTAAGCTATTATTACAATAAAAAAATTCATTTGCTTCAATTCTAAGCCTAGCTTTGAGCTTAACTAATGCTACATAATATTTGTTCTGCCAATAGCTATAGTTCTTTGAGTTAAGCTTAGATAGGATTGAATATTTTCGAGGTAGCATCTTCTTTTCAGAAATTATATTCTCGTATTGTTTTTTTTTTTTAATAAAAGGCTGTCTTAAACCATAAAGTAAATGTATTTCCAATTTCGCACCCTATCAATGCAGCATATAATGTAAAAGAGTGGAACGTGTTGTAAAAAAATGAAGTTTTTTGTGAATTTTTTTTAAATACTGCTCAATCTATTTAGCAATACAAAATGAAATAGCGAAAATTTATTTTGAACAATTAGTTTACAGAATGGCTTTTTTCATTTTATTGCCCACAAAATAAGCATATTATTATTCTAATGGTCTGCCAACAGTCTCATTGTACTCAATAAAACTATTATAAGCACAGTTTGGCGAAAAATTCAGGAGATTTACGTAAACGTTTCTAAGTAGTTGTTAATTATCTTCCTGAAACTTAAAATAGATAAATCGCATGTGAAATACAAAGATTTTTAAATGAATTTGCAAATTCTTTTTTGTTGATCCAAACCAAAAAACTAAATTACGTGTAAATTTAATATTTAATGATATATTCATTTAGTGTTTAGATATGCTAAAAACGACCATTACGTAGCATTGAAAAGAATTGTGGAAACATTAAAAATAATGCTTTTAATTCTGATAAACTGGCACATTCTTCGCACAAACTCTAGTCCATATCTTTCATCATTACAAATTACATAGCTTTAAGTGCCTAACGTTTGTCCAGATACGATGACTTACAATCACACAAACATTGCTTCTTTAATAATTTTTTCACTTTATTTGCCGACTCGTATAAAAAAAAGCAGTTTATAAAAAAAAATTTAAAAAAATTCAAATTTCGCTGAAAATCATCATAAATAATATTATATTGTTTCCATTTTTCATTAAAATCCAAAAATAAAGAGTAATCTGTATTTGATCTAATAAATTTCGAACAAGGTGCCAAATACATCTGCTCTTTTTGGATTAACCTATACAGTAAATTATACTTAACGTTTTATAAACTTTAAAGACTATTATACTAAAGTTTTGAAAACTAGTTTAAAAAATCTATTATATTAAATATATGAACTGTTATACTATATTCTAAAAGCAGGGATCATAATGCTACAAGGAGTGATCAAATGAAAAGGTACGAAACGACGTAAAAACGTAACAGTTAAATATTTGCATATTCCGCCATGGGAGAACGTAGCGAGACATCTCGGGATGCGATTGGAGTCTCTGACTGGGATCGGAGCGTGTACGGGTGCCCGCATGCGCAGGAGAGAGCTGAAGCTCTTATCAAACGCGGCGTCCAAATGATGCGGCAGTCCGTATGAGGACTGGATGGCGCTCGCGTTGCAAAATTCGACGGTGGAGGAGCAGCGAGGTGTTATCCGATTTCCTCGAGCACAGAAAAACCATTAACTCCAATGTGTACTGTGAGACACTCTGACGCCTACGCAGGTCCATCAAGAGCTAAAGACCGGGGCTGCTGTCGGAGGATGTGGCTCTGCTCAGTGATAACGCGCGTCCACAAGTCTCCAGAGTCACACACATGGAACTGGCCAAGTTCAAGTGGGAGACGTTGGACCATCCGCCCTACAATCCGGACTAGTCGCCCTGCGATTTCCATGTGTTTGGTCCACTGAAGAAACACCTGAAATGGAAGCTCTTCAACTCGGACGACGTACTCAAGGACTGGATCTCGTCACGGCCTCTGGAATTCTGGGAACAAGAAATCCTGCGGCTTGTTCATCAGTGGGATCGTTATGCTCAGGCCTATGGTGTATATTTTGAATAAAGTCTACATTTGTACACACCGTGTCGTTTCGTACCATTTCATTTGATCATCCCTTGTATATTCTATACAGAATTCAAAAAAAAATTTAACTCTTTCAGTTGAAATGAAGCGTTAAATACAATTATTGTCGACTGTAAAATATCATCTTGTTTAGAACTCTAATTGTATGTGAATTGTATAGTATTTGAGAATAATCGGATGCAATTATCGTATGATTTTAGTCTATTTGTATAGAAATTTATTTGATTAAATTTAAATACATCCTTGTGTTCAATTATCAGTCACTAAAATTTATATAATTTACTCTTCCTGTTCGTAAGAATATTGTTAATTTACCAATCACATAAACTCTAATTATTCGAAACTTCAAATCTCTGGCTTTACGAACTTTTCAATAAACCCGCCAGTGAATGGTTAGTCACTTCCCATACACATGCCAATCCTTTTACGACACCAGCACGAAATCAAGCAATTCAAAGTGGCTTCTCTGTCCCAATTTAAACTGAAGTGAAACAAGTTAATTTTGAAATGTCCAAAAGATCACGTTTGCCCGGAGATCCTAGACAATCCCTAATATTCCCTTTCTCGTCTTTTCCCTAAAACCGCCAGTTTATGCAAGACTATCGATTTCGGACATGATGATAGCTGAGTAGACTTGAATTTCGCATTTGATTACTGCGTCAACAATCGGACCCCTCGTTTAATTCTGCAGAGTAAACTTGAAACTTTGACCCCTCTCCACCCCTGAATGAGGGTAAGCCAACAGCTGGGGACACTGAAGTAAATGTTTAGTGGGAAAAGCTTTACAGGAAGATTGGGGAATGCTTTCTGGTTTCATTAATGACACCTGGTTGCAAGGATGATGTTGCTGATGAAAGGATAGAATTACGTATGTTAATTAGGGTAGATTACGGAGATAGGATTTGTTCTTAATTTGGTGTTATTCGCGCATTCAACTGCGTGATAGTTGACCATAAATAAATGTGCTAAGTAGGTAAAAAATAGACTGTTTAGACTGGGATCTTGATAACGTTGTATTTCTGAATTTACAGTGCTTAAAAATATAATTGGATGAGGTGAGTTTGTTTATTAAATATAAATAATTTTTGTGTTTGTAAAGTTAAAGTCGGTGCACACACTAAAAATATGGAAGAATTAAGATTTTTATCATTATTATTTTTTTTTTTTTTTTTAAGTTGACTTTTCATCAAGATAAAATCTAGCCAAATTGGCGTCTTTTTAAAAAGAAAATTATAATTTTTCAGTGTGATTTTTATTTTTCTTGGAAAAAAAGTTTCCTGAAAAATAATCTTAAGTATGTAGCAAAGTTAAATATTGCACAATTATTGCAATATTGCTCAGCTCATCTCATGTTGTTTTTAACTTTCGTTTTCGAGTGCGTTTTTTTCAGCGGTAAAAAAACATTTGAGCTTAGTTTGATATTTCTAACGTCTAAACGTTTGGCTCATAAGCAAACTTATACCAAAATTATCGTCTTGCTGAGATTCTTGCTTCCCCAGATTTGCGAAGAGAAAATCAGATTTTTGCTTTAAAAAAAAACTAGTTATTAAGATTCAAAAGAATCAGGAATAAAGCTCAAAAGCTATGCGTGCAGGCACTAAATTCTACCCAAACTATAAATGGTTAAAAAAGAGAGAAAATAGTTTAAATACATTTTGTCAGTGGACTGAAAAGGAGACAAGGATTTAACCTGTTAAGTTGAACCCAAAATGAAGTGTGCATCGTAAATTTCTATAAACACACGCGTTTTCTATATACACATGCGTTCTCACCATGTTTTCTCAAAAATGATTCAAAAATTTATTTGTCTCCTTTGTATTCAAATTAAAAAACGTAGATTTAAAATACATTTTATCTAATTTATTTTGACTTTTACTTTGTGAGTCAAGTTTGGATTAACGATAAAATGGCGATTAATTCCGCTTTTAACGATTGGGAGAAACAATGGAATCCGGCCCAAATTTCCAGTCAAATTTTTAATACACTAATAAGTCAGATATTTTATTGACAAATTTTTTTGGTGATAAATTTTTATAACTGCCCGAAGAAATAATTAAAACATATATCGCTATGTATTACCAAGTTCTTGTTGAATTTTGAGTATTATAGTTAATCAAAAAGTTCTTGGTTGTTTAAATAATAAATTATGCTTGTAAGGGTCAGAAAATGACTAAAACATTATTAATTATCAGAGTCGAAACTCCAATCAAAATATGTGCTTTCTTAATTACGTATCATCGCCATCATTAGCGTGACAGCCCGATATAGGCCCTGGCCTTCTCAAAAAATCTCTTCTATCCTGACAATTTCGCAGCAATACTTCTCCAGTTTTAGCAGTTCAGTACTAGAATATGTGCTCTCTAGTTATCCTAAAAATGGTCGTTATTTTGTTCGCAAAATTCAACCATTACCTTCACAGAAGCGAATTAATAATAACGTAGCAAAATGTGTTTCATTCACAACAATCAGTTATTAAATCTTGAAGATTGTCTAAATTTTAAATGCTTAAGAACCCATCAATATATTTAATCTGATTATAATAATAGATTCTCTGTTCACAGGTATTTATTCAGTTATAATACATGTGTCATTTTAAGACACCTATATGACTTTCTTTCCATTTCTAATTAATGATTATCTAATAATTTAATAACTTCATATACAAAGTTTCAAACTAACAGTTACATCTCTACCTCACCTGACACAGCCATTGATTTAATTACCCAACCATTAATTAACTTTGAAAACAAATTATTCTGTCTATTAAATTTCAATCTCCAAATGTTACTTCTGCTATTAACTCGAACTATCGGAACGAGTTTCCAAATTAAGTTCTGCACTACACAACAATTTTAACTTAACATTACACCAATCGGGTAAGTTATAAATATTATAACTTTAGTCATTAACTAACTTGGACACCTTCATAGTGTTAACTCTATTACCTCTCTCCAAGGATTCATTTATCTCAACGCCTCGTTCATCATTTTCACCCCCTTTCTGCAGAGACAGGAGATAGTGAAGTTCATATCTTCACGTATCGATTATACCGCTATCGATACATTTCCTAATCGATCTCCAATACACGAAGAGAGGAATGATGTAATGAGATGAAAAAGCTATTTCCATTGGGGATATTTTTTTTTTGCACGTGCCCAGATAAATCCCTTTTTGTTGCGATGGAATTTGTTTCGCTCTCTAATGGAATATAAATTAGTTCCATGTTTAATATAGTATATTTAAAATCAAGTATAAAATTAAATTTGGAAATGTAAAACTTCATTCTGCTAACTGTAATTACATTCTGTTAAAATTGATTTGATTTTATTATATACTTTGATATAATGAGCTATTGGAGATGATATTGAAATTATGCGAAGTGAATCTGAAAACAAAATTATTGCATGTTTAGATGATCCAAAAAAGCACCAAAAAGTATGTATTTAACATATAAATTGCAACGTATCAAGCTATATAAATAACAGTTCTGTCTCTTAAAAAAAAAAACTTTTATTCACAAACAACACAAACAGAAATAAATATGAAGTACCCGTAACGGGATAGTTAAAATATTATAAAACAACGGTTTATAAGAAAACACAAATTCCAAAACAAAACTAAACTCAAAAGGAAAAAAAACTCTGTTGTTCTAAAAAGGTTTTCTAATTTTATCGTCAGCTTTTATTTTACTGTTTATCTCTTTATGTGTTTATTTTATTTTATTCATGCTTTGCTACCACGTCATTTTTTAATACTTTTATTCGTGCTTTTGCTAGCCAATTATTTTTTTAATATTTTTAGACTTTGTAATATTAAACGCCAAATTTGGTACGGGACGTTGAGTTCAAATTTGATGCAATTAAATATATGTTTTTGTCGTGGGCCATTAAGGCACTCGGGGTGCGAGTGTTCTTGTTTTCCAGTGCTACCAGCTATATCCAAGAGCTCGATACCCATTAATCCATCCATTCATTCACCCACTGATCGTAATCTTGACCTGAACCCTTCAAGCAAGGCAAGATTAAAACAATCAAAATCAATTTGATTATCAGTTGACACTAAATAAAGATGATAAAAGTGGTTTGTCGAAAATTCGTTTTAATTTTACTTATCAATCAAATAGGTTTTAATGCTTGTATTTTGCCTTCTCATAGATTGCCTTTTATGAAAATTTTCACGAATTTTAAGAACATTTTATTTAAATATTAAAATCCCGTTATCGTGTAAATGTTCTCTTATGAAATCTATTAAAAGTTTAATGTTTTATTTTAAAACTAGTAATTGGAAACGAAGAAAACATTCACAGTCATATATAGACCTGAAAATAACCACTAACAACATGGCGAGTCAACGATTAAAGTGGCGACGACTTAAATTAAATAAACAATCTGTTACCCTTTTCCCATCTTTTTTTTTTCTTTAAAAAATCTTTAATGATAAAAGTACATCAATGCAGAAATATTCTGGAAAGTAGAGTTTTCATTAAAATATTCAATATCTCCATTCAAAATTTTTATCCTAAAGAATCCAATTTTCGATGGAAAGATTCGTGTAGAAGGAGAGTTCTTTAAGAATTTACATATTTCAAAGTTTTTATGTATATGTTACCGGCAAAGTAGGAAGCACCGGCATTCTATGGAATGCCTAGACATTGTATGTAATGCCAGATGTTTTTAGACAAGGTATGAAATATGAGTAGTATTACATACTTTCCCAAGTATTGCATGTAATACCTTGTCATTCTATCGAATGACAAATGTTATTTAGGCAAAGTATGAAAAAAAGGTCCAGATGAGGTTATTATTTAAATGATATACATTTCTCAAAAATAAAAATGTTATTCTGAAAAAATAATGAAAGTGCAATTAAAAAATATTTATTAAAAATGCGTAAAGAAAAATGAAAGTTGTACAAAACATAATTTATGCCTTTCTTATAAAGTATTCTCGTACAAAGCCCAAAGTGCAACTGATCAATCGGAGATGTATTTAATACTTTGCCAGTTTCTCATTTGGCATTCTATAGAATGCCTAGGAAATGTGTGAAATATAAATCGTTTTGTACATTGATGGCTAGTTTTAGGCATTATATACAATGCCTAGGCATTCCATAGAATGCCGGATTTCAAACTTTGCCACTCTACATTAAATACATTTTGCCTCCCAAGGTATTTTTAAAGTTCTTTAAAGTCAGTATGTTTGACTAAATTGTATCACGCATTTATATTTTTATTATTCAATTAAATTTTTATTGACGTAAATTATTTTAAATATAATTTTTTTTTTAAAAAATTTAATCCAAGCGTTTTCAAAAAGTTGCTATTAAATTAAGAAGACCGATCCATATCAGTTACCCACTTATTAGATTTGCAGAAAAAGTTGCTACTAAGTTATTAGAGTTTACTGGCCACTGGCAA
This sequence comes from Parasteatoda tepidariorum, assembly GCF_043381705.1. Classification (NCBI taxonomy): domain Eukaryota; kingdom Metazoa; phylum Arthropoda; class Arachnida; order Araneae; family Theridiidae; genus Parasteatoda; species Parasteatoda tepidariorum. The sequence continues at coordinate 63,661,568 of NC_092209.1, forward strand.
CTAACTGAAAATTTAAATTTTCAAGTCTAGTTCATGGAACAGAAAACCCATAAATATCTTTGAGATAACTTCTTCAAATATTTACGAAATAAGTCTTTGAGTTATCAATGAAAAATCGATAATGTCCTTATGATTAAGGACACTCTAAAGATTTTTCCATTTCTTTTTCAAGTGAAATGATATATTTCTGTTACGATAGAAGACTCTAATGCGTCCCCAGAATGGGACGCATTAGAGCCAAAGCGGAATGAAGCAATTTATTCGTTTCTCTATACATGATTCCTTGCGCCGAAGGCAATTCTCTTGACAATCACGAATTTAATTTCCATCGTGTGCGGAAATAATGAAAGACAAATTTGTCTCTTGCGCCATTTTTTTTTCTGTCTCTTCTGAGAAATCGTAATAAAACTTTTTTGGTTCTTTATAGTATTAACTCGTTTACGCTGTTTTTGCAATAATATATAGAAATTCGATGAAACTTATTGCTTTTGAAAGAATAATTAGAATATTTATTGTTTTGGCACACAGCGTTTGGCAAAAAAAAACTAGATGTGATGTAAATTCAAACATTTACTTTTTTAAGACGCAAAAATCTTCTCAATTTTTTGCGATTGTAATATTTATTGCATTACTTTATTATTTAATATACTTTATTAGGGCTTATCATTAATGCCTATTATAATTTTACTTGTTTTCTACTTTTATGAATGTTATTTTGTACGAATAAATTTACTTATTCTACTTACTAAGTTTGCATACTTTATTAGTAAAGCATTTTGCAAATAGTTGTCATATAACTTGATCAAAATGAGTCCTCAAAGAATATGAATCCTCAGAAAAATAATAAAATCTGATTTATATTAAATTACTCACCGAACTGTAATTATAGTTGTTACTCGAAAATATACACGTTCTTCAATGCTTATAACAGTTTATTTAAATACAGTAACTGAACAAAATATCTAAAATTTAGCTTTAAACTTTGATTATCTGAGTATAAAATAATGAACAGCAATTAATAATCAAATGAGTGAAAAAATTTATAAACATTCGATTGCTACTGTCTTACTATTTTACTATTTTCAAATATAATGCGAACTTTATTACATTTCATAAAATATAAACACATTATACTCTTGATGCGAGCATTAAATCTATATCGTTTGTCTGTATTGAGCATTAAATAATAGCTGAATAAAGTATTTTTGCTTAGAAATATGAAGCTTGAAAAAAAGTTAACTCATAAATTCGATGAATAAAATCTTAAAAAATTTCAATTCATAAAAATTATTTTTTACATTTTTTATTATTATATAAAAAATGTAAATTTTAATTTTTAGCATTTTTTACAAATCGTATGATATATACACCGAAGAGCCATTACATTATGACCACCCTCCATCTTTAACATTGTTTCTCAAAGGGGGCGTTGGGAGTAAGCTGAGGGGCGGTGGACTTGTTTTGGGCTGTAGGGGGGGGGCGATGAGCATGTTTCGTCATTCAAATTTAGTTTTTAAAACTCTCAAGTAAAACTATTAAATTAAGAATCATTTAATAAATCAAATTAATCTAAATTAATATTAAAGAAAAAAAGATTAAATTAATATATTAAAGTAAGATTATCTGATGCAACATTAGTACCAGCAGTAAAATGCAGGCTTACTAACCACCAGCAGGCTTACTAACAACCTTATCACAGAAATGCGACGATGGTTTGATAAGCTCTCATACTATATCAAAATTAATTGCTAAATCTGGGAAATGTCATACCATCGGCAAAGAATTGATACTGTCGGCTGTTAGGAAGTTTCAGAAACAGTTTTACACTATCCAGCCTCATCCGATTTAATCAAAAATATCCCTTGCAATAGTGGGTCGACATGGTGGGTTTTTCGCCATTTTGATTTCTACATTTCTGAAAAAACTTACTTTGTGGAAGCAGAAATTTGGTAGGAATGAGTTCAGCCAATTTCAAATCTTATCGTATTTTGAAAAGAATGGCGAAATTTCCTCTGATGATACACAAGAGTATAGTTAGCACCTTGACTCTTTGCACATGGACTGTTCTGACCGTTATAAATATGTTTTGTTCCGGAAGTCTCTCAATGGGTTATGAACCCTTTTTTGAATATTGAAGCAGAAAAGGTTCAGATTCAGGAGGAATCGGTCGAACTTTCAACTAATGAAGCTTTGAAATGGTGATCGCTCACAGAATTTTGGCTTCAAGGTCAATTTGGCTTCAAGGCAACATCAGTCGCCTCTACTCTGAATTGTTGACTATTGTCAATTTTTTTCTTAATTTCCTTCCCTTTCTCCTACCTCATAGAACGTGGATTCAGTGCTGTTATGGATCTAGTCACAAAAAAGAGAAATAGACTCGAAATCATGCAACGAGGGGACTTGCATCTTCACCTCACTAAAAATATTGAATCGAACGTTAAGAAACTGGATATGAACCATCAAATACAATCATTCCACTGACATGTAACTTGATTGTTTGGTTGATACTACTTGTATTTTCGGGTGTTTTTAATTATTTAATTAAGAACAAGTGACTCTTTTTAAGCATAGTTTTCTTTGTTGTACTTTTTTTTTCATTACCGTATTTATTTTTTTTATGACAAATAGACTGCGATTACCTGCCGGGAGAAAGTTATCGAGTTAACATACACATTAATTATTTTAAAAAAAAACACATTTAAAGCTTAAAAAATTGCCTAAAAATGCCTCTTATAATTCACCACACCCCCTCCGTCTTCATGCTCTAAATAACTCAATTTTAACTAAGGGGGTGTTGATATGTGTTTTGCTTCTTAAGGGGACGGCAACGTTAAAAAGGTTGAGAATCTATGATCTATAACAATGGGCTCGCCCAGGTTTTCATGGTTTCTCGCCCAGGAACAATGTTTTCATGGGGCACATTAGGACCCATAATTCTCATAGAACAATCCCTGACGTCTGTAAGCTTCTTGAACATAGTTGCAGATCAGGTTCATGGCAACAGTTTTTCTTGCGGGGGATGGTGTTTACCAACAGGATAATGCACCATGTCATAAGGGCCGAATCGTCGAGAAACATTCCAGTGACTTTCAAGTCATGTCTTGGCCCCCAAATCCACCCGACCTTAATCCAATAGAACATTTGTGGTCCTACTTGGAAAACCAAATTCGTGCTGCCGCGCTACCCCCTCGCAGTGTGAGGGAATTGCAGGACCAGTTGGTGAGCGCTTGGTACCAAATACCTCAGGCTACCTATCAGCATTTTGTGGAATCAATGCCACGGTGGGTGGTAGCAATTTTGAGGGTTAAAGGTGGCCCTACGTGTTAATTGCAGGGTGGGCATAATGTAATGGCTCTTCGGTGTATATTTATGCTGTATTCTTTTCACATTTTGGCTGAGAGAAATCTACTTAACTCAAATAAGGATTGTTCAAATTTCTTACCTTTGTTATGATATTTGTTCAAATTTCGGTTATAAGAAAATCTACTTGACTCAAATAAGGTGATTTTAAACTATAATATTGTCCAATTTCTCACTTTTATAACATTTTGGTTATAAAAAAATCTATTTGACTCAAATTAGGTAATTTTAAGCCATAACATTGTGCAAATTTCTTACCTTTTATGATTTTCTATTGTAATTAAACATTCTGAGCAATAAGGGTAAAGCAAATCACTTTTCGACGTAGAGAAAGATCACTTCGCTTTTTAAAGAAACACAAATAGGAAAATTCTAAAACATTTTTATGCAATGAAATTAAACCAAATGTGTTGTCGTATAAATTGGACTTTGAGAGAGTAATTAGTAATCACCTTTCAACTATCATTAATTGGTGCTAAAAATTGTTTAAAATATTCTTGTAATTTAACTGATTTTTCTACTGCTGTCATTTTATTTTATTGTTTTCAAATAAAATGCAAAATCTATTACTTTCTGTATAATTAAAAACCATATCACAAAGTAAAAGTCCATTACATGAAAATAAAAGCTTATAAAATTAAACTTAGCAAATATTAGAGTGTTTAATATTATGTTAATAAAAAAATTTTAATGATCCAATTGATTTTTTACTGTTACCTTTCTATTTCATGATTTTCAAATAAAATTTGAATTTGATTACACTTTATAAAATAAAAGCCCATTTCTTGTCTTGTTAAACAAAATCACATTGCAAAGATCACTTCTTTAAAATTTTAGAAGGGGTCCTAAAAGTTATCCTATTTAAAAAAATCACCTTTTCTTCATAAAGTAAAAGTCCATTACATAAAATAAAAGCTTATAAAATTAAACTTAGCAACCTATAAGTGAAGGTATACATTTTATCAAAAAACAATCGAGAAATTCGATTGCTTTCCAATTGTTATCTTTCTGTTTCATTATTTTCAAATAAAATTTGAACTAGATTACACTCTATAAAGTAAAAGCCCATTTCTTTTCTTGTCAAACTAAATCACACTCTAAGGATCACTTCTTAGGAACTATTTCACGTTCAATCGCTGTTATTTAAACCAAACCACCCACATCAAAATAACATGTTTCCAATATTCTACAGGAAGCAATACCTAGACATNTAGTGTTAACTCTATTACCTCTCTCCAAGGATTCATTTATCTCAACGCCTCGTTCATCATTTTCACCCCCTTTCTGCAGAGACAGGAGATAGTGAAGTTCATATCTTCACGTATCGATTATACCGCTATCGATACATTTCCTAATCGATCTCCAATACACGAAGAGAGGAATGATGTAATGAGATGAAAAAGCTATTTCCATTGGGGATATTTTTTTTTTGCACGTGCCCAGATAAATCCCTTTTTGTTGCGATGGAATTTGTTTCGCTCTCTAATGGAATATAAATTAGTTCCATGTTTAATATAGTATATTTAAAATCAAGTATAAAATTAAATTTGGAAATGTAAAACTACATTCTTCTAACTGTAATTACATTCTGTTAAAATTTATTTGATTTTATTATTTACTTCGATATAATGAGATATTGGAGATGATATTGAAATTATGCGAAGTGAATCTGAAAAAAAAATTATTGTATGTTTAGATGATCCAAAAAAGCTCCAAAAAGTACTTCTTTAACATAGGTATTGTGACGTATCAAGCTATATAAATAACAGTTCTGTTTCTTATACAAAAAACTTTTATTCACAAACAACACAAACAGAAATAAATATGAAGTACCCGTAACGGGATAGTTAAAATATTATAAAACAACGGTTTATAAGAAAACACAAATTCCAAAACAAAACTAAACTCAAAAGGAAAAAAAACTCTGTTGTTCTAAAAAGGTTTTCTAATTTTATCGTCAGCTTTTATTTTACTGTTTATCTCTTTATGTGTTTATTTTATTTTATTCATGCTTTGCTACCACGTCATTTTTTAATACTTTTATTCGTGCTTTTGCTAGCCAATTATTTTTTTAATATTTTTAGACTTTGTAATATTAAACGCCAAATTTGGTACGGGACGTTGAGTTCAAATTTGATGCAATTAAATATATGTTTTTGTCGTGGGCCATTAAGGCACTCGGGGTGCGAGTGTTCTTGTTTTCCAGTGCTACCAGCTATATCCAAGAGCTCGATACCCATTAATCCATCCATTCATTCACCCACTGATCGTAATCTTGACCTGAACCCTTCAAGCAAGGCAAGATTAAAACAATCAAAATCAATTTGATTATCAGTTGACACTAAATAAAGATGATAAAAGTGGTTTGTCGAAAATTCGTTTTAATTTTACTTATCAATCAAATAGGTTTTAATGCTTGTATTTTGCCTTCTCATAGATTGCCTTTTATGAAAATTTTCACGAATTTTAAGAACATTTTATTTAAATATTAAAATCCCGTTATCGTGTAAATGTTCTCTTATGAAATCTATTAAAAGTTTAATGTTTTATTTTAAAACTAGTAATTGGAAACGAGGAAAACATTCACAGTCATATATAGACCTGAAAATAACCACTAACAACATGGCGAGTCAACGATTAAAGTGGCGACGACTTAAATAAACAATTTGTTACCCTTTTCCCATCTTTTTTTTCTTTAAAAAATCTTTAATGATAAAAGTACATCAATGCAGAAATATTCTGGAAAGCAGAGTTTTCATTAAAGTATTCAATGTCTCCATTCAAAATTTTTATCCTAAAGAATTTAATTTTCGATGGAAAGATTCGTGTAGAAGTAGAGTTCTTTAAGAATTTACATATTTACCGGCAATTTTACATATTTTTTACATATTTAGAATTTACATATTTAGTTTTTATGTATATGTTACCGGCAAAGTAGGAAGCGCCAGCATTCTATGGAATACCTAGACATTGTATATAATGCCAGATGTTTTTAGATAAGGTATGAAATAATTGAAGTATTACATACTCTCCCTAGGCATTGTATGTAATACCTTGGCATTCTATAGAATGACAAATGCTATTTAGGCAAAGTATGAAAAAAACGTCCAGGTGAGGTTATTATTTAAATGATATGCATTTCTCAAAAATAAAAATGTTATTCTGAAAAAATAATGAGTGCCATTAAGAAAATTTATTCAAAATGCGTAAAGGAAAATAAAAGTTGCGCAAAACATAATTTATATCGTTCTTATTAAGTACTATTCTCGTACAAAACCCAGAGTGCAACTGACACATTCTGAGCCTAAGGTGCGCGTTAAAAGTCACGTGCCTTGCACGTGATATTTGAAACGAATCGGAGATGTATATTATGCTTTTCCGGTTTCTCATTTGGAAATGTGTGGAATATAAATCGTTTCATAATTAGACATTATATACAATGTCTAAGCATTCCATAGAATGCCGCATTCCAAACTTTGCCGGTAACATATACATTAAATGTATTTTGTCACCCAATATATTTTTAAAGTTCTTTAAAGTCTAAATGTTTCGCTAAATTTTCTCACACATTTATATTCTTATTCTTGAATTAAATTTTTATTGCCGAAAATTATTTTAAATATAACTTTTACAGAAAAAAAAGTTTAATTCAAGCGTTTTCAAAAAGTTGCTATTAAATTAAAAAGACCTATCCATATCTGTTACCCACTTATTAGATTTGCAGAAAAAGTTGCTACTAAGTTATTAGAGTCTACCGGGCCACTGGCAACTTACTGAAAATTTAAATTTTCAAGTCTAGTTCATGGAACAGAAAACCCATAAATATTTTTGAGATAACTTCTTCAAATATTTACGAATAAGTCTTTGAGTTATCAATGAAAAATCGATAATGTCCTTATGATTAAGGACACTCTAAAGATTTTTCCATTTCTTTTTCAAGTGAAATGATATATTTCTGTTACGATAGAAGACTCTAATGTGTCCCCAGAATGGGACGCATTAGAGCCAAAGCGGAATGAAGCAATTTATTCGTTTCTCTATACATGATTCCTTCCGCCGAAGGCAATTCTCTTGACAATCACGAATTTAATTTCCATCGAGTGCGGAAATAATGAAAGACAAATTTGTCTTTTGCGCCATTTTTTTTCTGTCTCTTCTGAGAAATCGTAATATAACTTTTTTGGTTCTTTATAGTATTAACTCGTTTACGCTGTTTTTGCATTAATATATAGAAATTCGATGAAACTTATTGCATTTGAAAGAATAATTAGAATATTTATTGTTTTGGTACACAGCGCTTGGCAAAAAAAAAAAAAAAAAAACTAGATGTGATGTAAATTCAAACATTTACTTTTTTTAAACAGAAAAATCTTCTCCATTTTTTTGCAACTGTAGTATTTATCGCATTATTTCATTATTTAATATAGTTTATTAGTATTTATCATTAATGCTTATCATAATTTTACTCGTTTTCTACTTTTATAAATGTTATTTTGTACGAATAAATTTACTTATTCTATTTACTAAGTTTGCATATTTTATTAGTAAAGTATTTTGCAAGTAGTTGTCATATAACTTGATCAAAATAAGTCCTCAAAGAATATGAATCCTCAGGAAAATAATAAAATCTGATTTATATTAAATTACTCACTGAACTCTAATTAGTTGTTACTGGAAAATATGCACGTTCTTCAATGCTTATAGATGTTTATTTAAATACAGTAACTGAACGAAATATCTAAAATTTAGCTTTAAACTTTGATTATCTGAGTATAAAATAATGAACAGAAATTAATAATCAAATGAGTGAAAAAATTTATAAACATTCGAATGCTACTGTCTTACTATTTTACCATTACGAACTTTATTACATTTCAGAAAATATAAACACATTATATTCTTGAATGCGAGCATTAAATATATATCGTTTATCTATATTGAGCATTAAATAATAGCTGAAAAAAGTATTTTTATTTAGAAACATGAAGCTTAAAAAAAGTTAACTCATAAAATCGATGAATAAGATCTTAAAAAATTTAAATTCATAAAAAAAAATTTTTAAATTTTTAATTATTACATAAAAAAATTAAAATTTTAATTTTTAGCATTTTTTACAAATCGTGTGATATATATTTTTATGCTGTATATTTTTTTCACATTTTGGTTAAGAGAAATCTACTTAACTCAAATAAGGTGGTTTTAAGCTATAATATTGTTCAAATTTCTTACCTTTGTTATGATATTTCCTCAAATTTCGGTTATAAGAAAATCTATGTGAGTCAAATAAGGTGATTTTAAACTATAATGCTGTTCAAATTTCTCACCTTTATAACATTTTGGTTATAAAAAAATCAACTTGACTCAAATTAGGTGATTTTAAGCTACAATATTGTGCAAATTTCTCACATTTTATGATTTTCTATTGTAATTAAAAACTCTGGTTAGTAAGGATAAAACAAACTACTTTTCGATATAGAAAATGATTTATTCGCTTGTTATAGAAACACAAATAGGAAAATTCTAAAACATTTTTATGCAATTAAATTAAACCAAATGTGTTGTCTAGTAAATTGGGCTTGGAGAGTAATCACCTTTCAACAGTAATTGATTGGCATTAAAAAAAATTTTAAATATTCTAGTAATTTAATTGATTTTTCTACTGCTGTCATTTTATTTTATTGTTTTCAAATAAAATGCAAAACCTATTACTTTCTCTATAATGAAAAACCATATCACAAAGTAAAAGTCTATTACATAAAAATAAAAGCTTATGAAACTTAACTTAGCAGCCAATAGTTGAGTGTTTAATATTAATAAAAATAATAATTCAATTGATTTTTCACTGTTGCCTTTCTGTTTCATTATTTTCAAATAAAATTTGAATTTGATTACACTCTATAAAATAAAACCCCATTTCATGTCTTGTTAAACAAAATCATACTCCAAATATCACTTCTTTAAAATTTTAGAAGGGATCCTAACAGTTATCCTATTAAAAAATTCCTCTTTTCTTCATAAAGTAAAAGTCCATTACATAAAATAAAAGCTTATTATAAAATAAAACTGAGCAACCTATTAATGAGAGTATAAATTTTATCTAAAAACAATCGAGAAATTCGATTGCTTTCCTATTGCTATCTTTCTGTTTCATTATTTTCAAATAAAATTTGAACTAGATTACACTCTATAAAATAAGAGCCCATTTCATGTCTTGTTAAACAAAATCATACTCCAAATATCACTTCTTTAAAATTTTAGAAGGGATCCTAACAGTTATCCTATTAAAAAATTCCTCTTTTCTTCACAAAGTAAAAGTCCATTACATAAAATAAAAGCTTATTATAAAATAAAACTTAGCAACTTGTAAATGAATGTATAAATTTTATCTAAAAACAATCGAGAAATTCGATTGCTTTCCTATTGCTGTCTTTCTGTTTCATTATTTTCAAATAAAATTTGAATTTGATTGCACTCTATAAAATAAAACCCCATTTCATGTCTTGTTAAACAAAATCATACTCCAAATATCACTTCTTTAAAATTTTAGAAGGGATCCTAACAGTTATCCTATTAAGAAATTCCTCTTTTCTTCATAAAGTAAAAGTCCATTACATAAAATAAAAGATTATTATAAAATAAAACTTAGCAACCTGTAAATGAATGTATAAATTTTATCTAAAAACAATCGAGAAATTCGATTGCTTTCCTATTGCTATCTTTCTGTTTCATTATTTTCAAATAAAATTTGAACTAGATTACACTCTATAAAATAAAAGCCCATTTCTTTTCTTGTCAAACTAAATCACACTCCAAGGATCACTTCTTAAGAACTATTTCACGTTCACTCGCTGTTATTTAAACCAAACCACCCACATCAAAATAACATGTTTCCAATATTCTACAGGAAGCAAATTTCCAATTTCAGAACATATATATTTTCTTTTCTAGCCAAGATCTGGGAACAGCTAGAGTACGCCGAAATCACAGCTCCAAGAAAACTAAAAAAATATATATATATGGGGAAGAGGAACTCCCTACTCCCATATCTGATATCTACATCACCCCCTAAAAAAAAAAAAAAACACCGATNAACACCTTTCTCTTTTTATTTATTTTTTTACCCTTGAAGCGTTAAGAAACATTAAATAAAAAAATCCCTCGCCCAGGACGCGATCCCAGATAAGTTTTGCGGGAGTTTTTCCTGGGAAAATTTAATTTGTAGCGGTAAAGCAATCGTAAAAAAAGTAATTTGCCTTATCTGGTCGGCCAAGAAATATTGGAACACCCTTCTCTATGGGGAGGTGGACTGGAAGTTCCAGTAAGAATGTAAACAGAAAGACAACAGATACTGGGGTTGTAAATTTTTATTTATTTATTTACCTTTATCTGAAAAGGTTAGGGCTATTCTTGGAAAGTGCTATTAAGTGAACAAAAACGGAATTGAGAACATTGGCTTTTAAAATTTATTCTACTTTATGATCAGAAATATTATTAAATGCATTCAGGAACGTTTTGTGGTTATAAATGTTATTGTTTTTGAAATGTTTGAGTATTTAAAGAGAGTTGTAAAAAATTTGCATTATTGAGATTTTTTATTTAATTTTAAATTCCTTTCGATAAAAATATGGCTTTTCCTGTTTCATAACTATAAATATTAATTTGTTTTCTACAAATAAGTTGTGTTACTTTGAAAGTGCCATTAATTTGTTTTCTTACATAATTTAAACAAATTATTTCAATGAAATAGTTAAAATAATAGTGTTTTATTAAAATATTTTGATAGAAGTAAGCAAATCCATTTATCAACTAAGCGCATAAGTTCACATGATCATACACGTCGGAGCGTATCCTGCTACGCGCGCTTCGCTCCACGTATTGTGCTGTGACCTTTATACTTTTACGAGAATCTATATTTTTATACAATAATCTTAAGAGAATTAAGTATCTAAATATGCAATTTTTTTTCATTTTTTAAAAATTTTATTGTGTTGTTCCCCCTTAATAAAATTTAAAAAATTTTCTTCAATTTCAATGATCATTGAAACATAATTATCTTCTCTGAAAAGTTATTTAAAGCCGTGAGATCCGTGCTTTGTTTTATAACCGGTATGGAAAAGCCGATCCAATTGTGAATTTGCAACTATCATGTTCAACTCCGTGCCGTCCCGCAGTGGACTGATCGTTAAGACACGGTTCCCAGCAGGTCACCGAAGTCAATCATCACTGGCTACGGTCAGTGTGACGGTGGGTGACCACTCAGATCAGTCTGTGTAAGGACCGAGGGTGTGCGGTATTGGTCCTCGTTAATCTACTCTACCCTGAAGTGCTCGACTTCGCGTGCAGGTCGTCGGGCTACCGAAGCGGGATGCCATCCCCTCTGCGGAGGATCAAAATTGTAATGGCATGTCTTAGGATCATAATCAGGGGTGTTTACCAGACCTTCGCCAATAGCCCACCGTGCAGCTCTAGTGCGACGTAAATTAACTACAACAACATCTACTCCGTGCCCTTGTAATTTTGTACCCAATCCATAATAAGAAGAGGGAACTCCTGGATCAAGCAATGGGTCAAAATAGCGTTCGTAGAGGACTTTTTGATGGAACTAACCCCCATTTGCGTTACATGGAGAGTAAAATCACGAAAATCTCATGGTTAGCCCGGATTCTAAGCAAAAGGATTCTAACCCACCTATGGAATTCTGACCGTTAGTATGAAGACAGAGTTCAAAAGAAACATTAGCCATCCCCTGGGAGGTAAATCGTGTGAATAAAGCTGCTTAAACCTTATTATAAAGTCTTATTTCATTTGATTCTTAACAATTTGTAAACGTGAACTTCCATGTTCTTGCACCAATTTCCTCTATTCACAATATGCGTCTCACTACAAAACACTTGGTATAAACTGTAAGGTTTCATTAAATACAAGAAAAATGCATTATCAATGCAATCTTCGTATTAGGTCAATGTTGAGTCAAAATTTTAATAGCGGTAACACCCAAAATTCGATATCATAATTTTTACATTTTTTGTTGTTTTTTAAAAAGTTTATTTTATACAAAACAATAGCCAAAAACGATTTTTTTTCATTTAATTTATTTTACAAGATATTTACAATTGAATTTTAAAGCTCTTTTTAATTAAAATATAAATATCTAAGGATAGAATGAAAGGATTTTAAAAAAAATGTATCTCATTTTACGCGGAAATAATTGAAGTTTTTGATAAAATAATTATAATAAAATTTGTTATTTTGTGAAACTTTAGTTGAGGTTTTTAAATTCCCTCCAAGTTAACTGATACAGCGCAATTGAGTGATCAGCGGAGTGGAGTGGCAGAGCCCACCGCGGTGCAGCGTTTCGCGAAAAAAGCTATAACTTTTTATGGAATTGCGATCCATTTTTTCTTAAAAAGCCATTTTGTCCAGAATAAAATTTACTTTGAAATGGGTTTTGTTTGAACTTTGTACGACATTAACAACATTTTTGTTCTTCATTTTACAACTTAATTTTGCAATAAAAAATAAAATTTTTAAACATTTGTTTTATTATAATTATTTTATCTAAAACTTCAATTATTTCCGCGTAAAATGAGACACATTTTTTTTAAAATCCATTCATTCTATCCTTAGATATTTATTTTTTAATTAAAAAGAGCTTTAAAATTTAATTGTTAATATCTTGTAAAATAAATTAAATGAAAAAAAATCGTTTTGGGCTATTGTTTTGTATAATATATACTTCTTAAAAAACAACAAAAAATGTAAAAATTATGATATCGAATTTTGGGTGTTACCGCTATTACAATTTTGACTCTGTTACGAACTTAATCATAAGACTGATAGACGTACGTATAACGGCACAATTAATAAAGTTAAAATAATTCCAATTTTGTTTTAATAATTTTTATTTGTTGCCCTTTCCGCTGATTTTGCTTTGTTAGGTTAAGCAAAACAAGTTTTCGTCCAAAAACAGGCTAGAAATTTCTTCGTGCTACGTAGATAAAAGCGAAAAACAACCTAAACAAATGAAGAATAGAAATGTATATACTATAATTTCCATTCTCTAAACACTAATCTTCCTCATTTTCTGAACACCAAATGTTATTAGAAAAGTAAAGAAACGAGTGCAAAGTGGTTTAACCTGCAGGAACAAAGCAATAAATTTGAGCAAATTAATAAAAAGAAGGGTAATAAGAAACAGGTGTGAAGAATTTAGTGGAAACCCAAAGTGCAAAATATTAAATTAGATTTCCTAACACTGGGGACGAGTGTTATACTAGACAGATCACTAACTAGATTTAGAGTTATTCAGAAAGTATGGAATGATTTTTAGAAATCAAGCTCGGTAGAAAATTAGCAGTACTGAATGATTTTAGCAGAATAAAACTAAAATCTGTGAGAATTCAAGCTATGCAAGATAATGAGAAATCATTTATTATCCTGTCCATATCTTTCGTGTTTAAATGAAAATTTAAGGGTACGATTAGCTTGTCCAAAATATGTCACACTAGCAAAAAATCTAAGAATACCCCCAGCAATTAATATTAGCAATAGAAGTTTTAAGATTGATTCAATTGAAGGGAAGTTAATGAGGAAGAAGTGAAACCGTAAACAGTTTTCGATAAACAGTAGTGATAAATTCCTCGCAATTATGGATGATAAGAACATCTGAAAAAGGTATAAGGTATAGAAAATAAGAACTCCTCCAGACATTCGTCTGAACCTGTGGTGGTGACCATGGTAACGAGGTATGACTATTTCAAGTAGGGGTGCGAGGTCACTGTTTTGGAGTGATTTCAGGTTGGGTCGGCGGGAGAAAGGGAATCTCTTTCTTCAGTGTATTGTGTTAGTCCCAGAGAGAAGCTACCTTCCCTAAAATGGGCCATTCTTGTTTCCATAGCACCAGACGGCCTCACACTTTGTGGCGGGAGGAGTTCTTAGCTTAGACAGACTATGGGCATTTAATATTCTTGTGTTTAAACAAGAGTTTAATGCAAGTATTTTGCAAAAGAATATATTGCCATAGAATTCATAATATTGAGAACTTTGTCAGCACTGTTCATTAAAAGTGAAACCGTCTACGTATCATCAATAGAAAGAGAATTTTAATAAATCACAAAGTTTACTTACACAAAAGTGCATATACTGGTCGCTTAAAGGGCTGAAAGGATTAGCGTATAGCTAAGCCATAAATCATACTATAAAATTTCTCATTAAAAGTGAGACTTTTAGCAGATGCCAGTAAGTTGTACTAGTTCGTCAATTTCAATTTGGTCTAAGTGGAACTCTTGTACTCTCTTTCAAAAAAATTAAGAGCACCATCAATGGGAACATTAGTGAATAAAGTTGCTTTTATATAAAGAAAAAAAAGGTCATTATATTTTCATGAAAGTATACCCAGTTTCTATCAAATTAATGTGGTAAAAGTCCAAAGTATGCTTTATAATTCCATGTCTGCTTTTTACCAAGCCCTTGTTGTAAAACTTAGGAGGTGCCAATCCACTTTGGTAAACCCTAGGTTTCACCAATAAAACTTAGAATTTACAAAACTTCGACTTTAGCATTCCACTCAGGGCTAAATAGTAATGAAAACAGATGTGAAATCAAAGAATTCGTAAACTATTTATTTATCACAATTCTAAAACATTTCCCGTGATTGTACCCTTTGTTAAGAAAAATGTTTTATTCATACACACCATTCAATGATTTGCATTTCATTCTTATTTAAAATCCCAAACATCACGATTCAAATCAACAAATTTCATATCTAGCATCATAAACTGCAGATATATCTGCAAATGAGATGTAACTATCTTTTTAAAATTTCTTACATCAAAATTATGCTTTACGACGTATGAAATTTCCTTTTCCTGATTTCGACTTCTAACAATTCTTTTTTTAAATCAGTATCATTATCTTTGAAAAACTCTTCTCCTTTCTTTCATCTATTGATAGATTTCAATTCTTTTTTCTAGAGCTTTAGTGGTATTGAAAGAGCATTAAAAATGGGAAAAGGGATTTCTCCAGGAAAATCGTGGTTTTATGCATCCATCTTCTTTTAACTTAAATGCATAATTCAGAAATTCCAATGAAATATTCAGTAGCCTTAGTGAGAGGGGTCTATCAAAAAGAACTCGTTCATTCTTTAGTAGAATTCGGAGGCAAATTCTGCTGTAAAAGTAAAAAATGGAATTCTTTTCCTAAAATTAAGATTTTTCCAATACTTTTCAAAATGAAGAATTTCGGAAATTTACTTCTTCTCTGACATGAAAGGAAATTTTTTGAAAGATTTTCGAATTCTGTCTTTAATCTGAAATATTTATTTATATTTTACATCTATATTTAAGATTAAATTTACATACAGAATTTCCAAAAAGAAAAAAAAATTGTTAAAGCATAAATTTTAATAAAAGATCCTGAACAATAAAAACTTCTTATTGTATTTCAACAATCAGAAATAATTTTTGAAGTATTATAAGAAAGTGAAACAAACAGTATATGCTTATTGTGAAAACGGTAAAAATTCTATGCAGAAATTTTAGAATTTAGTTGCAGAAGTGGCAAACAGATGGCTCTGCATGGTGCCACTGACCAGAGTATTCAATTCTAATATTAAAACGTGGAAGTAAAATTTTGTACTGAATTAAACATTGTATTTTGTTGATTATCCTGTGTTTCTGGCACAGAAATGTCGTAGGTTAGTTTATTGTCTAATGGCATTTATATTGTTTCAAAAAACTGTATCTATTGATACTTTCGTAACTAAATTCTGAAATCACTGCTTAAACTTTTACAGCCTTCTCAATAAACATACCGTTTGTTTTATTCCTATATACCTCTCTGTTACAGATATTTTTATTTTTGAAATCAGTCAGTTTTCCCATAGATCCCCTACAAGAATGATGGCATAGAAAATCATTACTATGTTAATCATTATTCATTCATATTCATTCATTACATATGTTAATCATTACTGTTACACTATGTTGCGTTAATCATTACTGTTTCTGTTATAAGAGTGCCTTCTTCAAAGCAACTTTCCTACTAAGAGTCCTAAGAGCTTTGGAAAGATCGTTTTTTAACATAGAGCAGTTTGCATTTATAAAAATATTAGAAGAAACTGGGAGATAAAAAACCTAGGCACTTAGCTATTAAGATTGATCAAGGTTTGAACTTTATTTAGAATACAATTATTTTAATAATACTAGATATAAAATTGTATTTCATAATTCTCATTAATTTATCTAAAACATTGAATTTTTATAGGCTTTAGAACTACTGATTCACTAGGAATATTGAAATTTATAATTTTTTGTTGTCATAAAAAGTTCGGAAGCATGAATCACTAAACAAATTTATCTTTTTCCGATCGGTTCCTTTAATTAATTTACTAGTTCCTTTAAAATTTGTACAGTCACCCGAATAGAACAAATTTCGGACAATAAAAAGTTTATCATTTAAAGCAAAAATCTGGTTCTAGTTTATCTTTTATCGTAAATACATGATTAAAATTCATTATAAATAATATTACTCTTTGGAATTACCATTAAAAAGATAAAGCTTAATCCCGAAAATGAAATTATCTGTAAGAATCTGTAGACATATTTTTAAAAGATAGATAAAATATTATCTTATAATTACCAAGATAAAATATTAGATAATTATGTTAAGATAATTATATAAGACAATTATAAGATAAAATATTATCGTATAATTATAATTCTATAAAATGAAAATTTAAAATTTCCTTAATGTACAATTATTTCATAATTTCGAGTTGAAAATGCAAGTAAATAAGATTACTTTATTTAAAACACTGACTTTTCATTAAATTTAGAATGACTAACACACTAAAAGTATTGAAATCAATAATTGTTAGTAGATATAAAAGGAGAGCTCAGTTGAAAGGATCACTTAACAAATTTATCTCATTTACTAAAAGCTTTGAAATCTGTAATTGTTAGTAGATATAAAAGGAGTGTTCAAAAGCACGGATTAGTAAACAAATTTAACTCTTTCCAATCGTTTCCTTTAAAATCGTTAATAATTTCTTCAAAATTTAGTCATTTATCCGAACTGAACATGGGAAAACACCAAGTTTTATTATTTAAAAAAAATCCAGTTTTAGCGAATATCTTTTATTGTAAATACGTGATTAAAAATTAACAATGAGCGATGCAACGCTCTTTAGTTACCATCAAAAATGAAAGGTTCTCTTTTATATTGATCAGAGTCATCTATATGAATCTATAGAAATATTTTTAAAACACAGTTTCAGTTGTAATTAACAAAATTAGTGCAACAAAAAGAAAAATTAAATTCAAAATATTTTAAGTAGATATAAAAAGAGAGTTGAAGAGCATGGATCATAAAGGAAACACCAATCTTTCCTGCCAGTTTATAAAATTGATTCTTTAATTTGCTTTGATGTGTTTTATTTCTTTTGAAGTTTCTTTCCGTTTTGCATGCATTGATTGTTCAAAAAGTAAAAATGTGTTTTTTCCGTCAAAAATCTGTTTCTAATATCGTAATATATTCCTGCCGTAAATATACAATTAAAAATATCCTATTGAATATTTAGCCTTCTCTGGAAGTTATCTTTAAAAATAAATACTTAAATACTATTGCCAAAACCACCTGTATCTTTCACCTACAACTGCTAAGACATAATTCTTAAATTTTGAAATATCTTATAATTATTAAAATGACGCAGTTTTTAAAGTTACATTTTTCTATGGCGACGAAATTAAAATTTTAACGGAATTTATTCGCAACCCAATATATATTTAAAAAATTGATTTTACTTTAAATAAATTATAAATTAAAGAAGTGAGAGCGAAAACAGATGTTTTTAATGAATGTAATTTGTTTAGATTGCCACCGTCCTTGATTCTAACAAACTAAGTAACTAAGTTATGATTGAATAATATTAACATTAACGATTGCTAATAAGTTTCAAAGCAGTTTACATAATTATAAACGTTAATGTGCTTAGTTAGTGACTTGTCAAAGTCATTCAAGCTTAATTTATGTTCAAAGTAAATTCTTTACAGTAACTCCTGCCATATAAATATAAGCATGGCAAGCATAATTATTAAAAGTGATTCTAATAAATACATCGACATTATTTTCTCATTCAATTTTTATAACTAAAAGTATTATAAACCATTACGGTCATATGGAATCTGTTGTTATTAATAATAACTAATCATAGAAAATGTTTTCTTATTCGTAATTACTAAAGCTTTTAGATATAAACTATTTTTTATTTACATTTTATTTTATATCTGAATATTTTTTTAACAATTTGCATCAATTTAAAATGATTTTATTTTAAATTTAATATTTGTTTTAACTTAATCATTTATTATTATAATATAAATTTGGAATTGAAATTCGAAGAAACATTAAGATTTAAACTTATTATTACTCAATTATTGATTATTTTAAAGGTGAATGAAAACTTGTCTTTACTATATTCTTCGTAAATAATGAATAAACTATGAAAAGTTGGTTAGAAAAATTTATATTATTGATGAAGTTGATGCAATCAGACATGATTGTTAATGTTCCTACATATTAGTTTGCAATAATTACTTATTTTAAAATGTTCAATTAGATTTTATTTTAAATTTATTATTTCTTATAATTCATATAATATAAATTTAAAATTGAAATTCGAAGTAACATTGAAATTTAAATTTATTATTTTGAAAGTTATTAAAAGCTTGTCTCTACTGCATTATTAGTAAGTAATGATTAAACTACGAAGAGTTAGTTAAGATTATTAACATTGAAGAAATTGATACAATTAGGCAGGATTTCTAATGTGACTAAAAATGTTTAAAATACTAAATCTTCTTTAAATTATATTTTTTAAGTGATGCTTTTAATGAAAGTTAATATTCGCGATCATTGAACGTATACAAATATTATATATTTATCTATACATATAGTACTCTTGCATGACGACAAAGAAGTCCTCATTTCCTTTTTGAGTTGTCAACAAAGAATTGAAATATCAAGCGCGTCAGCTGTCATAAGCATGAAAGCGCAAAAGTACAAGTTTACAAATTTCTGAATGAAAATTGTTTTTTCGCTCAGTCAACGAAAGGCTGAAACAAATTGAGCTATAAGTCGGCAAGAATTCGATGGTATAAAGCTAATAGTTCATGTCGACGAACGAAAAAGTCAAAACTATGTTTTAGTTTTACTTATGCAGATTCAATAAAAAATAAAATTAAAAGTTTTAACTTTTTAAAGAATTAATATTAGAAATTTTAATAATATATTTAAATTCTTAAATTTTTCATTATGACACATTTCAAATAGGTTTAACTTAGTAGCGAGCACGGTTTTCAAAGCAAACCATGCAAAATTGCCTAGCAATCTTTGGGGGTTGGGGAGCGACAGATAGCAGAAAAGGTCATTAGTTTAATATATATATATATTTTTAACTTTTCATCCCATTTCTCTATAGACAAGCAAAGAAAAGATTATTGAGCAGGAAAACGAAAAAAATACAATTAGTTCACCCGGTGTAAGAAATTCCCGTAGTTTTTTACTGACAAGAGTACTTCTTTATTTACCGTTCAAAATACGAAAATGACTGTTAAGTAAAGAAACCAAATATCTTACTTTTCTTTTGTTTTATTACTTTTCATCCCGTTTTCCTATATATGCGCAGAGATAGGACTATTAAACAGGGAAACGAATGAAAATTACAACTGGTTCATCTGGAGTAAGAAATTCCTTTTGTCTTTTTTCTGACAAGAGTCATACTTCTGCTTTATTCCTCATTGTTCAAAATGCGAAAATGACTATTAAGAAAATGACTATTAAGACCAAATATCTTTCTTTTCCTTTGCTTTATTACTTTTCATCCCGTTTCAATATACACGTGCTGAAAAAGGATTATTAAACAGGGAAACGAAAGAATTTTAACTAGTTTATAGGGAGTAAGAAATTTTCGCAGTTTTTTTTTTACTGATGATGATACTTATGCTTTATTCTCCATTGTTCAAAATATGAAAATGACTATTAAGTAGTGAAATCAAATATTTATAGTCAGGGATTTTTTTAATCTGGAAACTTTTTCTTTACCGTCTTTCCTGATAGCCCTCATATTTCCTTTCTCTTCGAAATCCATCATAGGGTTTCTATCATAGTTTTCCATCTCACTCTATTAGTGGACAGATATTTTGCCTCTCTTCATGTCTTTCCTATTGTTTTCAGTTCATTTACAATCATCCTGAGCCAAGTATTTTTGCGTCTTCCTCTCTTTCTATTGCCCCGAGGGCTCCAATCAGAAATTTTTTTTACTTTAAATTTTCTAGGTATACGTAGAACATGACCTATCCGTTTCCATTTACGTTTTTTAATTTCCAGATCAATAAGTTTTTGTTTTTCTTTTTTAAGAATTTCTGTTATACATTTCTTGATATACGTGCAGATAATACATTGTCAAGGAGAAAAATATTACGAATGTTTCATCTGCTCATTGGAAATAAAAATCCCCATCTGCTTTTTTGCAAGAAAACTAATCATTCATTCACTGCTTCGCCAAATACGAGAAGAGAAATGATTGGTAGACAGAGAAATAAAAAACTTATGATTGGTTTATCTTTTGAATATTTTTTAGGGGAACATTTTCTTTATTCCTTGTTTTTCTACATACAAATTGATAAATGATTGATAAGCAAAAAAATTAAGGAATTATGTTTAGTTAGTTAGGAGTTTAAGCTGTTGGAGTTAGGTTAGTCAGTTCTAATGCCTTTTTTGTGGGCAAATAAACTTCTACATTATTTATCTTTGCTGTAAATAAGTACGAAAAAATTGATATACGGGGACACTAAAAAATTATCAAAAAAAAAATACCGTTACATATTATCTTGCCAGAAAACTTCTGTTTTATTCATAGTTGCTATAACTAAGAACGGAGAAATGATTATTGAACAAAAAACAAAAGGAATTATACCCAAACAAAGGTCTGATATACTTCGTATTATATATGAATAAGCAAAACACCATGAATAAAGCAAAAGTAATGGCACAGAAATAGACATTCTATACTTTCGATTCCATACACAAGAACTCTTCTAAGTTTCGTTCTTGCTTATAAAATTAACTATAGAAAATTCTTTTTTGTTCTTTTATTTGTGCTTTATACTTGTTTTGTTTTAATCAAAGAATTATGACTATAGTTTACTTAGAATAAATATTCATAAATATTTTTTTTTCATCTGTAAATTTCTTCCAGTTGTCTTCTCTACTTGGAAGGAAGAAAACACAATCTTAGAATCTCTTAGTCTTCTTTCTCTACATCAATACAAAGAGCACACGGTTAACAAAAGCAATTTTTTAAATTTGAAATACTATTTTTTATCTATTGATTAAAATTTATCTATGTATTAAATTACTTTGATCTTGAAAAGTTGGTTATTTTTTAAAATTATTCCTTCCTGAACAACTGTCATCAAGAATAAATGTCATTATTTATAAAACAAATAAAACTGTTAAATCCAATTCAAATATTAAGTTACCGTTAAGCAAATATTTTCCATTCTAAATCGGAATTATCAGAAAGCACTTATTTCTGCCCTTCTAAATACATCAAATGAGATTTCATTTCCCAGGCGTATACCTTGGCACTTAAAAGGAATCTATTCGGCAATAGAAAAATCGTCTCCTAAGAATTCCGTAATCAAAAGGTGAGAAAGCGCTCTCAAATATTTTAAGCCTTAGCTTACTTTTAACATTCTCTGAGCGTCTTGTTTTTATTTTCTTAATAGAACTTTTGCAAAGCTTTCATCCCTTTTAGCTTACTTACAGAATTCAATTAGTACAGTTCTGGATCTTAATTTCCCTACATTATTCATTTTTCTTTTTTTTTCTGTAATTCCCAAGATGCAATACTCCGACCAGTCGAAATTAGATTACGACTCATACGAATGAAAATATTTGAAGAAAGTAACATGCTTCAAAAGTTTGTTATTTAAAAAAAGGAAGTTTGTTTCCTAGTGTGGTTTTTCAGAGAATAAATAACTTATTTTGATTTTGAATCAAAATTAATTACTAATTCGAATATTTAATTAATAACTAAACCCCGCTCTGTAATTTTCCATATTCGACAACGAAAGTTTTGTTTTTTTGTATTTTAGAAAACTTTAAGGGAATTAAGCGATACATAGAATTTTTTTTAGAAATCGGAACTTATGAGGGATCCTACATGTTGTAGGACATTTTACATGTTATCCCTAAAGTGTAAAAATCAGTTATTCTATAGATTATTAACTAACGTGCATATTAACTAGGGTGATCGCTTAAAGTGCAAAAATTTCATTTCCATTCCTTAAATTACCTAGATAACACTAGCAAACCTTTTTTTTTCTTTTGCATTAGATTTTTTAATGGATCTTGGATATTTTCACATTGCTGATTTCAAACGCAAAAATTTTTTTCTTTTGCATTAGATTTTTTAATGGATCTTGGATATTTTCACATTGCTGATTTCAAACGCAAACATTTTTTTTTCTTTTGCATTAGATTTTCAATGGATCTTGGATATTTTCACATTGCTGATTTCAAACACAAACATTTTTTTTTCTTTTGCAATAGAATTTTTAATAGATCTTAAATATTTTCACATTGCTGATTTCACATCTGAAATTGGTTTTTCTCGCCAAACTACAGTTTTTTAAATGACATTTTTAGTTTATTTTTTGTAGAAATGTACAAGTTTCAAATCGTTATATACAACAGGGGGTGGTATGAACATTACAACAAGCTTCTAAGGAAGTTGCGGCACATGATCAGGACTAAAATTACATAAAAGCACACACCCGAAAATATCGTCCTGCGTCGCTAAGGGCACTTTCCAATTTAAAATTGTTTTCATGTGCCTCTGAAAAGATTATAATAGGGGGAGCGCCCCTATTCACGTATGATTACATTTCTAGGCATAGCTTCCTATGCATTTTTAATCCTGATAATGTGCTCCAACACTCCAAGAATTTCGTCACAACATTTACGTGACCTCTAGTTTTACACAACAAGGTTTTCAAACTTGTGTATTTCGTCAAAAAAACATTAAAAATGTCATTTTAAAAAAAAATCTGTAGCTTTAGGAGCAAGATTAATTTCAACTTTGAATTACCCTCACCCGAATTAGGAAAGATCAAATATTTGTATAATTTTCTTCCCCAGTGTTATCTAACTAACGTGCAGGTTAACTAGGGTGCCAAAACTTTTAAAGTGCAAAAAAATATTTCATTTTCAAAATTACCTAGACAATCTGTTAACTACCTGGATAATGCACACAATACCTATTAGTTACTCATTAAAGTGAAAATAAGATCTTTCCTGGAACAACATCGTTTCTGTGTACTTAAGCTAACTTAATATTAATTATTTAATTTTCACTCCAAGTTTCTACAATCAAACAATCAACACAATAATTTATAGTATCAATCACAAATTATATTTAATTTAAAAAATATATAAGGAATCAAATATTTTAGAATATTGTAATTAAGGTAATTATCATAACGTCATTTATTTTTTCGTATTTAAACAATTAAATCAATACAATCAAACAATCAACAAATTTCACTATAGAATGAGAAAATGGAACCTGAAAATGGACTTATGGAGCAAAAAGAAGGAAATACCATTCGTTACATTGTAGGGAACACGATAGTCTGTATTGTCATAAAAACGAAATGCAATAATAGTTTGAATAATTTCTTTTGTATTAATTGAATAAGGTTGAAAAATATGGTTTCCATAAAAACGCGATTGAAAGTTTAACATTCGTATGAGCGGCATGATGCGCACCCCTGTATTGCTTGATAATCATCTATATCATTTGTTGGAACACATTTGGGCCGCCCAAACGGTGTGCTGGGTAGCACCTTCACTACTCGAAACCTGGGCACCCCGAGCTGCTAATTTACAATTCAGAGGCCTTTTAACTCTTTCTTTTTCTATATTTTTTCTTGATTGCAATTAAAATTCAAGTTTTTATTTTTTTTTAATTTGTTACATGAACTAAAAAAAGTCAAGAATAAAGTTTTTTTTTTATTTAAGAAAGTGACAAACAGGAAAGCGGATCGATAAGCACCTCGGGATTGGAAAATCGCGCCCTGGCTTGATTCCCTGTTCTACAGATTGTGAGTTCAATCAGACAGCAGTCACTGCCATCATTTCTTAATGGTTTTGAGTCGACCCTTAGCTAGTGTCTACTCTAATGTAGTGTCCACATTAATATGAAAACAGAGTAGTCACCATCTGCCATCCGATCTAAGCTCTGATAGTGTAGTACACATATATGCCAGTATTGTTTTCAGATCGTCATTAACAGATACAGTGTTACGAACATAGTATGTCTGGTCATATCTACAGCTTTATATATGTATGTCTGGTCTTATATAGAGCAAAAGGGCCTTGATCGGAAATTTTTCTATCTATAAACTAGACCAAAAGCGTTATGAACAGCTATATCCGTTCATAGTCTATAAAGAATAATACCTGATGCACAAGGACGTTAGTGTGTTCTGAATCGGCTAAGAAAAAATCTTAGACCATCGCCAACAGCTCATTAGCTGCTTGCTCTAGGGCGACTTTGCAACGAAACAAAACATATATTTGAACACCTTATAAAGAAAGAAACATCTGTCCAATCACCGACGTGTAAATCGAATGTAATTTCCTGTATAGAATATTATTAGAAATATAATTAAAAAATATGAAACTGTAAGAATCCAATAAAATAACATCACTTAACTTTCAACCATTTAAGATCTTTTGCTGAAATAACAATTTTAGGAACAAATGAAACTAACTTTGTCACCGTCTTACATTTGTAGATGAATGGTACTGAGATTTTTATCAAATGATGGTATCAGATAAGGGAGATTTATTAAAGGAAAAAGAACTATGTTGTTGGCAAATCTTGAGAAATCGATTACTGTCTGGATTGGGGATTAGGCTGCCTAATCCATGACAGAAAGATCAGAAGTCCCTTCCCGTTTGCTTAGCTCTTTTCTACTGGTTCCGGAGAAGTGGAAGGCTGAGAGTATAAATATAGGATTAGAACAGATTGTGTGAGAATAATTATTCTTTCGTTGGAATGTTAGGAAGCAACGACAAAAAAGAAACTAGTATAAGATCTAATAGCCATTTTTTGTTGATAAATATATAAACTAAGCTAGGGGGAGATTCTTCAAGCATGAGTCATGCCTCCCAGCTTGGGTCGCCGGAATTGTGGTGTCGGTCGCTTTAAGCTTTCCGGAGATTTAAATTTTTCTTTATGAAAACCTTGAAAATATTTTTTTCTTCGAGTTAAATATTTCTGATAATTTTATACAATAAACAATAGAGATTAATTTTATTAAATCTAATGGGAATGCTTAATAAATAAAGGCGAATGGAATGGTATTTTGTAAATTGGAGTAAGTGATCTTTAAAATTTTCGAGGTTTAAAATGGGAAGTAAAGATTATGCCTGGTCTTTATTTGTGTGCTAGCTTAAATTTTATGAAATATTTAAATCTTATTCGACAGTTTGCGTTATAGCGCTCTCATTTTTTGTGTTTTAATTATCTACAAAAGACGAGGTTATGCATAGACTGTTTGTTAGAACAGCGATTATAATTTTTTTTTCTCTATGGATATTGAATTTCGTTTGGTAAAACCCTGACTTTATAAATAAAGAGCACAGCAATTTTGAACATTTTAACCTAAGGAAGATGACTGAACACTTTGAAAATGTGAAGAATCATTTTTTTCCCTTTTTTCCGGAATTTAAGCATTTTAAAGTCGTGATTCTGCTGCTCTTAATTATGAAGCGCCAAAGCAAAATCATCAAAACGTGAAATATCCTGTTTGTGTGTCAGGAATAAAAAAGGGAATCTTAGCATCTTCAAAATGCAAGTCATGCCTTAGATACACATACAAACGTCATTCAATTACCGAAATTATTTGCATGAAATTGAATGTGAGCTTTGAGCATTGAGAAATCTTTTTAGAATTCTATTTTTTACTATTACTCTACTCTGTTTGCATTGCACTGTTAGACTTTTCATTCTAAAATTGCAGTATAATAACCAGCAGTAGTCTGCCCCTCCAATTAACCGTAAAGTTTACGGTAAAGAACATTTTTTACGTTTACGGTTTTGAAACCGTTTACAACTAGTATGGTTATAAAACTATAAATACAAAACTATACTTCTTTTAAACCATTTTCAACAAGCATGGTTTCAAAACCGTAAAAAAGATATTTGACTGGATATTGAAGCTAGTGTTTTCATTAAGTAATGAACATTGAAGAATGCAGGACACTACAAATTCTTCATGTGTTGGGGGAAATATTGTATGTCAACACTGGAACTCGAATCCCGTTCTATCGATTATGAAACAGGCGGATTTGCCCTCTCGGCTCTAATATGTACTGAGCTGCAAGGAACTAAGTTGTTTCATTAGATGGATTTAGTTGGTGTGATAATTTCAGGTAGTTTAACTGTATTAGGGGAAAGCAGTTAATAAACGGTGTTTCTCACAGTCAACAGTTTGAAATCCATCTTATCTATGGTTATTTGGCAGTTTTGTTTGAATATAGTAAAATGGTAATGAAATAAATTGTTATTTAACCATTTTTTTCCAGAAATTTTTAACAGTGTATGAAATTTTCTTGAATTTTTAAATACAGTTATTAACTAATAAATTTTAAATTATCTACAATAAAGTATAGCATTTCTTTTCTATCTGACTAATAAGCATTTAAAAACAATTTCCTTTTCCATTTGAGTGCAAAATCATTTGTATTTTGCTAACAATAAGAATTTTTTTCTTATTTCTTGACAAATTAATTATCAATATTTATTCAATTCTGTTAGTTTCCCAGTCAAAAACGGTAAAATAACAGCTGTCTTTAAAAGTACGTGGAGCGTGCTGGAAGGTTATTCAGCAAACTGCTTGATTTTCTTCTAGCATTTAACTAAAATTTCTTGAAAATAACTGAAATATTTAAAAAATTTTGAATTATTGATGAAGTATTAATATAAAGGCAGGCTAGAAAAATCATAGCAGTTTAAGTCCAAACATTTGGAAAACTTGGGACCTTTTCTCGGAATACTTGAGTTTCGTCACTTTTTTGTCAGCCTCTGTGATGAAAAAGTCCTCGGTATCTGCTTTCATTTTAAAACACACTAATTGTCACTTTAAACCTTCATTTACTAAAATCTGCGAAATTAAAAGCCACGGCAGTCCCGCAGTGGACTGATCGTTAAGACACGGTTCCCAGCAGATCACCGAAGTCAAGCATCACTGGTTGAGGTCAGTGTGCGGGTGAGTAACCACTTGGATCAGTCTGCGTAGGGACCGAGGATGTGAGGTANCGGACTTGGTTCCTCTACCTACTATATCAACTCTATGGTGCCATCCCCTCTGCAGAGGATCAAAATTGTGATGGCATGTCTTCGGATCATCCCCAGGGATGTTTCCCGCACTGTCGCCAATAGCCCATTGTGCATCTCTAGTGTGACGTAAATGAACTACAACAACANTTCGGATCATCCTCAGGGATGTTTCCCAGACCGTCGCCAATAGCCCATTGTGCAGCTCTAGTGTGACGTGAATGAACTACAACAAAAACAAAAGCCATGGCAAAGTAAATGAATGCCGTTCAGTTAAACAAAATTTTAAATATTTTCCCTGGGAAATCTGATTTTTTTTCCCAAAATGTAGGAAGACGATTCATTTAGAACCTTCTAACAACTTAAACCAAATACATTTTTAGCTGTGGCAAGCAAAATACAATTTACGTTTTGTCTTAAGGCAGCTTGCCTGATTTAGTCCATAAACCATGAAATATTCTCCGTTCACTTAAAAGACTTAATAACATTCTAGCAGTATTCTAATGAAAGAGCGATGTGTGTAACCAAAATTTAATTTTAAGCAAGAAAGTGTTTAATCACTACCCGGCATTAGTCCTAATCCCAAATAGAAGGAGAAAAATCTAAAAATACGAAGGAGGTAAACACAGAATCTTTTAAGATCACGGATTAGGTCAGGGAAACTTGATTGAAAATCTTTTAAGCGTTAGAAGTTCAAATTAAGCGATTGTCTTCGTCCAGTTAAGTCTGCCGAAGATGTGAGATACTCCCGGCATTTGATTACTCTGCAGTCTCCAGTGTATTGATTCCAATTTACGCAACTTCTGCTCTTTCGGCGATAAATTTAATCTTTTATAACTTCAGCTGCGAAAATACTGAAAGGAATCTTCTTGTCGAGTAGTTTACTTTCAGTTGCACGTTTAAATACAATGAAAAGTTTCTATTGGCGGTTGAGTTTAATTAATTTAGAGAAATTAATTGCATTTAAGCGGCCTTCGAACAATGAGACTCTTGGATGTCTAAAGGATCAAATAATCAGAAATGATAATTTAGAGTGAGCATGCATATTTGCAGTTTAGATCATAGTTCAAGAGTCAAATTCCACGTTATTTTCGAACCATGAAGCAAAACTTAATATTTTCGAATAAAAGTATTTCGTTTATCTACTTATTTTCTTGACGTAAAGGAGTCAAGAGCTGTTTCAAATGATATCTTGTCAAGAAAGTTACTTTTAGTTGCTTGTCTTAACTCTTATTTGCATCCGAAAATCTCTTTTGATGGTTAGTTAAACTTAGAGAAATTAATTGCATTGAGGCAGCCTTCAGATAATGAGACTCTTGGATAGCTAAAGGATCAAATAATCAGAAATGATAATTCAGAGTGAGCTTGTATAGTTGCAGTTTAGATCATAGCTTGCATTCTACATTATTTTCGAACCATGAAGCAAAACTTAAACGAAGAAGTTTTATTCGAAAATATTATCTATTTTATTATTTTCTTGACATACAAAAATCAAAAGATGTTTCGAATGATATCTTCGAATGAAAAGTATGAATTAAATCTAAAGTAATTGTGTTTAAACTTCTAACAGGCAATGATGGAGTAAAAGGATAGAATTATCAGAAGTGTTAATTTTTAGTGATCGTGTTCATTGATAATTTATAGTCTTTGCCAGAAAAGAGATTCTACTTTGTTCATATTTTCTTATTCAGATTTTTAGGAACGTCTTTTCCTTCATTAATTAAGTAACTTATTAGTATTTTGAATATTTATTTTCATTTTATTCTTTAAAATGTACCCTTTTGACAGTATTTACTAATTTTTAAATTTTAAGTTTGTAACTAAGACTTTTAAGACTTCTAAGAAATTATAATAACTGAATATAAAGATACACAGCTGTACGGCAGTAGAACTGAACGGCTGTAATTTTGAATAAAATAAAACATGAATTAATAAACAAAATGAAACAACAAATTTGGTTGAATAGCACACATTTCTATGAAATTCAACAAAAAAAAAATTCAAAAATGTAAGTTTTGAATAAATTTCCTTTCATATATTTTTTGTAGGTTGACATAGGGTTAGTAAAATACCTTTTTGAACTGATAGCAGGTAATAGCTTGAAATCTTTGTTAATTTCTAATCATGTAGAAAAAAGCTAATTTTTCGAAATATAATTTTATTTTTTGGCAGTTAAAAGTCATAATCTTTTTGTTAAAAATATCCGTCCTATATGTAAAATACTTTTATCTGTATTATTCATAAAAAATTATCTATAATTTTTAATATTGTTGTTGTATGAAAAATAATTCTTTTCAAATATCAACTTTGCTATTTATATATCGATACGCTATTAAGTTTAACTGAGGTACAACATGGAATTTTACTCTAATTTTACTTGACCATCAAATAAATATTCTTTCTAAGAATCCGTATTGGAAGCATTTAATTGGTTTTTGGGTATATTTGGCATAATTAGTAGGTATTCTATTCAAATCTTAAAGTAGTGCGCAATTTTGTAACTAGATATATTTTTACACATTCAAATTAATATGATGGTAGCTGAAATAAACATTTTTATTTTCGATTTATATTTTAGTAAAATTTCATTACAGCATTTTTGAGGAATCGTGCTTAATCCATTTAACCAATTTATTAAAATTCCTTATCTATAACTAAAAAATAAGTAATAACTATAATAAAAAATTAATTATTATCCATTTCTAGGGGTAACGGGTAATTTTGGAATGCACCAATTACGATACACTGAAATACCAAAAAAGGTGAAAATTTCTTATCCAGTTTTTTTATACCGGAGCACAGTGGGCCAGAAGATCATGATCTTTAGCCAAAAGTCGAAAATAAATTTTCAACTAAAATGTGTGTAGGCAGTTTTAATATCGCCCAAATTAAGTATTCATAATCATTCCAAACATTATAATTTACTTTTTGGATTGACGAGATTACAATGCAGTGAAAAATATGTTTAAAAAAAATTTTTAAATGTAACTTTTAAATTTATATTTCAGAAATATATATATGGGAATTCCACCTTACTGTTGCATTTTTATCAGAGTAATTAGTCTGAAATTATAGTATAATTTTTCAATTTGTTGTATTAGTTAATACTCTTGACAAACTTATAGTTTATATTTTATCATTTGATATTTTACAAAGTTTGAATCACTTTCAAAACTTATCTCCAAAAAGTTCCACGAGGTAATTAGCTAAACTTTATTTTGCTGTCTTCTTTGATGTTTCTTCCTTCGAAAAAACCAGTCCCATTTTGCCCATATTGCAAAGGTGAACTAAATATACCAAAAACAAAAATTATGTTTTTTTTCTTCATGTTTTCGCGTTATTTTGTAATATTACTTCGGAAATATAATTTGCTTTTCATTTTTAATATAAAATTGCGAAAATTATTATATTTTCATTGCTATATTTAATTATTTAAACGTACTATATTATTTTNGGAAGAACCCTTGGATTATACTGTATGAATTATGGGATTATAAGTAATAACTAAATTGCGCTCTCTAGATAAAGACGTATTAAAAAATTAATTATTATCCATTTCTAGGGGTAACGGGTAATTTTGGAATGCACCAATTACGATACACTGAAATACCAAATAAGGTGAAAATTTCTTATCCAGTTTTTTTATACCAGAGCACAGTGTTCTAGAAGACCATGATCTTTGGTCAAAAGTCGAAATTAAATTTTCAACTAAAATATGTGTAGGCAGTTTTTATATCGCCTAAATTAAGTATTCATAATCATTCCAAACATTATAATTTACTTTTTGGATCGACAACTTTTAAATTGATATTTCAGAAATATATATAGGAATTTCACCTTACTGTCGCGTTTTTATCAGAATAATTAGTCTGAAATTATAGTACAATTTTTCAATTTGTTGTATTAGTTAATACTCTTGACAAACTTATAGTTTATATCTTATCATTTGACATTTTACAAAGTTTGAATCACTTTCGAAACTTATCTCCAAAGAGTTCCACAAGGTAATTAGCTAAACTTTTTTTTGTTGTCTTCTTTGATGTTTCTTCTATCGAAAAAACCAGCCCCATTTTGCTCATATTGCAAAGGTGAACTAAATATACCGAAAAGCAAAAATTATGGGGTTTTTTTCCATGTTTTCGCGCTATTTTGTAATATTACTTCGGAAATATAATTTGCTTTTCATTTTTAATATAAAATTACGAAAATTATTATATTTTCATTGCTATATTTAATTATTTAAACGTACCATATTTTTTTTTTTAATTTTTGCTCGCCATCTTTCAGCCGCTATTTTTTTTTGTTGGAATGTTTAGTGTATTTCGAAATTTTAACTATGAATTCAATTTACCTGCACATAAAAAAAAGCCAAATTTTGAAACAAATTTCATCGAAAAACTAATTTTGGCCACGAAACCTTGGATGCTGGCCCACTGTGCGGAGGACTCAAAACTAGAAAAGCAACAATTTATAGGAGGAGTGGGGTATACCTATTCTTGATATGATTCAGATTCGCTGGACGACTTAGGTTAGGTGTTAAGGTGGAAAATGCGAATCCATCTAGGTCCCTATCTTTTATTAAAGATTATAAAATTAAACCTGGAAAATTCCTGATCATGATAGGTTTACTCACTTTTGTAATGCGATGTTTACGCTTTTTGAAATGATGCATCCTCAAAATTTTATCAAGAAAGTAGATTTGCGAAGGACTATTGCATATGCGTTAAGATGAAAGGTGATCAGGCCATCTGGATCACTAATCGCTATTTAAAAACCCTGAAATTAAACATAGAGGATTCCTGATAAAGATCTTTCCCATTTTGTAACGTGTTTTTTTTTTTTAAGCTTTTTTAACTGATGCATTATCGAAATTCCAGCAACGAAGTAAATTTGAGAAGGGCTGTCACACAAATACTATGTAGGAAAATGCGAATCCATCTAGGTCAGTGTTTCCCTAGCTCATTACTTTTGTGTACCCTTTCTAAATTTTTAGTAACGCTGTGTACCACTAATAAAATAATGAACGTATTTTTCACTATAAAAAATTGCAACAAAGTTACAAATCACAACTGGCTGTTGATACCACTAATTATTAACTGTTAACTCTGCAAAAAAATAGCCAATAGAAAAATACGTAATCATAAATTTTCATGGTTAGCCTTATTTTTAAATAAAATTTTTTGAAATTTTCGTTTGTTGCAAGATATTTCGCATAAGAACGCTTACCCCCTCTAAACTGTTCCCGTACCCCTGGGGGTACGCGTACCACACTTTGGGAAACACTGATCTAGGTCACTAACTGCCATTTAAAGACCCTAAAATTAAACATAGAAGATTCCTGATAATAAAGATCTTCCCCATTTTGTAACTTGTTTTTTTAAGCTTTTTTTAAATGATGCATTATCGATGCTCTAACAACGAAGTAAATTTGAAAAGGGCTGTCGCACAAATGCTATGTAGGAAAATGCGAATCCTTCTAGGTCACTAACTGCCATTTAAGGACTATAAAATTAAACCTAGAAGATTTCTGATAGTGTTTCCTGATAATGCTTGCAATTATGTATCAGGAATTGCTTACAATAATTTACTAGTTTTACAGAATAAATAAATATAATCTTTCTTACATATCTACATATTACATATTGAATCATAAGTCTAAATTTAAATCTTCTACTCCGCATAATAATATATAGTTAGAGACATTATAAATCATTTCGAATTAATAAAATCAGAAGTTAATAAGCTTCAATACATATGGATTCAAAATTAAACTTTAATAATCCGTTATACCTCACATTTTAATTTGATACAGTCAAACTTTGCTAAAATTTTAATTACAAAAGAATCAATGAAAAGGTACTTAATTCCGTATCTTTCCAAAAATCAAATTCACTTTAAGTTCGCTTATAACAAAGGGCGTTAATCAGATATTAACGCTGTATCACTTACCAGTCTTTATATTCTCATTTTGAAATGCGCATTTATAATTTGGTTAGGTTGCTACGGTGTTCAGTATCAAACTATAAATTAATTTTCGTTTAAGCATGCACAATATTCATTTGAAAACTGTATTTGAATTTTCTCGCGACTGTTATCGGAGAAAATTCAATAAGCTCGGTGACGCGGAGTCTGAATTGATTAATACTCTGAAAAGCTCGAAAATTAGAAACGTTGAGTCGGAATTAATCCATTGAAGCTTACAACGGTATTAGTTAATTCTATTTTCGCCGTTCTTCTTACCATAGTATTTGTCCTAGATACTTAAATTTAAAAATAATTAATATTTCTGGCGGCATCAGTTGATTCCGTCATTTCGAACAAGTTTGATTCTCAGTCATGAAAACTTATATTTATCTTAGTTTAATTGAATATCAAAGATGCATAAAACACAACGCATCTTAGTATTTAAATGAAAATAAATATTTTAATTTTTTTTCGAGAGATAAACTAAAAAAATGGATTGTTTCAGAACAGTTTTCGACATTAAAAACATTTTATTTCTTTTAAAGCTTAAAGAAAGAGAGGATTATTTGGTTTTTATACAAACTGATAAAGCTCTGTGTTATTTGCAGAATAATAACAACATCGCGATCGATACACTTTTTATTTTGCAGTTGAGTGTCTTTCTTACAGATAAAAATATGAAATAACAAGAAAGAAAGACGTTTCTGAAAAAATTTCTTTTAAAAAATATTTCGGCATTTATTTTGATTTCTAAATAATACCAAAAATGTTTTTGTGAAGAATAAAAAGTTTTGAGAAACGACCGCAGTAAATAAGAAAGAAACACTTTGGTCGGAATCGCTCATGGAGGTTAAAGAGCAGACATAAGTATTTCAAAAAATTCAGTAATAAAAACAGTCTTAAAAAAGATTAGAATTACTTGTAAAGAACTGTTCAATGCCACTAGCTAAAAAAAATTTAAAATTGAAAACATAAAAACAATTTAATTTTTTAAAATATAATACATAGAATCTTACAAATAGAAAAAACCCTCATTCAATCAATCAAAATAAAGAAAAAGTGTTTGATTAGCATTGCATATCTAAGTGAGAATAAATAATTTATTATTATTAATTATGGATAATTATTTTATTATAAATGTCAGCAAAAAACATATTTTTCGGATACTTATTAATTTGCCTAAAAGGATACTGACTGATTATAATGAGCCTATAAGTATAAAGGTGATTCGAAAACAATTATCTTGACTCATTGTAAAATATCCCTGACATTTTCAAGATTCCGAATTTGTAATTAGTACATTTCACATTCATGAGAAGATAAATTTTTCTCAGATCAATATGGACAATTTTTGGCGACATTTTCAACTTTTTAAAAATGACTATATTTTTTCTTCTCTTTCATGCTTTTGAGATGGACGTACATCGAAGAGCAGTCCAATTTTCTTGTATTTAAATAAATAATATTGCATGTCTTCTTTAAATCTTTGCGTTTGATGCAGTATAGCCGCAGAAAAATTTCGTGGCAGAAACTCTGCATTAAGGAAACCATGAGTTAAACTATCAAAATGAACTCGTTTTATGGTATTTAATAAAAGCTAACTAGATATGTGTTGTGTTATGATCAGCTTTGAAACAAAGACCGAATTTATGAAAGAGTATAAATAGTAAAATACGTCGATTTCAAATTGAAATTTTTTTTAGCAGAATACGTAATATTGCTTTTTTACTCGATAGTGAAATCACATTGTTGTGCAAAAAAGGGGAACCAATGCGGATATCTAAAATCTTAGGTTGCTACAAATAATTTTACAATTAAAATACCGTAAACCGGGGCGAGTCTACCCATTTTTTTCAGTTTGTCAACTTTCAAGTGGTCAAACTTNCATCTTCCTTAGAGTCTGAACTAAGTCCTCCGTCGGTAAAAAAAAATTTATTTGCAATTTAAAATAGTGAAAATTAAATAAAACTAAAATGGGTAGACTCGCCCCTGGATGGGTAGACTCGCCCCGGTTTACGGTATATTGTTTTAGTGTTTTACTATGAATTATTATTACCTTGAGTTGTGATTCTTTCCAGTGATTCTTTCAAGGAGTGTCTTTCTTTGGAAAGAAATTCACTAATTCTAAATGAAAATGTTAAAAGTGCTAAAACAAATTTTTAATCACGTTTATAAAATCAAAAAGAAAATAAATTTTTATCTTCCTGCTAAAAACATCTTTAATAGGTCATAAAAAATGGGTTTAGTAACCCTGAAAACTGTTGTTTTTTTCTTGTGTGTTGTTCCCTGGTGTCAATTCGTTTTTCGTCCGACATAGTTTCTAGCATAATATGAATTTGTTGTTACGAATGATAATCTCACTATTTTCTTATAAAAAAAACAGAAGTTGAGGGCAGAAAAATCTCACCCGAGTATCAATACATTAAATTAACTGAGATTTAATTAATTATGGCGAATAAAAACACAAGTATCGCAACCGATTGTATTTATTTTACTAGAGCAAGGACTTAAAACCTTACTTGAGACTCAAACATTCTATTATCAATATAAAACATGTATGATGTTTAACAAAACCTCTATAGAGCTATTGAATAATGTAAAATTCTTTAACCTTTCGATTTGCTAAGATATACTTTCCCATTAAAGTGCATTTACAAACTGTTAAAGTACTGCTTTTGTTCTATTGAAATACTAGTAATATGAATCATAGTAATAATGTTGAGTAGCACTATTCTCACAAACAATAGAGACATATTATGATATAACTAAACTGCAATAACTATGAATTGTGTGCTTCAAAAAAACCGTGAATGTTTTCAAATATTATGCTACAATGAATGTCATTATTTAGAGAAATATAATATAATATTTAATAATTCAATATTAAATTATGTTTCATTGTAATTAATAAATTTATGGTTGCAGTTAATAGTAAAATTAAATAAATTTAGAATTATAAAGTTAAAGAAATTGCTTAAACGTAGAGTTTTAAATCCGACAAAACATGCAAGAATTAGAAAATGTTTCTTTACAAAGCGTTTAATTCTATTTTATTTAGAATTTCTTAGTTTATTCTTCCTTTGTACCCAAAGCCTTCGCAATCTGGATGCATTTTTGGTTAAAGCTACAGAATTCGTTCTACGTGACATGAAAGACTGAACATTCTAAAACCATTTTAAAGTTTCGATCAGAAAACTTTAAACAGAATGAACAAAAATACACACACAGAATTGAGATTTGTTTTCGAAATAGAAAATCCCAAAATCACTTCTTTTCTTTGAGTTTTTGTACTTTTAAGGCCAATCCATCAAAATTGAATGACACACCTAGATCAAGTCTGGTTTTTATTTTGTGTTTAAGTTGAATCGTGGGTTGTTATATCCATTTGATGTTTTTTATTAAAATTATTACACTTTTGTTTCTGTGGAAAAGTAGTTTTTCTGTCACTGTAGGGTGGTAAAATAAATGAAACTCTGATTTTTGAAAAATAAACAACCAATGTTATTAAAACAAATGCCAATTTTACTCAGATACATTTTTAAAAAAAACAATGACATTTCAATGTCGAGCAAATGTAAATCAATATCAAACACACAAAAAAACAATGTCAGTCAATGTCAAGCACAAAAAAAAACAATGTCAAGTACAAAAAAAAAGCACTTAATGTCAACCACAAAAAATGTCACTCAATATCAAGTGAAAAAAACACGATGTTAAGCACACAAAAATAATGTCACTCTCGATGTCGAGTACAAAAAATAATCACTCAATGTCAACCACAAAACAAAAGCAATGTCAAGTACTAAAATGAATCACTCAATGTCAACCGTATAAAAAAAAACAATGTCACACAATGTCAAGCCTATTAAAATATTTCGTTTCAAACTAAGTTGCAAAATACTTTTCCAATTTGCAAAATAAACAAAAATGCGTTTTTAAGTGTAATAACTTATGAGCAACAAAACAAAATATTACACATGGTTAAAAAAAACATTGTGATATTTATTTATTTTTTGTAATGTGGAATGGTTGACAAGCCAGTCATATAAATATAAAAATATAGTACTTCCCTAGTGCTTAAGAACATATATTTATTATGGTTAGCAAAGTACTGGATATTTAGGATCTATTAGCTCACCTACATATTTATTAGCTGTGGAATACTTAAACAAAGCTAATCTCCTTTTCAAAATTGTTAAAGAATGTCCAAACATCACATTTTCCTGAAAAAAAAAATTTTTGAATATACAACCTTCTAAATTGGATTTTTTTTGCAGCTAATTTTAGAAAATATCTTGTAGCAGATGCAGTTTGAATATATTTTGACATTAAAAATAAATAAATTCAAAAGAAGAAAAAAAATTTAAAAGTATCTAGTAACAACAACTATATAGATTTTCTGTTATGCCTTTTCTCCCAGTACCATATTGTCGTTGCTGTCTTGAAAGCAATTACATCTTCCAGGTCCTTTTTCGCTATCATCCAAACAACAAGATATTCCTCTCTGCAAGACACTTCTGCGCTGCCTTACGAGATGCAGAAGATATAAAAATGCCACTCTACCCTAATACAAGTCTGTAAATAAAGGATATAAGGGCGGCCTTCTTTCTTTCTCTTGAAACATTCCTCTCCAAGAATTTCTTGTATCTATAAAAATATTTGCTTTTACGTTTCCTTAAAGTTATTCGTGGTTTTGATTAAATATGCCTTCTTTTGAAAGTTCCCTAGCTGTTTGTTTAAGGGTTGTTTGCGAATTAAGTGTTTAGATGGAGAAATTATTTTGTTCAAACATTTTGATAGTTTGTAGGAAAAAGTAAAATGGTGATTTTCAGCTATACATTTTTATTAAAACTTATTTTAAAGTTGCACATTACAACTTCCTGCGCGTAAGGCAATTTACAATCCAGACAGGACTATTATCAAGCATTTCATCTGTAGAGAAATGTAGTAAAGTGTATAATATATTTTTTCGTTCGATGTAAAACATATTCGCGCATCTGAGCACCGAAAATGGTGGAATCTACACCAAAGAAGAGATGAGATCGAGATCTCTTTCGGAGGTCCGAACCCGATTCGATCCCGAGATTCGTAGAATTACGTAGATCCCGATATGCGTATGATAAAGGCCAAGTTTTGTAATCTCGTCACTTGGCCTTTGATGTATTAACAAGAGAATTGGTAAACTAAATTATTTTCTATCGCTAAGCGAAGAGAAAAGGAGAACAAACTGAAACACCAAGTTACTAAAGCAAAGGCTGGGATAGCCTGGTTGGTAGGGCACTGGGCCCATGTGTAAGAGATCGTGGGTTCGATCCCTGCCGGCCGAAAACTCCCCGTGTAGTAAATGGTGACTGATGCACGTTAAATCTGTCGAGTTGCAAAGTCCTCCATGTTCCCGTAGCAAATCAATACCTCTGGGGGTGCTGATCCAGGAGTTTTCTTGTCTTCTGGATTGGTTCAAAATTACAAGTATACGGAGTTGAACATTAGTAGTCGTAAACCCAAAAATTGGGTCGGCTGCTCACCGACGGTTTTAAAAAAAATTACTAAAGCAAATATTAAAATGGAAAATCAAAAGCTTAAGCTAGAAATAAGACAATAGCCTCTACGAAGTAAAAGCACTGAACAGAGGTAGCAGATCCCTGTAAATTTTCATACCTTATAAATTTTACATTTTTTACACTCTATAACTGAACCAAAATGTTGTTTAAAAGTAGTAAAAAAATTATAAAACTATTATCAGGAATCTGAGCCCGCTCAGACCTTATTTCATTAAACGAGCCCACGTCTGACTCGGAATTTCCCCTTCAGGCTGAGCCCATCTCATCTCTACGCTAAAATGGTTTTTCACTAAGTGTTCCACTACACCAAAACCAAGGACAGTTCTTGTTTTAGTGAAACACCTAGAAGATTCTTTTACACTACGAGGTGAAAAGTTGCCTCCACCATGTTTATTAATCAGTAACACTAAAATGTATAATTACAGTACGATATGATGCATACAATAATCGTAACTTCGTAACTTTTACGATACAATCATAAATTTAAGAAGCTTAGATACAATATTTCTTAAAATAAAATTTTATAATCATTCATATATACAGAACAGGCAGAGTATTAATATAAATTCGAATAAAACTGAAGTAAATTGAAGCTAAATATAAAATTATTTTATACCATTGACAAATTTATGTAAGTCTTATAAGAACATAAATATCTTTATTATACAAATAAAAACATGCATGCATTTTATAAGAGTTCATATGAGTAGTTTGTCAAATCAAACCGAAATGAAGATTGAAGTTAATTGGCAAACAATCGACTACAATTAATATTTTTTATCAATCAATAAAAAAGATTGAAACTCGCTTGGTATTATTCACCAACCAGTACTATATCCAGTACATATACCAGTTTGTCAATCAAATCTGACAAGAAGAGCTCACTTCCATGTAAACAAACCGCCATCTTGTCACTATCTTGAAATTTCACAATTTTTCCCATTTAAACATCTAAAAATGGTCCAAACTTATTTTCATTCTTATAAAACATACCCTAACATTATTTCACACATTAAAATTTAGTTAAATAGTTTACAAATAGTTAACACTATTTATTCGCAAAATTTACAGAGCTTTAAAAAAAACAACCTTTTTCACGAACGACTTGCAAATTGATGTTAGCTTTATCAATTATTGGTGTTATGATTTAACTGCACTCTTTGAAATAAAATAATCATTCATACAATTTTTAGAATTTTCCAACACCAAATTCGAATAAGTATTGCACGGCAATTTTTACAGTGAATATATTGTTCTCTAAATATCCTAAAGATTCTATGTAAACATCGAAAATGGAAATAGTTTGTCATAAATAAATGAATGCATAAAGCGAACTAAAGCGAAAGTTGCTAAAATATGCAACTAGCATATCTCAGTCTAATATGCTACTGAAACTGAAAAAAAAATACTTCCAAATGAATAAATAATCTATGCTAATTAATCTGCAATCTTAATTAAATATCTCAATTCATTTAGTGATAATAACTTTATTGTCGTTAATAATCAAACCTCTGCATTACTTCATTTACAAATACTTCGTCAACAATGAAATCTTGATATTTCTTTTAATTTATACAATTATAAGATAACGATTTACTCCTTTATTGTTCTATCGTGTAATTTTCGGTTAATGAAAAGCTCAGTTTATTTTATATACTTTATTCAATTTTCATTTGGATATCTTAGTCATTATTTTGTTATTTTTTATTTTCATATGTTTGATTAACAGACATTTAATGGCTGTTTTAAGTATTTAAAAGTAAGTTTTTTTAATTAGAGAAGTCAGAATTGGTTAAATAGTTTTATGAATATATATAATGTTTGTGCAATCAAAAATTTAATTTGTTATTTTTATCTAAAATTTTAAAGTTATATTTAAACAAAATTGCGTGTTAAAACTAAAATAATGCATTTAAAAAACTAACGCCATATTTTTTTGTACAATCTTTCTTTCATGCTATTCTGTTACATTAAAAAGTAAGAAATCCCATTGACCCATGGAAAAATTCATGGTAGTCATTTGTGAATGCATTACATGGTTCAGAAGTTATATTATATAAAAAAAAAAAAAAGATCTCTGGAAATGTATCGAAATGTTGCGGTGAATGAAAAGTGTCCATGATATTTTAACATGTTTTATTTTTCTACGTATTGCATCAGTTTTAAATTGTTAATCATATTTATATTTAAAACTGACATTATCTCATTTGCTTTTATGATTAATTTTATAAATCAAATTGAAGCTATGATTTTAAAATTTAAGAACTTTGAAATGAACACGTTTCTACGGTTTCGATATTTTTTTATGCTACCGGGAAAAAGCAATAAATTTGTCGCAAATTTTTTTGTTGCTGTTGCAACATTGGAAAAAAATAGGTGCAATACTTAGTGAGTGATAAAGAAAACGTGCAGGGAAAATAGATCAAGCAAATTATCTTAAAATAGTATAGTTTAACAGAACATATAACTAATATTTTACATCAATATCTATTGATATACTATAAAAAATCGATATTTGAGGGGAAAAAACTGCCATCTGGTGCGCCAGTATAAAACCGTTTATTTCAAAGGAAAATACTGTTATTTAATAACGGACATGTGTTTTTTTAAGCATATAAGTACTGTTAATTTAGTAAACTTTATTTTAACTAACTCTACTGTTTAAAAAACAAAATAAATAGCTAGAATTATGGTGAGAGCAGCAAACAGAGTTCGCTAAACCAGTCAACGCTGGGATTCAAACCTAAGACACCTCAATAAGAGGTGAGTGCGCTTTTCCCTCATCTACCGAAGATCTAGTTTTTATTATGAAGAAAAATTTCCTCTTTCTTTACCTTAAGTCTTATTTCAATCATATTTAAACATTTGAAACTATAAAGATACTCAACACTATAAAATTGTTTAAAGAAACATAACAATTTAATAAACATTTTGATAATAAAGTCAATACGCAATTTTATTTATAGGGTGTTCGAACCATAAATACTTGCAGAAAAGTAAGAGTAAATATAGAAAATAATCGTAAAATGATTTCAAAAAAGGTAAAGTTATCGGTGAGCAAAAACTAGAATTTAAACTGACGGTTTTAATCCATATATGATTAGAGTGATCAATGGAAAAAAATCGTTTTGTCAACAAAATAGCTTTAAACCATCAAATGTACAGAAAAAGACCGTAAAAAAACAATAATTTTTTAATAATTGCGTATAACGGAAACAGAAAAAAAACACTATTTTTCATTACAGACTTTTTTTTCTAAGCGAATTTTTTTTCTGTAGAATTAACAACTATTTTTTACAGTGTAATTTGACAATTTTATTCTATGTAGGCAAATTCTGTGGAGATACCAAAGTCCCGGATGTTTTAATCAGTAGCAAGTACAGAATGTTGGTCACTTACAAGACTTCGTCACATCACAATGCACATAAAGGATTTAAAGCCAGTTACGAAGGTAAGAAATTCCAAACCTATTCATTTATTATTTTTAATTGTTTTCCATTTCATTGTTCATTAAACTGACACTTATTTTAAAATTTGCGTAAGTGTATTTTTAGTACAGTTGTTTTTTTTTATTGTATCTAACTTATTAGAAAACAAAACCTTTTTATAAAAGCAAAGCTAATTTTAAAAAAAAATTCGCACATTTTTTCAATGCCTTTAATCAATTTTTGAGATTCATTTTAAGCACTAATAATCAATCACATTAACGAATTAGTTGATTTAAATAACGTTCAATCGCGCAAATAAACTTTATTATTTTATTATTATTCTCTATGTGATAAATTTCAGTATAATAATATTTAAGAATGCAGGATAATAGTACTAAATTTGGAATATTTATCGTCGTCAGATTTGAAGTAAAATTACTACACCGTTGTGTTAACCACAAATTTAAAGACAAATTAATCAAAACTTAACAAATACCGTAGCAAAAATTATCTGCAACTAAACTTAATTTTTAAACTTTTTCATCCCCCTCACTGATTTGCTAACTAACTCGCGAACTTACTTAATCACTAACATTCTGATTCAATTTTATGACTGCCTTTACCTAGACCAATATAGGTTTATAAACTAACAATAAATAATTAACCGGATTTGGTACCATATTTTCTGTCTTATTTCAGTTTTAGATAATCAAGCATACCAGAAAATGCCTCCTACTGT
The DNA here is from genome assembly GCF_043381705.1 of Parasteatoda tepidariorum. NCBI lineage: Eukaryota > Metazoa > Arthropoda > Arachnida > Araneae > Theridiidae > Parasteatoda > Parasteatoda tepidariorum. The sequence continues at coordinate 63,705,029 of NC_092209.1, forward strand.
ACAGTACCTATGCAATTAGATTTCTAATAAAATTTTCATATTATAATTTCATATAATTCACTAGCCTTCGTGGAGAATTTTTTGATGTAACTAACCTGCATTTGCGTTACATTGTAAGGAAAACCAATAAAACCTCCCATTGTTAGCCCGATGACAAGGACAGTCTAATCCATGATCCATCTACCATGAAGAATAATTTAAGTCAACACTGCGGCCGGTACCAGCTGGGTGCTGAAGTCGCATCAACTAGCCACCTCTGGTACTTGATCCTGGGTCACCTCATTGAGAGGCAAACGCTCTATCCTCTGAGCCCCAGCGGCTTCTTTGAGGCAGTTAAATATAGATTTTCAATTAGTACAGAAATTACCCCTTTTTTAACTTTCACAAGATTGCTTAAGAGTTTATAATCAATCCTTAATTTGCGTTTGAAAAATTTGACCCATTTCAATTGCAATTATGATTGTTAGAGATAGAAATAATGTATAAAACTCGATAAGTCGCAATGGGATTTCACCGTTTTCTACTTCTATCGTTAAAATTTCTAGTAAAATATCCTATCCCATTTACTTCCATCACACCTAACACTTCCTCGTAAAATAAGCGAAAAACATTCTACGCAACATCACTTTTGATGGAAGTAACGTTTTATACTCTCGGCTATCACAACAGATATCTCACCTGCTCGATGGAGGATGGGGAGTAAGGGATCAAGATAAAAATCTTAGGATTCTGGACGAAAGATCGTTCCGGATGATTTTTATAGAGGATGAGGATCACTTCGAGATGGCGATGGGAGTTCATCCGAAGAACGGATGGTTTTTTTGTTCGTTTTATTGATCGGACCAGAGAATTTGATGGAAAAGAAATTTCTTCATCCACAAAACGGCCTTTTAAGTCTTTTGATATATTTTTTTTCTTCGGAGAATGTATTAGAAAAGTTAAGATTTTATTATAAGTGTTAAACCAGTTACAGGTTTAAAGCTTTTAACCAAGAAAAAAGTTAGGAATATTATTTTTATTTATTTTATACAAGTTTATAAGCGTTATGTATAACGCTTATAAACTTGTTGCAATGTACAAGTTTATAAAGGTTTTTGTTGAATTGTACAAGTTTATAAACGTTATATATAACGTTTATAAACTTGTACATTTCAACAAAAATGTTATTTTAAAAAAACTGTTGCTGGGAGAGAAGGAAACCGATTGCAGATTAGAAATCAGTGACGCGAAACTATCCATGATCGGTTAAAAAATCCGTTAGCAACAACAAAAAAACATAGTTCCCAAATGCAATTTTTATACCACAATAACTTATTCTTAAGGGAACCTATTTTTATACCATAGATCAATATTTCATTGCTGAAGTGTTGATCTGAATAAGATGGTTAAAATTTAAAATAAATTATAAGATTTAATTTGTTTAAACCTGATTACGATTTGGCCTAAATAAGTGTCGTATGTACAAGCGTAAGGGTTTTTTTTGTCGTCCTACCTAAAACTATAAAGATAAGATTAATTATTAACTATAATTTGAATATTATTAAAAACTTTATTTTGTAATTTTTTTTCGGTCTAACACAAACTAACTTTTTTTTTGTTTCGAGATTTTTTTACGGTGAATGAAAACGAGTTAATCCTGAAAATTTCCGTAAATGATTGTTTGTAAATAATTAGTAAATATAGTAAATTTGTAAGATATTTAACCTTATTGGTAGAATCACCTCCGAAACTTTAAAAAAATTACCGTAATTTTCTAGCTATCATAATTTCTATAAAACGTGAACACTTTCCGCTGTAATAGTTAGTTTGTAATAAGATAATTTTGAAACTTGTTTAAAACTGATGAATCCATTTTGAATTCCGCTACCAAATATCTAGATTCTGAATTTTTTTTATAAAATTTTTTAAACTTTATTTCAGCTATTTGTGGCGGTGACGTTATTCAGGAAAAAGGAATTCTACACAGCCCTAACTATCCTGAAGATTACTGGCCTAACAAAGAGTGCACGTGGCGAATAACTGTGCCTGAAAACCACCAGGTGGCGCTGAAGTTCCAATCCTTTGAAGTAAGTTTTATCCTGCTTTCAAACTGGCAACAAGATTAATAGCGTTTAGAAAATAAATTTTGGCTTTATAATATGCATTTTTGCTTTCCCCGGTCTTCCTGAAAATTTTTCTTTCTGAAAATTACTCTTTGAGTCAATTAATTGTTTATTTCTTTTTACTAAGAAACTTCGTCCGAACGAGAAAAAAAAAAGGAGAAATGATATTTATGGAATAAACTATTCACTGATAAGTCTTTAGTTGGAAAGGATATTTTAATGTAAAAAATAATTAAAATATTTTATTTGAAACTTTTTTAAATATTTACTGATTTACAATCACTATTATTTAGATAAATCGGCACTATATTTCACTTCAATAAGTAATTTGAAATTTTATATTTCTTTTTTTTTTTAGTTAAATCACTTTATGCGTGCAGTTGCAATCTTTTTTCTAAATGAGAATATTTAAGTTTCGTTATTGATTTTTTTAGAGCTAATTTTGCTTTATTCTTCAAATAACATCACATTGCTGATTGTTTAAAAAAATTCACTTTCATTTTTATCGTTTTATATTTGGTTGCAATTTGTTTTTTGGCAACTATTCATAGAAATAATTATGAAACTATAAAACATATTTTTCTTTATTTTAACGATTATTTATCAGAATACACTTAATGTCAATAAGTATAAGAATTTTACAATAAAATCCACCCTATAATATATTCACTAATAAAAGTCAAGCATGTTGTGTGTTTTTTTCCTTCAACGTAGCTGAAGTAAATGATAAGATTAAAAAGTATTCCAATTTAAATATTTTGAATTGTATGTTTTTTTTCAAATATTTTCGTTTTTAATTTTCTTTTCGAAAATAATTACAATTACTCCAATAAAAGTCTGGAAAAAAATCCATTTTGAACGTGTGTATTTATTAAACATACATTTCTTTTAAAAAAAATTCTTCGTCTTATTATTTTACAATTTAAAGGAAAACTTTTTTTTTTAAAAAATGAAGATAATTTTAATTATTTTCCCAATAATTATATTTGAAACGTTATTTATTCAGTAAGCTTCAAAAATTGCTTTGCTTTATTAATTATTATTAATCTTTGAAGCTTATTGAATAATGACTTAATAACTTATTGAATAACAATTAAATGTTTCATTTTGCATTTTATAATGTAATTACTGAAAGTGTCATATCTTCTGCATTATGGAATAACGAGGAAAAATAACTCCACGATTAAATCTGTACGGAAAATAGCTCCATGATTGAATTTCTACGGAAATTAGCTCCACGATCTCAACGGAAAAAAATCTCAGTGGAAAAGAGCTTCATGGTTTCTACACGGAAAATAGCTCTATGATAAAGTCTACACGGAAAATAGCTCCAAAGCATTTAACAACAGATTATTATATAATTATAGTTATTGAAATCAGACTGAAACAAAGATTTATAATTTAATTAATTAAGTTATAAGAATGCAATTCAAGCAATTTTTAAAAAAAACAAGAACATTTTTTTTATTTAATAAACATTTCCAAATAGTACTAACATATAGTATATTTATATCTGCATTATAAAATAAATTACTTACTTAATACTAAATAACTTACTAAACTTACTAAAATAAATACTATGTTTTGCCTTAATTATTATTTAACATTCTGGGATTTTTACTTTTAGATTGAGAACCACGACAATTGTGTTTATGACTACTTAGAAATTCGAGATGGGCATGAAAGCACAAGTCCACTGTTGGGCCGATTTTGCGGGTACAAGAACCCAGAAGACATCCGTTCGTCCAGTAACAAGATGACTGTCAAATTTGTGTCTGATAGATCAGTGCAGAAGGCTGGTTTTGCAGCAGATTTCATAAAAGGTTTTTATTAAACTATTTCATCAATATGATTCATCAATAAAACAGAATATATCATGTGAGGAGACGTGTATTGAAAGATGCCAAGTACTTGCGAAAAATACAATAAAATAATTTCTCAGATTATAAAAGTTTTCTNAAGTGTCGTATAATGACAAGCATAAGAGTTTCTTTTTTTTTTCTTTTTTTTTGTCATCCTACCTAAAACTTGAAACTTTTAAGATTAATTATTAACTATAATCTGAATATTATTAAAAACTTTATTTTGGTCTAACACAAACTTTTTTGTTTCAAGATTTTTTCTTACTGTTAATCAAAACAAGTTAATCCTGAAAGTTTCAGTAATTGATTGTTTGTAAATAAATAGTAAATATGGTAAACTTGTAAGATATTTAACCTTATTGGTAGAATTACCTCTGAAACTTTAAAAAAAATTACCGTAATTTTCTAGCTATTATAATTTCTATAAAACGTGAGCACTTTTCGCTGTAATAGTTAATTTGTAATAAGATAATCTTCATGTTTGTTTAGAATTAATGAATCCATTTTTAATTCCACTACCAAATATCTAGATTCAAAATTTTTTTATTAAATTTTTTAAACTTTATTTCAGCTATTTGTGGCGGTGACGTTATTCAGGAAAAAGGAATTCTACACAGCCCTAACTATCCTGAAGATTACTGGCCTAACAAAGAGTGCACGTGGCGAATAACTGTGCCTGAAAACCACCAGGTGGCGCTGAAGTTCCAATCCTTTGAAGTAAGTTTTATCCTGCTTTTAAACTGGCAACAAGATTAATAGCGTTTAGAAAATAAGTTTTGGCTTTATAATATGCATTTTTCCTTTCCTCGGTCTTTCTGAAATTTATTCTTTGAGTCAATTAATTGTTTATTTCTTTTTACTAAGAAACTTCGTCCGAACGAAGAAAAAGAGGAATTATATTTATGGAATAAACTATTCTCTAATAAGTCTTTAGTTAGAAAGGGTATTTTAATGTAAAAAATAATTAAAATATTTTATTTGGATATTTTTAAATATTTTCTGATTTATAGTCATTAATATTTCTCTTTATATATAAGCAGATAAATCGGCACTATATTTTACTTCAATCAGTAATTTTAAATTTTATATTTTTTTTTAGTTAAGTTAAGCCACTTTGTGCCAGCAGTTACAACCTTTTTCTAAATTAGAATTATTAAGTTTTGTCATTGAATTTTTTAGAGCTAATTTTGCTTTACTTTTCCAATAACATGAAATTACTGTTTGTTCAGAAAATGCCCTTTGAGTTTTATTGATTTGTATTTGGTTGCATTTGGTTTATATATTAATAGAATATGTATGTTAACTATTCATTGAAATAATTATGAAACTACAAAAACAAATTTTTCTTTATTTCAGCAATTATTTATCATTATACATTTAATACTAATAATTATAGGAATTTTAAAATAAAATCCACCCTATAATATGTTCACCATTAAAAATCAAACATTTTGTGTTTTTTTCCCTTAACGTAGCTGAAATAAAGAAAAAGATTTTTCGTATTTAAAAATAATATTTTTCGTATTCTTTTAAAAAATAATTACAATTGCTCCAATACAAGTGTGAAAAAAAATCCATTTTGATCACGTGTATTTATTACTCATTTTTTTAAATAAAAATTCTTCGTTTTTTCTTACTATTTTGCAATTTATAGAAAACCTCTTACGTTTTAAAAAAATTAAGGATGATTTTAATTATTTTCCCAATATTTGAAACATTATTTACTCAGCAAGCTACAAAAATTACTTTGCTTTATAAATCTTTGACGCTCATTGAATGAATTAATAATTTATTGAATAACTCGTTATTCAATAAATTATTCCATTACATTGTATCTTTATTCCATTACATTGAAATGAAATGTAATCGTTATTCCATTACATTATGAAATGTTTCATTTAACATTTCATAATGTAATTACTGAAAGTGTCAAATGTTCTGAATTATGGAATAACGAGAAAAAATAACTGCACGATTAAATCTCGGCGGAAAATAGGTCCACGATTAAATCTACATAATAAAATAGCTCTACGGAGGGAGCTTCATGATTAAATGTCTTCGCAAAATAACTCCAAAGTATTTAAGATTAGCTATATTATATAATTATTCATTAGCTACATTATATAATTATAGCTAATGAAATCAGACTGATGCAAAGATTTATAATTTAATAAAGCACTCTTTTAAGTAAGTTATAAGAATTCAATTCAATCAATATTAACAAACAAGAATAAATAAAAAAAATTAAATTTAATAAACATTTCCAAATAGTACTAAAATATTGCATGTTTTTATCTGCTTTATAAAATAAACTATATCTATGTGACTATGTTTTGACTAAATTAATATCCAACTTTCTGTTATTTTTACTTTTAGATTGAGAACCACGACAATTGTGTTTATGACTACTTAGAAATTAGAGACGGGCACGAAAGCACCAGTCCACTGTTGGGCCGATTTTGTGGGTACAAGAACCCAGAAGACATCCGTTCGTCCAGTAACAAGATGACTGTCAAATTTGTGTCTGATAGATCAGTGCAGAAGGCTGGTTTTGCAGCAGATTTCATAAAAGGTTTTTACTAAACTATTTTATCAATATGATTCATCAATAAAACAGAATATATCATGTGAGGAGATGTGTATTGAAAGATGCCAAGTACTTGCGAAAAATACAATGAAATAATTGTTCAGATTTTAAAAGTTTTCTATTAAAAAAATTTTTGCCTTATCACATAGAAGTTTACGAAATATTTACTTGCATTAACGTAAAATACAGCTGCTTAATTCCACGCAAAATCTGTAAAAAATACATAAGAAAAAATTTAAGGTTTTTTCTCCTTATTATAATTGATTATTTGTTTTTGTCAAAAAAACATTTATAAATATTTATCTGCCTTAAATGTCACAGCACCAAATGTAAACATATAAAAAATATTTTACGTTTATTCAGAAGTTAGTTCATAGTTAAGTTCTGAACATTTTGCTTAACAACGCACACAAATTTGTTTGATTTAAAACGAGGTTTTATAATTGGCTACTTAACCCAAATCAATAAATCTAATTTTTATTCATTATAAAAATAATTCCCGTACCAATACACTTTTATAGAGGTAAGCTAGTTTATGCACAGACATCTTTTGCTTGAAATAAGATATTAGTTTATTGTGCACAGACACTTCTCATTTTTATGCACTGTACTTCAAGGAATGTACCGACATAATACTAGTATAATGGTACCTTTTATATGATTCATTGCCATAATGTCTGCACTGCCTATGAAAGTATTTGGATTTTTACTGCACGGTGCAATTCCATCCAACATTTTCAAAAACTGGTCCTGAACTAATGACAGAGATTCGATTACTGCTTCGGCTTTACTGTAAAAACTCGCATCTCACTATGATTGGGAAAGTGTTCCTTTGCATGTTGGTTTAGTGTTAATGAAGTGATTAATACCCCCCTGGCTATGGAGAGAACTTCGATATATTTGACTATTAGCCCCTTGGCATTTCTCTATGCATCTCACTATGATTGGGAAAGTGTTCCTTTGCATGTTGGTTTAGTGTTAATGAAGTGATTAATACCCCCCTGGCTATGGAGAGAACTTCGATATATTTGACTATTAGCACCTTGGCCTTTTTGGTGATCAGTCCATAAAAATCTTCCATTGCTCCTTCCTGGTGTTCTTCTCCAGCTTATGTTTAGTTCCTGTTTAGTTAGTTGTCATGTTAGCTGTCTTAGCTGTTTAGTACTTCTCCCGCCCCTATATTATTCCCTGTTAGAAGAGTTACACGCAGCCGGGTGGTGCCACTTCCTTTCAAGGATATTTAATTTCAGCAGATTGCTTTGACAAGACTCCTAGGTAAACTTCTTTAATTTGACAGAAAAAAAATAAACTCTCAAATTGTAGGAAATGTAACATGGCCCTATACACCCCTGAACACCTTCTTTCTTAAAAAGGACGATTTAAGTCTGAATGCTTTTCATGTTTAAGATATTTTTCATCTGTTTATGGTTTGATTTATTTTGTCATGCCCAATGACTAAACACTTGGAATTAAAAACATGTGTTCACAATTTCTGTTTTAATATTTTAATTATATATTCTGCTCAAAATAACCTTTAATTCCCTTAAATACGCATCCATCTAGGCAGTTTGAAATGCATTGCTATAAATGAGAAAGTCTCCCAATTTAGTTTAATTAAAAATTTATTCTAGGACATCTTCCTCAACGTCATACATTTAAATCAAAACAAGGCATAAAATAAACGAAACTGCATTTTGCCTTGCACTGTTTAAAAATGTTTGATGGAAGACTGCAATTTTTGTGGGTGCTGGTTTTATTTTTAAAAACTTATGTAGTTTCTTTTTAAATATTTTAATTTTAGTTTTTGTTTTCAGAACTTGATGAGTGCAAGGGAGACCATGGTTGCGAACATGAATGCACTAATACTCTGGGAGCTTACAAATGCGAGTGTAGAATTGGATATGAATTGCATTCAGATGGAAAGAAGTGTGAAGGTATGGTGCTGAAATTGCAAAATTTGATTAAATTATTTACATATTCGGTAAATTTAATGAAGACAGAGCTTTGATAAGCCGATTCTGGTTCTCGTGTTACCTCCAACCAATTAGTAATCATTAAAATCTCAGTTATTTACTTAAAATAACTCCTTCAATCAGTAAATTTTAGACCGGGATAGCCTGGTTAGTAGGGCGTTGGATTCGTGTTCATGAGAATGATAGTTTGAATCCAGCCAGCCGAAGAATCTCCGTGTATTAAATGGTGACTGGTGAACGTGGAATCTGTTGGGATTGCAAAGTCATCCAAGTTCCCATAACGAATCAATACCTCAGGGGATGAACCTGCACTAAAAAAGGAAGAATCAAGTTTTTATTCCTTCACTTAAGAAATTGACGAACAATAGTTCACTTCCTATAAAAGTGACCCAGATTCGAATCCCAGAGATGGCTGGTCGATACAAATTGGCATGTACCGACCGCAGTTCTGACATAAAATATCCTCAGTGGTAGAAGGATCATGGGTTAGAGTCCCCTTTATCATCAAGCTAAACGTGTTAGTTTTTCGTGGTCTTCCTATCCATATAACGCAAAAGCGGAAAAGTCCTATCAAAAAAGTCCTCCATTAAGGAGAAATTTATCCCACCGCTTAAAAGGCACTCTATACTCTAAAAATAACTTTACAAAATTAAACTATGATCTGATTTAAATTTGTAGAATTTGTATAAGATTAACTTACGTATGTGAATGTATGAGATTAACTTAATTAAGATTTTCAAAAAGACCTTTAAAGAGATTTCAAATAACAGTATAAGTAAATAGCTTTTACGTTTTACCTGTCCTACAATGCTACCATATTAAAATTACATTTATAATAAAGTATTATTGAGTAATCAGGCTAGTTTTCACGCTTTTCATTCGACTGTTCTCGTTATTGACTTGTCAATTATAGAAAATGTTTTTGCTTAAATATTTATTAGAGATCCCTAATGTAAATTATCTCATTTTCAATAATAATCCTAAAAATTTACAATAAAGGTGGTGGCTATCTCTGTGTATAAGTGCTTGAAGTTGTAAAGTTAATGAAACCCAATGCAATAACTGGATCACCTTTCACAAAATCTAATAATCTAAATGAAATTAAGGGTAAAGTTAATTTATTTTCCAACCATACAGTTACTTAAAAATAAAATATTTTTTAACTTGTTTAATTTTTAAATTTAGCTTTCAGATTAGCTTTAATTTCTGTTATTTTGTTGTTAATTTCAACCACGTAGAAATAAGCATTTTTACACACCTTTTCGTATGTTATTCCTATAGATTTTAGCTTTGTTCTTGTAATAAGAAAATTTTCCATTTGATCTTAAAATTAGCTTTTTTAGACTGTTTTGTTCAATTTCATTTTTTAACAAAGTACTTTTAAAGTATAAAAGTTTAAGTCTTCGAGCAAAAAAATACATTGCGTAATTAAGCTTCAAAGTTTTAAGATTTTACCATTACCTCCACTTTATTATTTTTGGTTTTTTTTTTTCTTCCTATTCCTCGATTTAAATCTTAATTTTGTAAAGTCTTCGTTCCCTTTGAGATTTTCATAACTTTTAAAATGGCAAAAAAATTTAAATTTTAGAAGGAAAATTATTGCAGCGATCAAAAATGAGATTTTTTCTTTTGTCATGGTAGCCATATATTTTATATTTTTGAAAAACCGCGCAATATCTACAGCTCTTTTTTTAAAAAAATTCCGTTTTTATATTAATTCAAAATTTAAAAAAAATATTGTAAATTAATTTTAACAAAATCATAATTTTAGTAAAAGTGCCATTATTAAAAACATCACAAAATAATTTATTTTTCTTGCAAAAATACCGCTAACAAAATTGAAATTACCAACTTAATAGTCAATAAAAAAATTTAAAAAGTTAAGACTTTTTTTATGTTTTATTATCTTCATGACAACAAAAAATAAATTAACTTGAAAAATTTTCAAACATTTTTATGTCAATTGGTAATGCAAGGAAATAACACTGAGTAAAGCGGTAAATATTAAAACATTATGCAAAACTTATTAAACAACGTTTAATTTCTGCTTGAAATAGATCACCAGATTCTTCAATAAAGTAATGAAGTATTTAGAAAATTTAGATTACGATTTACGATCGATTTGTCTAGACTAGTAATCATCATACTTGATAGCAGTAACTATCCTTTTAAAATGTTTACATATGGAAATAAGTCTAACTATACTCCTTACACTTTTCTCTTATCTATGTCTATTCCTTTTTATTAGTTATAATCCGTCGCAATCCTAATGGAATTTTTGAAGTTTCGTATAACAATGAAACCTTTGCAGCAATCCGAACTTCTAACTTTTGTGAATTATCATAATTGACAATCCTACAGAATTGCATTTCATTATAATTGGACTGTACAAATAAAATTTAAGGATAGTTAATATAAATTTTTATTGTCAACGAAAATATGTTTCGTTATATAATTGGGATAATACCTTATTCAAATGTGATTATTAACTTAATAATCACATTTGAATTTTTTTAAATGAAGTTTTAATGAGGTTTTTAAACTTTTATTTTGTATTGTACATAAAACAAAAAATAATATAGCTGAAATAAATAGATTTTTTATAATAATAGTTAATTTTTCTTCCTTTTAGGAGGACCCTAATTGATATTAGGAATAGAGTTTAATCAATAGGTTGATACAGCAATTGATGCAAGATTTTGATTATCGATTTTAATGTTTAACAAAGAACCGAAATCACTCAGATAGGTGTTGAAAATTAAAAATTATTTTTATATCGTGAAATAATCTAACAACTCTACTGACTTACACCCAAACAGTATAGAAATTCTACAGGCTGATAACTAAAACAATCTAAAAACTCTACTGACTTACACCCAAACAGTATAGAAATTCTACAGGCTGATAACTGAAACAATCTAAAAACTCTAATTTCTGGCACCCAAGACAGTCTAAAAATTTCTCTGACTGATTGCTGAAGCATTCTAAAAATTCTATTGACTGATATAATAACCCTAAAAGTTTCAATAATTATTGCTTACAATTTGTGAATCAAGTGTTTAATCCTCTTGCATTTATATTTTCACTTGATATCTTAACCTAATTTTAAAATATTTTTACAATCATTCAAAAGTGCCACTATGTAATATTGACACTGAAAAGAAGACATCTTGAAATACTAATTCTAAATTTTGAAGTACCAAAACTGGTTTAATAAAATCAACAAAAAATCGTTTTTGATAATACTCATTATTTTTAAATTCAGTACTAGTAAAAGATTATATTAGCTTCTAATGCGATTCTGATATTTACCGATACAGATTTTGATTATCATGCACCACTCCCGCTTATTTTTGAATAATAAATAAACGCTAATTTACCACTGCGTGCAAGCACGAAACAGAATATAAAACTCAACTCCTTATTTATATCTCGTTTGAAATCTCTCTCAACTGCTAATAGAATAAAAATTAAAAGTGAATAGTCTTTCCTGTTTAGAAATAGTTATGAAGTATTTGGTAACATAACCAAGTTATGAAACCTGAAATAGCATGTTATAACGCGATCTTGCGTGATACCACGAAAGATTATTACATTGTAGCTTTTAATTCTCTCCCTAATTTTATAAGCGATAATTTTGTCGCTGATTATCAGTGATCAAAGAATCGATTCTCTTAATTCTTTATTCAATTTTTAAGCGCTGAGTAGTTTTTTGCACAAACATAGCGTGCAGACTTGAAATTAAGCATATTGATATTTCAAGCATGAATATTAATTATATTTTTATTTTATCAATTCAAAGCGTTGAGTGACTATCACTATTATTTCAGGGATTAGAAAACTTTTCATTCTGCGTTTCATTTAAAATTCCCACATTTAAAATATTACTATTTTCTACGAGATACTGCTGTTTCGTTCATTAATTTTTAGATAATTAACCTTATAAAACTTAACATAATCAGCGTTTGTAGAAACAAACAAAAAAATATTCTTATTTATTTTCAAGTCAAACTCTAGAATTTACTCTAACAATCCAATATTCAAGAGTGTTTTGAGAGGTTATTTCTTAATAGTATATCGTTTTTCAAACTTATTCAATATTTCGAATCAAATACAATAAGAATAAAAATGAATCCTATGAAGAAACTGTTTGATGTATAAACAAATATCCGAATAGACTATAGCATTTAAACGATAACTCATCTACCTTATTTATTGTTTATTACTAATACAGTTCGATTTAGCATTTTTCCCTACTTGTTTTCATGTACAAAAGTTGGAAAAATCTTAAGAAAAACTGAATTCTTATCTCGATAATAATAATCATCATTTTATCCTGCTTATCCATGATTTCATTTCATTTCATAACCACTTTTAAACAGTCGACACAACTCATGTTTGCAACTATCAATGATTGTTTGCAACTATCAATGTTCAACGCCGTAGCCGTGTAATTTTGAACCCAATCCAGCATTGAGACGACTTTTTGATGGAACTAACCCTCACTTGCGTTATGTTTAGAAGAAAACCACGAAAACCTCCCAAAGTTAGCCCGACATCATGGGGATTCTAACCCCTGATCTTCACAGAAAATATTTCATGTTAGCATTATGAACAACACGAGCCGAAAGCAGAACGTAATGACCAGCCATCGTTGGGAATCGAACCTGTGTCGCCTTATTAGGAGACGAGGGTTCTATCCCCTGAACCACAACAGCTCATCCATGGTTTGCCCCATAAACCAGCATTCTTTCTTCATGATTAAAAGAGATTTCAGATCAAAAAATTTTTAAGACAACATTGTGAATTTTTTTCAGTTGATAATTTTTCTTTAAGCCTGAACCCCATTTTTGTTTTTCATTTTTCCCCTCTTACGCCATTTTCCTTGGTATTTCACACTTGTATTAAACTCCACGTATAAATAGTGACAAATGAGGAGGAGCATCTTCCTGCATTATAACCAAGAAAATCGCATCTGTGAGAGTAGGGAGGACTAGAAACGCCATCTAGTGAGCGGAGAAAAAACTTACTCTTTCCCTGTATATGAACATGCGAGTTTTATCCTTTAGTTTAACAATTACTTTTCCTGTAATCTTACAAACCCATGCTTTCTTTTTTTGTGACCTTTTGCTTGTGTTTAAAACAAAACCGTGAAGAGACTCCTGCTTATCAGGCGTTGTTTGTTCTAAAACAAATTTATTTCAATTTTCCAAAATGCCGCTTAGTATGTCTTTCCATCAAGCGCTTTAATTAATTCCTCCCTTTATACTTTTAAAATTCGAAACAATAACTTCAAACCATTTTTTATCCCTAAGAAAGACACTTTAAAAATGGACAAAAAATAAACGATCTAAAAGTCTATTAATCATGAAAAATGACCTATACCCCCAGCATCCTTTCAAAACACGGGGTTTAGGCCTTACCCCCTGAAATATATTTATAACAACTTTGTCGTAGCCTCCATCTATGGCTGAAAGTACTTCCAAACTCAGAATAGGCGAAGTTTGGCGAAGAAAAATCGTTCTCGCTGGAGCATAAAGGGATCAAAAGAGATTTAAGAGATCACCGGAAACTTTTTTCTCCGCCGATGTAATTTTTTACACCTGAACCCCATTTATATTTTCCCTTTTTTTTTCCTGTACTTTTTTATTTTAGGAATTTCGAGACATAAAAAGTTACAAATATTTTCTTCCTTTTTTTCCAAGTTATTCTGAATCTGTTTTCGAATGGATAGTAGCAAGTGCATAGATGTTCTGATTATAATTTTTTTTTCTCTTTTCGATTGTGTTCTCTTGCAAGTCTTTCTAAGAAAATTCTCGCTCATCATCATTAAATGGCTCCCTTGAGATTTGCAAAGGGAAAAATAGGATTCTGTGGGGATTTCTCAATTGGGTTTTCTTAAAATATCTTGCTATTTTTTCCCTTCAAAATAACTTTCTTTTTTAGATTTCTTTGTTTAAAAAAACTCTTTCCTTTTTTTATTTATTTTTTTTTAAATGAAAATATTTCAATTTATTTATTTATTTTTGTTTGGAAAAAAATTGCATAAATAACGTTTTAATATGTACTACAATAGAACTAATAACGACAAAATGCTTACATTTTATATGTAGGTGTACTTTAAAGGAGTTTTATAATGGCGTCTTGCACAATTTAGAATCGCCTTTAAAAAAGAAAGAATTTTGAAGATGGAGGAAATCAATATTTGTGTTTGAAAAAGAAAATCGCTATCAAAATGCATCGATAGAATTGTGGAAATCATCAAAACCAATTTAATTGCCTGATAAAACTTGGTGGTCCAATATTTGCTTTTCAACTCCTTCCCTGTTTTCACCAGCAATTAACTGGCTTTTTCGCTTCCAGTATCATCTACCTGAGTAGCATTTCGATTGTATTCTTATTCTTTCCTTCTATTGTTTCTCTGTAACGAAATAAAACCAACGTAAATCATGCTAAGTTATTTTTAACCATTTGCACTTGCTAAAACTTCACTGTTGCTCTTACTAAATGAGTCGACAACAAGGC
Organism: Parasteatoda tepidariorum; assembly: GCF_043381705.1. Taxonomy (NCBI): domain Eukaryota; kingdom Metazoa; phylum Arthropoda; class Arachnida; order Araneae; family Theridiidae; genus Parasteatoda; species Parasteatoda tepidariorum. The sequence goes on from NC_092209.1 coordinate 63,720,078, forward strand.
ATGTCTATAATAAAAATCAGAACAATCTTTTCTATTTCTGTAATGATAAACAACTATTCAACTTTTCGTTTTGAGACTTACCTGATTGAACTACTAACCAAAAAATCCCAAACGTAAATATTTACCTCATCTTTGCTCTGAAACTAAAGCAGGTTCTGAAACATGCGAAGATGTATCTTCCTTTTTCAATTAGCCACAAAGCAAAGCCTCTTTCGTAAAAGAAATAGTTGAACCTTTTTCCTGGCTTCGGAGATCAATATGAGGCAAATATTTACATTAAAAACGAAACAGTTAAGAGGCTTCGCCCCATTCCAGCTGTGTATTGCCTACCGACGTGTATAACACGTTGCTGGCGCTTTTGTGACCAAAGCATTTTGAAAAAGCTATTTGAATATGATTGTTTGATTGATGCTTTTTATTGCAGATGCGTGTGGAGGAGTGATCGAAGAAACCAACGGGACGATAATCAGTCCATCATTTCCGGACTTATATCCCCCAAATAAAATATGTATCTGGGAGATTATAGCACCGCCTCAATACAGGATCACACTCAACTTCACACACTTTGATCTGGAGGGAAACAACGTTAGTATTTCTTTAATTTAATATCATCTATTGCTATCACTGAGTTTTACATAGATTAAGCAATGTTAATAGTAATTATAGCAAAGCTCGGATATTCTATCACTGAGTTTTACGTATGTTACGCAATCTTAACGCTATATAGACTGAAACTTAGTATATACATATAGTGTCCAAAAGCAGTCAAATTGACTGTAATGTGAATGAATAACAAATGTGTAAATAAATTTGTTTAACATTAATTTTTAACATTATTTTATATTTTTTAGAGTTATATAACAAGTTATTCGTAAATATTAACAATGAAAAAAAATTATATAATGTACAAAAAGTCACAAAATTCTAAGAAATTGTGTCTTTATATACATCATTGTTTATCGAATTAAAATGAAAAAGCAAGCAAAATGACTTCCTTGGGCAATCTAGTGTTGATTGTATTTAAAATCAAGCTCATCTATTGCTATCACTGAGTTTTACATACATTAAGCAATGTTAATAGTAATTGTAATCAAGCTCGTATATTCTATCACAGAGTTTTACGTATGCCACGTAATGTTAATGGTATTTAAAATCAAACTCATCTATTGCTATCACTGAGTTTTACATACATTAAGCAATGTTAATAGTAATTATAATCAAGCTCTTATATTCTATCACAGAGTTTTACGTATGCTACGTATTCTTAATGGTATTTAAAATCAAGCTCATCTATTGCTATCACTGAGTTTTACGTATGTTACGGAATATTAATGGTATTCAAAATCAAGCTCATCTATTGCTATAACTGAGTTTTACGTATGTTATGTAATCGTAATAGTATTTATAACATATTCAGATACTTCTGCATTGAAATTTTTACCACTTATTGGTTTTGTATTTGAACATTCAGCTACAAATTCGTAAATTTAATTTGTAGCTGAATGTTTCCTAACAATGTGTTTAATTCATGAAGCAAGCGTACCTATTTAGGTTACTATATTTTTTTATATCTTGTTTGTGCAATACAAGGAACATACTCAATTCTTCCACTACTTTTTTTTGTGCAACTTGTTCACTTCATATGTGAAACATACATTTTTTACTTCAATGAATTTTTTACTTCGAAGTCAATGAAAAGTATACATATCTTGTAAGACAATATGTTGAACTTAGTATATACTTTTTTCGATAATACTTAGGAAAAAAAAAACAATTTTCATTGCATGAAATTTTTATTGGATACTTTCGTTCCCTATTTTCATTTATTTCGCTTCTATTCTCGATTTTCAGCAAATGCCGTAAAAACTCAAGTAGGTTGGATTTCCATTAATCTTTTCACGCGGTTTTAAAAATGATTGAAATAAGTCAACTAATCAATAACCATAGAATTTTCAAATAGTGTTGGTTGAGGGATTATCTACAAAATATTCTTTACTCAAAATTGCTGTTCTTTACTCAAAACTGTTGCGTAAATTTTTAAAAAGAAATGTGTATAACATGTCCTTCAACAAAAAGTTTCCTGGTTAATATTGTCTGATTGCAGCAAGACTGCGAGTACGACAGTGTAGACATCCGGAGCAAGATGGCGGACGACGAGATTCGTAAGCATGGAGTATTCTGCGGCTCAAGGTTACCACCGCTCATCACCTCGGAAGGTAACTCTCTCCGCATTGAATTCAGCTCAGATAATTCAGTTCAAAAGAGTGGATTTGGAGCCCTTTTCTTCACAGGTATTATCACCTTTCATATTCTAAATATACAATAGCGATAAAAAGCACCACCACCCATGGTTTAACACTTTTGCAGTGAAATCTCCTTCAGGCCACGAATATCGCTGTACGAAGCGTATTCTGCTAAGTACTCCCACAGATATTTTAATAATGTATGTGGGAGTTGCGATGGCTCAGGGGATAGAACGTTCGCCTTCCATTAATGTGAACCAGGGTTCGATCCCGGCGATGGTTGGTCGATACGAATTCCTCATCCGGCTTGCACCGACCACAGTGCTAACGTGAAATATTCTCAGTGCTAGACGGATCATGGGTTAGAGTCCCCTTGCCGTCAGGCTAATCGTGGAAGGTGCTCGAGGTCTTCCTCTCCGTGTAACGCAAATGCGAGTTAGTTGCATCAAAAAGTACTCCACGAAGGCAAATTTCTCCCAATACTTGATCCAGGAATTCCCTTGCCTTCTGGATTGAGTTCCAAATTACAAGGTTGCGGAGTTGAACATTAGTAGTCTACACCCGAAAATTGGGTCGGCTGTTCAACAACGACTATAAAATAAAATAATGTATATGGTGGTCACAAGAATAATATCTTGATCCATTTGTTTCAATGGTATCATGTCTGTTTATTTGTGTCCGTTGCTTGGCATCTGTTTCTCATCTCGCCACTTTACAAATTCAGCTTGAATCTTTGCCGAGTAAAGAGGAATATAACTTAAAATCTTTACCCTAATTCGTTGAAATTTTGAAAAGAAAAATGGAAAACATATTTCGTAGTGAGTCAAATAGCAGTGAACAGGAAAGCTTTTACGAGGTTCACAATAGTTTTCTTAATCAATCATTTCTGTATTGCTTTCATGACAATTCAATAGTTCGGTTACTTCCTGTGAAATATCTTCTCCAATACATACGAATATCCTTCGCAAGTAGTCAGATAAGCATCACCCTGGTGCGTGTGATGATGCCCGATCAAAAACTTTGCTGTCACCCGAATATGGGCGACGCGGCAGTCCACGTGTAACGAGGAAAGATATGAGGTATGAACTGGTTATCAGTCATACGTTGCTGGCTGTGTTTACATTAATGTATAACCCTGAAGGATGGGTTAAGATGACTGTACTATATTAATAACGTTGTCACGCGTATTCACTGTTCATTAGAGCAACCCTTACAAAAATGTTAACATTTTGAAGTTGAAAATCAATACCTGAAGACGTCTAGAATAAAATTCGACGAATTCATATCAAGAAAAACCAGACAAAAAGAGGAAAATCTTCAGAAATTGGTTTATTACATAAAAGGTCCCTTTTCCACAAAATTCCGCATCATTCGATTTCGTTCTAATTTAAGATGGGTAACCATTAAATCATCCCACGATTATTCTTATAGAATTTTAGGGTAGTTAATGTTGTTAAATCAATTCATAAGTGTCATTTATTTAAGCTGAATATATTTTTGAACTTAATTTAGCGATATGTTTTTGTCTATGAAGACGTAGTTTATGCTTTAATATTCACATCTATTTTCAAAAGAATATGCTTTAAAATTGACCGAGCACTTCATATTTTGGTAAGTTGATGTAGAAATGTTTCTTCGAAACATTACTTTAATATATGAAATTATGAGAATAAAAACATAAAAAAACATGTGCTTGTGAAGTGGTTAGTTGTCTGATACAATCAGTAGGGATATCAAAATGAAAATATGTCAATTTACCGCTTTTAAAATTTAAATTTAACTTCTAAATTTAATTAATTTAAATTTATTCTTAATATTTAAGTTTAGTTTATTTAAATTGACTTTCCAATATTAAGTCCCCCTCGAACAAAATGGCAGTAAAGGGATGAAAGAAACATAATTTTTTCGAAGATTAAAAGCAACTAAACATAATTAACTTTTATGAACAGATTTAAAAAACATGTGTATATTACTCATTTAAATATGATTTCACAAAAAATACACTTTTGCAATTTATTTTTATGCATTTTTGATCCAACCAATAGTTAGAATCGAATAATTTCCCAATAACTCCGGAATCAAAAGATTTTTAAAAAAAGAAAAACTTATTTTTTTAAGTAGATTTCAAGTCAAATTGTCCGACAGAATATTTGAAGTAAGCCATTTTTATCGGTTCTTGAAATTTAAAAAAAAATCATAAATAAAACAGTATACGTGACTTCATTTCATATCGCAAGAGTATTATCAATCAAAAATTAAATAATCCCCATGAGAGAAGTGAAAAAATTAAAAATCGGTTATAAAAATGACAGTGAGAACTATTTTATGTGAAAGAAAAATACTAAGTTTAGGATTTCTTTTAAATATGTATAAGAAGGAAAAAAACCAATGCTTCTGCGTCAAAAATGGATATAAATTTGATTTTATGAAGCGTAAAATTTTCGAATACAGTTTTTCGATTTTTCTTTATTTCGTTCTTTCGTTTTCAGTTCTTGAAAAGAATGGCATTTTCTTTTGTTATTCTTTTTCCGAAATGACTTGAAGATTTTTGAGTTTCACTCCCAGAAATAGAAAAGAAAAACTTTTTTTTCTTTCTTCAAATATTCGGTATACCTCAGAAATAAAGTATGTGTTTTCGTTGGAAGATTACGGGGTGCAAAAATGAAACATGGTTTAAATATATTTTGGAATATTTTGAAAAATGTTATTTTATCAGCGTTGCTCTTTAGAAAAACGCTTGGAATAGAATTTATGATTTTAGAAGATTGAAATTGAGTTTCGAGATTCTGGTTTTATGAATAACACTCCTTTTTATCAAGTACATGTAATAACAGAAAAAATAATAGTTTGCTGCATTTAATTTTTATTATTTAATAGCTGTAATATTTATTTAGTTGTACTTTTGAATATAGTTAATACACGCGCCCATTTTTGAACTTGATGCTTAGTTTTCTCGAAACTTTTTTCTTTTTTTTTCATATAGGAGAAAAGTTTGAAACTTTTTAAACTCTTAGTTTGAAATAAATTGTTTTTTGCTACATCTCTGAGATTATTTAATCAAGAAATAAAAATTAGAGCAGTTGAAGGATTTGAGGTGGCAGAATGATAAAAATAAAAATTAGAGTAGTTGAAGGATTGGAGGTGGCAGAATGATAAAAATAAAAATTAGAGTAGTTGAAGGATTTGAGGTGGCAGAATGATAAGCCATATTTTCAAATTGTTCAGTAGAGTGTTTTTTCGTTCCGTATATTGTGTTGTATACTGTTATTAACCCTAGAAAATTTTTAAACACCAACCTTGAACGGAAAAGTCTTGTTTTTTCTTAAACATTCTACATGTTTGGAAAAAGTTTGAATTATCTCTATATCGCCTCTAACCCTTCCATAAAATTACACATAATGGTCCGTACCCAAAATAATAATTAAAATTATGTTCCTAAGAATATACATGTAATGAGTTCATTCTTAAAATTTTCAAATTGCATTTCTCGTTTTACATAACAAAAAGTTAATATGTAATATTTTGCATGCAATGTTTCTAAAATGCACTGATGTCATTACTATTTAAATTGGATTAATTTTTCTAAATGAGATAAGCGCGAACATATATGAACTTATTTTTATTTTCGTCTCATCTCTACAGTAAGGATTGATCACTTGCAAGAGAATACTACAGAGTTTTTTGAAGTCATAAGTACCGTCAAAATTTATCAATTTGAGCTGACAAATTTTAATCTCTCTTGCTGAATTCGCAGTTCGAAGAAAAACAGTGTTTTAATCCACCGAAAGCATTTTGAAGTTTGTTTTTTTTAATCTCCAACAAAAGATTAAATATAACTATCTCTTTTGCTTGTTATAAAGCAGCCAACTGATTTGCATAACTTATGAATTGATATTATCATATGTATAATGCATTATTTTAACTGTTATAACGATGTTGTATTTAATCAACGCAATATCATTTCATTTATTTCAACTCATGTTTATCCATTACTTTCTTTCAGCGCAGGTTTCAATCTGCTGCTAATTATAATTGTTTTACATAAATCAAGCAAAATAAATTGTTTCACGCAAAGTAATTGTATATTGCATTCTGCATGAAGTTTCGGTATTTCTTCATGTCTATGTTAATGCTCGCCAGTTGAATGAGTGTTAATAAATGATATTTGTTGTTCCAGAATAATTTATCTGATATCATTTAATGAAACACTGCAGCGTAAATAGAAGGGAAATGATTTAATAATTTTAACATACTGGCTTTATAGACTTATTTAGTAAAACTGAAATGAAAATTTTATTTTCTAAACAAAAAACACTATACTGCCGTTCAAATGAAAAATCAACGTAAGCGACAAAAAAATTAAAACTTTTTATATATTTGGCATCTTTGTATGGTAAGTTACATATATTGCAAAAAGAGCAGCAATACCTCAGGGGATAGAGCGTTCGCCTTCCAATGAGGCGAATCGGGTTCAAATCCCAGACTTGCACCGACCACAGTGCTGACGTGAAATATCCTCAGTGGTAGACGGTTTGATTCCCCTTGCCGTCAGGCTAACCGTGGGAGGTTCTCGTGGTCGTCCTCTAAATGAAACTCCAATGTGGGTCAGCTTCTTCAAAAAGTCCTCCACGAAGGCAAATTTCTCCCAATACTCGATCCAGGAGTTCCCTTTTTTTCTGAATTGGGTTCAAAAAAGGCTACGGAGTTGAACATTAGTAGCCGTAAGCCCATAACATTGGGTCGGCTGTTCAACGACGGTTATAAAATAAAATAAAATATATTGCAAAAAGCATTATAAATAAACTTTATCAGTTTTTTGTAATTCTATTTCAGCATTCATAGCATTAGCAATAGAAGGAAAATAAATGTCAAGTTGTAGTGTGAAGGAATATCGGCTAGCTCAAATTAATTGTAAATTAGGACAAAAGTGACTAAAAGTACACTTAATAAGGAATTTTAATTAATAACCACAGATACAAACATAAATTACATTTGAACAAAAAGTAAAAAAGAATTAAAATTTAAGAAAACTCTGGGAAAAGGAAAAAGTCATGTTTAAGGTTTCATATCCGAACTTGAACTGAGTCTCGGTGGTGGGGACATAGGTGGCACCACAGGGCATCGCTTTATTGCTACAGATATTGTAAGATTGTATTTCTAGTGCTACAAATAAACTACCCGTTACAAAGTCACTTTTTTGGAATCAATCGTGAAGCACTTATGTTGTTTTTTCAATTGCATGGCAGTATACTGCCGTGTAATTGAAAAGACAACGTAAGTGCTTTCCTGTAGATTCTTCTAATGCTAAATATAAGAAAGCTAAAATATAATTTCTAAAAACTGATAAAGCAATGTTTAATTTGAAAAAAAAAATCTTTTGCAATAAGTGCAATTGCTTATCACACTAAAAGGCTAAATGAATAAAAAATCTAATTTTTTTATTATTTTTGTCACTTACGTTAATTATTCTATTGCTCGGCAGTATAATGCTCGTGGTGTTTTCATTTACTTCGATTTGCTTCATTTTGTTAAGACAGAATTATTGCAAATAAGTTTCTGTGTTCATAGTGTTTCTAAATTTTCCTCAGCAAAAGATTGCAAAACAGAAACGACATCGCAATATTTTTTCACAATTAATATCACTAATACTTTATTTACTGTACACATGTATATGTATGCAGATTTGTGTGCTCCTGACACAGACTGCTTAAAAGCCCTAGTCAAACTGAAGAACACTGATAGCTCATATTAAAGAAAGAAATCACATAGATATATCTAAGATATCAGTGGGATTTGAACCTCCAGCCTACTCATCGTTTCGCGGATCCGCGACACCGCTCGGTCAGGGAAATTTCGACTAATGAGTAGTTTGAAAGTGTGAAAAATATTAATTTTTAAAAGGACCACTTAAGAATTTTAAAAAGAAGAAAAACAAATGAGTGAGTGTCGATAAAAATTCTCCTATAACACTCGATAATAAACTCAAATAAACACTCGAACTCCAATTACCTCTTACGTTCCAAAGCGATTTCCGGAAGGACAATTCTCACTATGGACTGATCGGAAAACACTGTGTCCAGTTGATCACCGAAATCTAGCATCACTGGCGGTGGTCAGTAAGAAGGTGGGTTACAACTTTGATCAGCCTATGAAAGGAACGAGTTTTGTTCTACTACTAGAGCGCTGGTCTTCAAGAAACCAAAGCGGATGAGCCATTCCCTCTGCAGAGGATCAAAATTGTGATGGCATGTCTTCGGATCATCCTCCTGGATGTTTCGTAGCTAGGCAGTCCAAACTTTAAAGCCTTCCAAACCGTCCCTAATAGCCCATTATACACCTCTAGTCCGGCTTTAGTATTTCTAGTGCGAGTTAAAGTGCTACTACTACCGGAAGAACAATACAGTTCGAAGATATACAAAATATATATTAAGCTAACAAGCACTATTATATGCAAAGTAAAAAGCAAATGCAGACAAAAATGGAAGAAAAGAGAGAGATTATTACAAATAAAGCTATTATACATTATAAATTCAATACTTTACAGTAATGTGTGATGATTCAATCTCAACTTAAATGAAACTTAAATACGCTCTAATTGTTAGCGTCACACTAGACTTACATCATTGTGCACTTTAAAATGATCTGGGATTCATCTTTAATTATGATTCACAAACACTAAAAAACTCTAATATATATGTAAATCATTCGTCGTTTAATTCATATATTACGCCGTCGTTCAATTCATATATCGTCGTTCAATTCAAATATTACGCCGTAATGGCTGTGTCTCGATAATTAACATGACTTTTAAATGTTGCCAAATTTTCCACCAAACGATTACGAGTATGGAGGTAGTGGGTTCAAATCCCCCCGCAATCCAGAATTCGTCTTTGTGCTTTCTTTCTGAACATTTTTTAAGACCGTGTGTTTGGAGCAGTATGTCCTTTTTTTGTATGTCCTTTTCCTGTTGTGCCACTAAACCCTACGTTCAATTCAATTCTGAACATTTTGACAAATATTTATAAGCCGTTCCTTAGAATAAACATATAAGCCAGCTTATGTCTGTTAATAAATAAATAAATAATTAAATGAAACGTGAACAGGCCAAGAGCTTTAAGTTCGTGGCATTTCAGTGACTTCGGGACAAGAACCTGCTTGTTTGCCAGCCAAACCAAAGACTGTTAATCTTCAAGCCGTCCCGGATAATGAGTTATCCATCCTTCAAATGTATGAGTTATGTTATGTATATACAGGTTAATGCTAGTAAATAGCACATTTTAAACATCCCGAATTCTGTTTTAAAGCAATTCAAAGAGGCGTGGTAGCCCAGTGATTAGAAAATCGGACTCCAGTCCAGAACGGTCGTTATTCAATCCTCGATTCCACTAAGATCCACAGAATATACGTGATATACGTGCCCGTGAAATCTAAAGAATCAAGAATCCTGCTGTCGGTCATTGAGTAGTACCTATAGTACTGGGATCTAGCGGAAATTCCCTTCCTCTTCAGATCTATAGATCCAAATCTATGTCAATTGAGGAAGTGGCTTCACGAACGAATAAGGTTGCCATCTATCCGTGGGGTTCTGAGCTAAGACGTACGTTCACCGTTGTGGTGCTCTCTTTTAAATTGAAAGGCGCACCTTCCTGAATTACTTCGCAAAGAACCAATGGCTAGAGAGCTTGACCTGTCCAAGTGTTAATAGAAAGAATAACAGCAAAATATTAAATAGCAGGCGACTTTGTGAAAAGTTGTGAAGCAGGCAACTTATCTATGCCAAGCAGGCAGGCAACTATGGCAATAATCTAATTTACAATATACTTCATTTCAAATATTTTATTTTTTAAATGTGGAAACTAATGTTCTTGCAACTCTTCTAACCATTTATCTTCATAAAGTCATGTAATGAAATTTTGTTTAGGGAAATACTATATTAGTCAGGTCAAAAAACGAACCTAAATACATGAGGAAGTTTAGACAAGCTGCAATAATAGAACGAAAAGCTCTTAAGAAATGAATTGTTGAAATGGAGCCTTCTCTAAATTTTTTGCTTAGAAACTTATCTGATCAATTTGGATCAAATATTGTAGTTTTCCTTCTAAAAATTCTTTAGGTGGTTATTTACAATAATGGTTGTTGGTTACATCAAAAAAATAGAAATAAATAAAACTAATTATGATAGGAAATCTTGGCAATATATCCAGAAATCTTGTTAATCATTTGGGTCAAAAAGAAAGCCTAAACTTTATAATAAATTTAATGTTTTCGAATTACGAAAGCTTCTCACATTGAATGTGAAGTGTTTTTCCTCAGTTTCATATATTACTGATTGTATGTGTGTGTGAATTAGAAAATACCTGGTTATGCACCTGTACTAACTCACTATACCCATGCTTTTTACCATAAACATACTATTATTTATTGTCTTCCTTTTAGATAAAGATGAGTGTGCCACAAACAATGGGGGGTGTCAACATATTTGCAAGAATACTATTGGTAGTTATGCGTGCTCCTGTCACAATGGATTTGTTCTGCACGAAAATCTGCACGACTGTAAAGAAGGTAATAATTTCTAACTATTTTTCATTCATTATTTTGTAACTAATGTTTAAATGATTCCACTAGTCTGAAAACTGCGAATCCTATGGACCTAGGACTTTCATATTTCTTTGTCCTTTTTTTACTAAAAGATACTCCCTATTTAAAATATGAATTCTCAACCTCTGTTTCAGTTTATCATCCACGAGCCTGTTATTATTTCATTTATTTATTAGGATGTGATAGCCGGAACTGTCTCCGGTAAGGAGCTGCCAAGTTTGATTCTCGACTCCGCTAAGATCCATAGAGTATATACGACGTGCTCGTAAAATCTGTGGAATCAGAAGTCTTGTGGTTGGTTTCTGAGCGGCACCGTGGGTTCAGCAAAATAATAAGGCGTAATGCCATAAAAAGTTTTTCTTTTAAAGGACTAATATTTATGAGCAAATACAAAATTTCAAAGCTGGAAATTCGATACAATGGCTGAGAAATGAAGCTGGCATGCATGTCTACCAGTTTTCTCGTTAGCTTGAATTATTTTGCATAGTATGATATAGTATTGTATAGTATAATTTTGTATAGTATTTGGGTATTGTACTAATGAAGTACAATACCCAAAGTAAAGCAGCTTTGAAATTTATAATTTGACAATACAGCTCTTTTGTGGTAGGCAATTGGACTTTTAATTTAAAGTGTTGAATTTAAAAGATCAGGTTTCTTCAGAAAAGAATAATAATTGAGAAGTTACTGGTTTTGCTATTTTCATTTCAATCTTTGAGAAATAAAACAGAAAAAAAACATGCTTTCCTGCAAAACATTTTTATTATTATGACTAAAATTTCCATGTTCTTTTGGTAATTTCTTTCTAGAAAAAGCTCCTTCTCGTTTATTGTCTTACATAGCTCCATTTATGTGCTTAAAGTGTTTATACTAAATTATTCATAATTTATAAAATGTCACAAGAACTAAATTTATAAAGTCAAATTATTCTAGTCATACATTTTGAGTTCATGCTTGTCTGGATGCTGTAGTACATAAGTATAGCATACGTCTTGCAGTATATATTTAGCAGCGCCTACAAATAGAATACGCGCCATTTTGGATGCTTAGTATCGTTTTCAAATGTAAAGACAATTTTAAACCATTTTCACCATCCCTAAAAATTGTTTTCGCATTTTTGCATACATTATCAAAAGTGCGATTTTTTTAAAAATATAATTTTTTTTAGGAACTATTCAACTTATTTAGCTCAAATGTTGTATTTTGCCATTTAAAACTGCATTTTTTAAAATGATGTAAAAAATAGTATATCTTACAATTCAAGACTTTTTCGTCTGTTATTAAATAATATAAATATATACTAAAAGTTATATTTTGCATGGAAGTATCTTTGAATAAGCGAATTTTTTAATTGTGTGCAAAAACTTTTTTTTATTCGAATAAAAATTCTCGATATATGATGAAATACGCAAAAAATAGAATAACATTTAAAGTTCCAAACTTTGGACTGCTATTTTGACCAAACTATCGGGATCATATTTGTCAGATTGCGGCTACCCCCTATGTTTTAAGATTTAGTAATCATAATCTGTCGAAAAAAAGGTATATTCATTTAGAGAAAGTACGTTTTTGTGTCTGATTTTGAAACTTTAAATATCATCTGCACTAATTAATCAGCATATTTGAGGTCGCCTTCTTGAACTCTCTAGAAAGTGAAGATCCGATCATTAGATCAAAACCAGAGCTTAACCCTGTCCCGTCCCCATAAGCGGGCATCCAGGTATATCATTAGATCAAAAGTTATTCAGGGTGGTCCGTTTTTTACTTTACGCACGGTACAATGTTTTAATTTATGTAAATAGATGTTTTATTTTAAACCTCTTGTAATGCAAGTTTTAATTTTGTGGTCATAGTGTACAAAATTAAAAGTTGCGCATGACTTTAATTCATGAAGACAAATATTATTAGTATATGTGTTCGTTGAAATTGCAGGTAGCTGTAGTCACCAGATGACCACACCCTATGGAGAAATCACAAGTCCCAATTTCCCAGACTCTTATCCTAGCAGAAAAGATTGCACTTGGCTGTTCACGACCACGCCTGGTCACAGAATCAAACTGGTATTTAATCAATTCGTTTTCTAATCTTAACAACTGTTAAGGAATATTCACATACCTGGCAACTTACACATTTTCCGAGAATGGATTTTCCAAGTGATAGTAAATCACTCCAAGTGAAAATAATCTTACTCAAAAATATATTTATATTTTAATTAGGTTGAAATTCGCTGTCGTTGAGACTATTATGTTTTTATATTGTTTGTTTTATATTTTATAACCTTCGTTGAACAGCCGACCCAATTTTGGGGTTTACGGCTACTAATGTTCAACTCCGTAACCTTGCAATTTTGAACCAAATCCAGAAGACAAGTATTCCAGAAGACAACTCCTGGGTCAAGTATTGGGAGAAATTTGCTTTCATGGATATTTTTTTTTTCTTTTGATGGAACTAACCTGCATTTGCGTTACATGGAAAGGAAGATCACGAGAACCTCCCACGGTTAGCCTGACGGCAAAGGGACTCTAGCCCATGATCCATCTACCACTGAAGATATTTCACGTCATGGGCCGGATTCGTATCGATCAGGCATCGCTGGGATTCGAACCCGGTACTCCTTAATAGAAGGTGAACGCTCTATCTCCTGAGCCATTGTGGCTCTTATTTATTTGTTGTAATTATTTATATGTAGTGGTGATCGAACTCCATCATAATTAGTATTATAATTCAAAAATATATTTAAAGGAATAGCATGAGTTCCTCTACCACTTATGAAAATAAAATCTTCCGAGAATACCTGGAGCAGTCGGCAGTTTCCTGGTTATTCAGAAGTCCCTCCAGGCAATTAGAAGGTTGGAATAAAAAAACACGAAGGGGAATACAGTAAAACTGTACCTTGCACTAAATACAGTAACAATTTAGGTTTTATCTCCATCCTTTACAGTTCTTCTACATGTGAACTATTTGTATCATGACATACATTGATGCAATAGCCCAGTTCATTTCAGATTACTCAATATGGTGCAATCAACTAAACAGATAAAAAATTTGATTATTTCACACAGATTTGCAGATTCACAAGACAAAGTTAATTGATTGTACCATTTGGGATGGAATTTAGTAGAACTATCTTGTTAATGTATACCGTGGAACCAATGATTTACATAAAAATAAAATTTGAATTGCTTCCGAATTTAGGGCAAGATTAGTTAGCCGAAATCGGCTTAGTTTTTACAATAGCCTGCTAAAAATCTAGCATTTCTTTTTCAACTCATAGTTTAATTGATTTCTATATTTTCCCGATATTTTTTTCCGTAGTTTCATTTGAATTAAAATTAAGCATTCTCCGAAAAACTTCTTCGATTACTAAAAATCGATTACTAAATCACTAAAATCACCGATTAATAAATCACTAATTCGATTGCTAAATCACTAAAAATTTTAAAAGTTATTTACTAGTTGCCGTCAATCTTCTGAAGATTACTTTAAGAATTTTATGAATCCACAATATTCCAATACCAATCCGTTGCTGTGAAGGGTATTCCAAAGTAACTCTAAATATCTTCAGTTGACAAAATAATTGGGTGCTTGCAACTCGAAAAGAAAAATATTGCAAATCACGTTGTTGGGCTTAATCACGTGTGCTAACGTTACAGCTTTATCAACTTTCGGATCAGATTTAATTGGATACATGCACACGTTGTCACGCATGTCTGTCGAACCTGATTGGCTGCAGAATCGTGGCGTAAAGAAATGCCCGGATTTACCCACTAGTGACGTCGCTTGCAGGTATCCAATTCCTATCAGTATTCCGTATCATGTGAAAGTGGTTGAATATTTGAATAAAAAGGTTTTTTTGTTTAGGTTTTCTTAGAGTTCGAATTAGAGCCTCACCAAGAGTGTGCCTATGACCGCATCGCAGCGTACGATGGAAAAGACGACGATGCGCCCACCCTTGGAAAGTTCTGTGGTAGTAAAATACCCCATCCCATTCTTGCATCTGGCAATCGAATGTACCTCGTTTTCAAATCAGACGCTTCTGTGCAAAGGAAGGGTTTCAGAGCCACCCATAAAACAGGTGGGTACTTTAATATTTAAAAATTCAATTCCAAAATGGCCTAATAAAAAACAGTATTCATATGAATGTTAATTTCTCACCACTTCTGCATAGAGTGTGGAAATGTATTGTATACTAATTTTCCGCTCTCCGCCTGTGTGGTTTTTCTTCTGCTTTTTTTTTTTTCCTCACTCGGCTACTGTGGTTTTCCCAACTTTGTTTTTCACCTTTATTTTTTCATTTTTCGTCGGCAACTTTACGTTTTTTATTTCAAATCACTTTTATTTCTTCTCATTCACGTCTGTGGCACGTTCTTAAGAATAGGTATTTTGAGCTCTTGAAATATGTCGACTGATTTCCAATTTGTATATTTTTAGAGTGAATGAAGTATTTAATCAAGTAATATCTTACCACTTCAGTTTTTTTTGAATTATTTATTTGAGGTATTAAATTATTGTGGGGTAATTATTAAAGATGTAGCTTTTTTCTTATTTTATTCCATTTACATTGGTGCCAACTAGCACGACAGCAGAAAAATATATTTCTTCGTGAAAAGTGAAGTTAATATATAAATATTAATTTTAGCAGTTAAATTTTAAATAGCTTTGCCAACTAAGATAAATCAACTCCTCAAACGCATGTAAGATATGTTTATTATACAATTTTGCTTCTTTATTGTAAATGTTTNAAAAAAGTTGTTATATGGATTTGAATGATTGTTTTGAATTCTTAGAATTTTGTGGATTTACAATGTACCTAAGTTAGTAGCAAGAAAAGTGAGCTTGGTTTGCGAAGCGAACCATATAAGATTGCGTAGCAATTTTCGGGGGTTGGCGAGCGTTAGCGAGCAGGGGGCGGAGCCTCCTAGTCACTTTTATTTCTTCTCACTCACGTGTGTGTCACGTTCTTAAGAATGGGTATTTTGAGCTCTTGAAATATGTCGACTGTTATTTCCAATTTGTATATTTTTAAAGTGAGTGAAGTATTTAACCAAATAATATCTTACCACTTCAGTTTTTTCGAATTATTTATTTGAGGTATTAAATTATTGTTGGGTAATTATTAAAGATGTAGCTTTTTTCTTATTTTATTCCATTTACATTGGTGCCAACTAGCACGACAGCAGAAAAATATATTTCTTCGTGAAAAGTGAAGTTAATATATAAATATTAATTTTAGCAGTTAAATTTTAAATAGCTTTGCCAACTAAGATAAATCAATTCCTCAAACGCGTGTAAGATATGTTTATTATACAATTATGCTTTTTTATTGTAAATGTTTGGAAAGTTGCTTAATTTTTAGGAAATTTTTAACACTTTTAAATATCATTTTACTACTACTTCGTAAATTCTTTTCCGGTGATCATACAGATTGGCATCTATGAACTCATGATTATTATGTTCATTTAAACCATGGTTTACAATAATGACGAAACTTCTCAATTTTTAAAGTTGAAAAAAACTGTCAAAAATGTTCAAAAGTATAAAGAAAACTAATTTAATTAAATTTGCTCCGCTGTAAGCAAATTAAAAACTTGTGGCATTAAAATTTAAATCGCCTTTAATAACGCAATACTAAATTTCAACAATAGTGCTTTTATTATGGATCTCATAGTGGCAACACAGTAATAATAGAAATAACAATATGCAACAACATAAATAGGACAAAAAATGCTTGGTATTAGTTAAGATATTCAGTTGCATAGGCCAAATCAAACAATTTCCAAAACATAATTTTTTTGTATATATAATCGAACAGCTGACCCAATTTTGGGTTTACGACTACTAATGTTCAACTCCGTAGCCTTGTAATTTTGAACCCAATCCAGAAAATAAGGGTACTCCTGGATCAAGTATTAGGAGAAATTTGCCTTTGTAGAGGACTTTTTGATAGAATTAACTGGCGTTTGCGTTACATGGAGAGGGAAAACACGAAAACCTCCCCACGGTTAGCCTGATGACAAGGGGACTCTAACCCATGACCACTGAGGATATTTTAAGTCAGCACTGTAGTCTGAGCTAGCCAGAAGGGGAATTCGTATGAGACAGCCATCGCTGGGATTCGAACCCGATTCACCTCACTCTATTCCCTGAGCCATCACGCCTCGAAACATATTTCTATTAAAGCAAATGTTTTGTTTTTTCAGTGTGTGGAGGTCGATTGTTAGCACATCGTGAAATGGAGCACCTTTACTCCCACGCTAAGTACGGGGACCAGAACTACGACAACAAGGAGGACTGTGACTGGATCATCCAGGGGTTGAACGAGAACAGAGTAAGATTGAGATTCCTCACCTTCGAAGTGGAACACGAGCAGGACTGCGGTTACGATTACGTAGAGATTTTTGATGGAGATGATGATTCTGCTAGAAATTTCGGAAAATACTGCGGCAATAAAGTGAGTTTTTTGTATATCTTAATTAGTGTAGGCTTAAAAGACGCACTTAAATCTAACAGCGGCTCACTTTAAAGGTTTCCTAGAGGTTTCTTGTCAATTTTTTGTAGTTTCGCTTTGAATTTAGAAATTTGGTTTCTGATTATCAAAAAAGCATTTTTTCAACAAATACTGGCTTTTTTCATAGATAGGTCCCCAAATTTGACATTTTATTTTTTGTTTTAATTGCCTTAACTCAAGAGTGGGCAAACAGCAGCCTAACTGACCTTCCGTAAATTTAAAATATGATTTTAACCATTAAAAATACTAACGGTATTTCGATAAACATAATCTATTTGCTTAGTCATCTATTGCTTAGCAATCATTTTTGAAGCCCCGTCTCATTTAACATGAGTGACACTTCAGCAAATTAAATATCTTTTTTTTTTTTGGAATTATGAGGATGACCTGAGAAAATCTTAACTGGGAGGACAGATTTGAAATTTTTAATTCATTCAAACAGAATTTCTTTTTTCAAAACGTTTTTTTTTTTTTTTTTTTTTTTTTTTTTTTTTTTNTTTTTTTTGTCGTATGCCTGTTTAGGTAGTGGGGGTGCAATTGTTCCTGTTTTTCAATGGCTCCATCTATGGCCAGGAATTCGACTTCTGCCACGCCATTCACACAACCACAACCCGTTTATAGGGCGGGTCACATTCACACGCATTCACACACGAAGGAGAAAGGACATAGAGCACACAGAGAGAGAAAGAAACATCCATGACTTGCCCGAGATTCGAACCCAGGACCTTTCTGATGCAAGGACGGTTCCCTACCCCCTACACAGTCTGGTCGGCTTTTCAAAACGTTTTTCAATTTAACTAGTGTAACTGCTTAAATTAATCGAGTTACAATCTAAGAATTGAAAATTAGAATTTTGCAAAAGTGCTACGTTTTTTTTATTGTATAGGATAATTTAAGTTAACTTTGACGAATTATGACTTTCTGAAAAGTATACCTTTTAAGTGAATGTAATTAAGTTTTATGGTATAGTAGTATAGGTATTATGATTTATGCGCTCAAGACTAATATTAAAAAAACTATTGCGTACCAATAACGGTTACAGTGACAAAATTTCTTAATTTTCAAATGGCAACACCCACTTTTTTTTATTCACACGTAATCCGTACAGTAAAGACTTGAAATGGAGTTGGAATGATATTTTTTGCTTGCTCTAACAAGCGTCGCCATTTTTCGTGACCACAAACGAGAAGAAAGTGTGATAAAAACCTTTGACTGATTTCTTTGCTTTCTCTATTTTTTAATGATTTAAAATTTTTTGATATATTCATAGTGTTTTTTTTCCTTTAAATTTTGTGTCGCAATTTCTTATGCTAAAAATATTGTATCAACTCAATTTTAGATTTTTTACTGTAAGAATTACATTCTGATAAAATAAAAAAAAGTGGGGGTAGTCTTTTAAAATTTTCGAAATTTTGCCTCTGTAACCATGACCGTGAGAGTTCTGCAATCCGTATTAACTTCATTCGCATAAGTTATGCTCAGAGATCAAAATACCTATGTACAAAATTTTAACGGTATGCTTTTCAAAGCACCATATGTCGGCTAAGTTATTTTATAATCAACCTACATATCTGTGTACTCGTGTTTTCTGTCATGAACCATATTCAATAATGTTAGATTGTAGGTTTTGTAGATCTTTTTTATTTTTTTAGAATATTTCATAGTAGTACTTTTTTTAAACCCATTCGAATCCCATTGCAATAAATTATCGTTTAAGTTTGCTACAACCTTGATTTGATGCGATGTTTAACCAAATCGTCGTACTGCTTATACTTAATCTCAATACTATGCTTCATCTTGAATAAAAGCACGATTTAGTTTAACACCTTAGGCTTGCAGCAAATTTGCACAGTATTGAGCTTCAAGGAACTTATATCATGGAAACCTTGAGCTATTGTCTTTAACAAAGAAAAAAGCATTCATAGGAATAAAACAATATTCCCGGGTATCAAGATGAGCAAAATGTACAGCTATTAAATTGCTGCACATGTTGGACTCGTGGGAATAAATTCAATTGCGACAATGCTCAAAACTATTTCCACCCCAGTCTCATTAACTTATCTTGATGGTCTGGAATCATGTCCAATCTACGAGGGTTGTAAATTAAATAGTCGCAAATTAACCTTGAAACTCACAGAAGGGCGGGCATGCGCAAATAGGATATGGGAGCCATGAGGTGGCGCTGTTGTCGATGTGTAGAGTGCAAAAAACAGTCGATCTGCTTAGAAGGGTAGTTGTTGCTTGGCGTTAAAGTGATGAGTTTCGTTTCCATCGCTCTAAAGAATGTTTTCAAAAGGCTTAATGTCGAAAAAAGACGAGATGCTTAAACCCATTGTACTACTGTCCTATACGGAAAAGCATTTGCGCCACAGGCTTCCACTAATCCTCGATAGCATTTTGTTGCATTTTTGCCACGGGCAACCTCGATTTTAAACCACGACAGCTGATCACCTTTTGAAAACATGCTTTAGAGCGATGGAAACGAAACTCCTCACTTTAACGCCTTACAACAACTACCCTTCTCAGCAGATGGACTGTTTTTTGCCTTCTACACATCGACAACAGCGCCGCCTCACCGTTCCCATATCCTATTTGCGCATGCCCGCCTTACTTCAAAAGTGTATGAATTTGTATTCGATTACCTTTATCTATTTTAGGTTCCGGCTGAATTTTTCTCAAGTGGGGATGTTCTTATGGTCCGGTTCCGTTCGGACGACACGATCAACACCAAAGGCTTTTCAGCTGCGTACATGGCGTACGATGTACCCCTGGAAGAAAATGAAGACATCATGGAGCGATATCATCTTTAACAAAGATTAAAATCATAAACCCCTTAATCAACCTTTGTACAGACTAAAATCATGGAGAGAGAGAGAGGTCTCGTCGATGCTCCGTCTTTCACAGTCAAATACCTTTATAAACACCTGCGCATGCGCCGTGCCGGTGTTTAGCCAGTGTTTGACACCAGACCATCATGCCAAAGAGTCTTTGATTGGATTTTTTCTAAAGAGGAGATTTTCTTTGGTCGACAAAAGATTGGGAGAGTCATATAAAAAGCTTATCTTGCATACATGTGATTGTTTTTGACCATCTTGAACAATTTTGATGTTTTAACGTAAACTTTTACTGTTGAAGACACAGTATTTGAGTTGTGATAATGATTTTTAAATTACGTTTATAAAAATTAGAGTCAACTTTGATAGTTCAATTATCAAAACATACGTAAAGAAAAACTAGTATTTGTTTTCAATCTAAAATAACTTTATTGAACTTTTTATCATTAACTTCTATGAGTAATCAAAGTACGAATCTCTCTTGAAAAAACTCTAAGTACGGGAAAAACAAAGGTTGGAATAAATTTTGGTCCTGATCATTGCCTCTTAAAATTGAAAGCCCCGGCACTTCGTTATACATGTTCTAATTACTTAAAAACTTAGTCAGATAATGCCTAAACCAACTTCTTTCATAAAATTTACCGAAGGAAAATTTCTTACCTCAATGTTTATATAATGGTAATATAATTTAATGAATCACAAAGAATTTTTAAAAAATCCATTTTATTCTAAAACGATATATACTTTAAAATAAATGTTTCATACCGTTTTGAATAGTTTTATTTAGAAAATCTCTTAACATTTTAAGCAGTCTGAGCAACCTACTTGAATAATCAGTTGCGCTAATCTGTTTACAGTTTAAGCAGTTTGAACAGCCGAATTGTATAACCAGATACGCTAATATCTTCAAAATTTTTGCAGCCCGAAGAGGCTACTTGTATAACAGATTTCAAAGACCTTAAGTTCTAAGAGGTGATGCCCTGACTCAATTTTACACAAAAATTATATAACTGACTCTCTATTAAAAAAGAATTCTAAATTTCAAACAGATGATTAAAGTTGAAGGATTCTTTAATTAAAACTTTCGAAGTGATGAAAGAAAAATTTCTTTTTAAGTTAACAATTCTTTTTTCCAAAAAAAAAAACTCCTTTGCTTGGTTTTATGTTTTTTTCCTAAGAAATACAGTCTGATACACTGAATTGTGATTGCAAAGGACTGAAACCGCATCCCCGAATGCGGTTTGAAGCCTGTTCGGTTTCAGATCGACGTGTTCCAACTTGTCTGGGAAGGAAAGACGTCTGTTTAGCAAAGCTGACCTTATCAAACTGTTGGTCGAGAAATTGTGAGCTTTATTCTAACAACTCGACCTTACAAAAAAGCTTTACTTTAAGTTATAATGCTTCTGATAAAGTACTCTAATAAAACCAATTTTTTTTTTTTAAGTTTTAATCAATTTTGAGCTTTTGAATTTATATTTAACAGTTTAGTAACATTATCTATAAATTTTACACATTAAATAAGAGGGGTTTGTTTTTGGATCGACCTGCCAGTTACAATAAATAGTTAATTTAATATCCTATAACTTACTTTCATCAAAATCAATTAAATGACATAATACCAATGAAATTTGCATTAAAAGCAATAGACAACTCATAATGATTCTTAACCTTATAAAACTTATTAACCTTTGCAATAGACTCATTTGTATTGTTAATAATCTCATAAAACTATAAATTTGTAAACTTTTTGAGGATTAAACAAATAGTAAGAAATATAGTAAAGTGTACACTATAATTAAATAAATAGAATTCGTTATTGACAAATATTGAGACCATTTTTAAACTTAAATTATCTTTATAATTTCCCTTTATTTTTTTTAAATAAAATGTACCTATGTTAATATCAAGTATTTAAAAATGATGGGAATTAAACAATGTAAGTACTTAATAATATATAAAAGCTGAAATCAATCTTTTTCTTAAAATTTCTCTTAAGGCTAATCCAGTAATATAATTTGCTTACATTTTGTTTCTTCACTTGGGTTTTGAAATCTTCGTGTAAACGTGGATTTTGTGCTCCTGATATAACCTAAAAATCTTTCCCCCCTTTTCTTGTTTGTTTTTTCCTTCTATTTTTCGTCAGACCCAGTTTGTAATACCGTTTTATATTTTACCACTCAAAAATGCTTTTCTTTTTTTCAACTTTTATGAATAATTATAACAGTAAGAATTCAACTATATATTATAATTTCGGGGAGAATTAAAACTTGACGAAATGGTCTTTGCATAAAATAGTTTATCTCTTTAATCTTTAAACAGTTTTAAAGCCCAAAAATCTAATTTGTTTTAAGATAGCTTAAAATAAAGTTTCAGAGGTAGAAAGTTAAAATTTGAAACTGTGACAAGGAAAATAGATAACGTAAACATAAATTTTTAGCAGGAAAACTCGTAGTGCTGCCATCTGTTATCACATATATGAAAAAGAAACTATGTTTGAAATAATTCAGTTTTTTAGAAAAGTTTGTTATAAAGTTCATAATACGAAGTTAAACTAAATTTTAATAAAGTAAATTTTATTTTTCACCAAGTTAAAATGTATAGGCTTTTTTTTTGTTTAAAACAAATTTTAATAAAGAAGAAAAGTTTTAGAAACATATCATATTTATTTTTATCTAGGGTGACTTAGTTTTGGCTGACATAGCTGTAAGTTCAGTGAAATTTTCATTTTAAAACTTTTACATATCATAAGATATATTTAATTTTGTGGTGAGATACATAAATCATAATATTGCGATTTCCGCATATTTTAAAATCAATTTTATAAGCTAAGATAATACATTAGGACATTGTCAATAAATTTTTAATCTCTTTTTTTTAAGTGTTAGAGAATTCTTAATATAGATTTAGCTAAAGCACAATTTATAATTTATTGTATTGTGTAAAGATATAAATCAAAGGCTTAAGATATAGAATTTGGAAGAAAATTATAGGCACTTTGTAAAATGAAACAGATATGTGATGACCTACTGTACTATTAATTTTGTAAAATAAGTAGAATCCTCCGAATATATCACTTCATTTTTAGCTCTAGAAAAGTATTGTACTGTAATTAAATGTGAATATTATATATTTTGCTTTTCATATAGAAAGATATTCAATCGTCTGCTCGAAAATTTGCAATTGTTCCTTGATTGAAAATTTGTTTATGTATTTGTAGTTAATAATTTTAAATACCATCATATATATTACTTAAAAATATGTTTGACAATTTAAAAATTTATGTTTTGTTTTAGGATATATATAAACATGTATCAAAACAATCAATAATCATAATACGATTCATAAAGCTAAACTTTTATAGGGATGTACAATTTCAAAATCAAGCTCTTGGTGTATAAAGAATTCTACAATGTTCTTAAATATTTATGAAACTAATTATCTATTTCTGTTTAGGTAAAAATTAACTTGCGCTATTCTTTCTTTACCAGTTTATCTAGAAAATAAAGAAATAGAGTAAATAATTAAGTGGAAAAAAAACACTAGATAGAAAAAAAAACATTTATTAGATAAAAAAATATTTTGATCTAATAAATGTTAATGATCGCTTATTCTCTATCCGTTGCTTTTAAAATCAATTAATATACTGTAATTAAAAAAATAAAATCTTTGTGATATAAAAAAGAGGAAAATGAAAGTCTATGTTCTTTGATTCTTAAGAATGATCTGCAATGAGTATGAGCATCTTCTGTAGTAAAAGAGTGACCTTTTATCTAAATTTTCTCTTAAATATCTCTGATTTTTTTTAAGATGCGCATTATTGAAAAAATCATTATTTACACTTTCAGAAATTCAAAAAGTAATTTAAATATTTTATTGGGGACTTTTGATTTCAAAACTTAGACCTAATTTTCATCCAAATAAGATTTTAAAAAAAGTTTTTGCATTTTTTGAAGAATAAATATTTTACCTTTAAGAGCAAATCCATATCCGCAGATTTTAAAAAAAGTTTTTGCATTTTTTGAAGAATAAATATTTTACCTTTTAGAGCTAATCCAATAAATAATTTAAAAGAAATCTATTGGATAAATTATACAAGAATCTGCGTTTGATTATACTTGAAAAAAAGTGGAAGAAACATAATGATATGTGATTAAAATAAAATTAAATATTTCTTTTCAAATGAAACTTGTATTTGAATTTTTTTCTGAATTAAAAACAAATTTTTAAATTATTTTGTGAATTCAGTTTAAACCCCAAAATTGGGCATAAATCGCTATGGTCTTTTCTTATAAATTAACCTATAAAATACAAATGAAATCGTAACGAACTCTACAATCAATCTAAAATCATTTTTCCCCCGTTAAATTTATTTACAGAAATGTGAATTCTTTTTTACAATAAAGTTCGGGCATTTTCAAAAAAATAATAAAAAAAAAAGAACTTGTACTTAATTTCAATTTTCTTAATGAGAAATAATTGTTTTGCACTTTTATTTTTAAAAAATGGATCTAACTAAAAATGAATCTAATCAAAGTTTTGAAACAAAGCTCCTTTAGTCATTTTTACCCCCCCCCCCTCCTCCTGAAAAATAATTGGTTTAAGATAAACATGTAAGGGCTTCATTTTCTTTTTTTTTTCCGCATATGTTTTATTCTAGGATTTTTTCTTCGGTTAAGTTCAAAGTTTTCTTAATTTCTTTTTTCTGACTCAAGCGCTAGACTTCTTAATTTGTATTTTTTCACCTGAACATTGGTTAAAAACTTCTCATCTAAACAATTTCCCCTGCATATCACAAATAGGAGACTGTTTAGTGAAATTGAACGCCAATAAACGTCTTTGGCTGTATTTTGTTACCAAACTTGGCAGTAAAAATCACTCTTGGAAAACTTTTGGCAAACAGTGATATTTCAAAGAGACTGTGAAATCCGTGAATGATTTATCCTGCGAAGTTTTCAGACTTATTAAGTTATATTTTATTTTGTTTAGCTTTAACATTTCTGAAAGGCTGTGAATGGGCCAACTTACTCTTTGGCAGTAGTCTTTTAGTAAACTAACTGAGTAGCCTTATCAGCTGTAGTCACAGAACTGTTGTCATTAATTGTATGAATATTGTAAATGTTTTATTCAATGTCTTGGATTTTAACATGTGATCATTAAACATTCATTTTCAGTCTGTGCTTTTGTTATATATGCGTGTTTTTATCATTTTTTTAAACAATTTTTCTTCATTTTGAACACGATTCCACCTAAATACAAAATGTAGATATTTTGCAAGATTTCCTAATTAGCTTATGTAAATTTTACCGCCTTCGGGTAGAAATCTGTTATTCTACAAAGTTTATACGTAATATGCAGATTATCTAGGTAATATGCAGATTATCTAGGTAATATGCAGATTATCTAGAAAATATGCAGATTAACTAAGGTGATCCGTTAAAGTGCCGAAAATATCTTGGTAAGTTGCTCGCTAACTACTAAGCACTCGTTAGAGTGAAATGAAGATTTTTGTTGGAACAACAACGTTTTTGTGCACTTTATTTTTCGATTACTAAAGAATCAAGTTAGTGCAATGAAACAATCAACAAATTAATTGATAAAGTGAAAGAAACTAACTTTTGAACTTCAACGATACAAAAACATTTAATATATCCATTACCTCGGTAGTATTCGTGAAAAAAGAAACTTGATTCCGCACTTTACCGGATGAGCCCAGTTAATTTGCCGATTAGAGAGTTAATGTGCACATCAACAGTTTTCGAGCATTAACGGTAACATAATCAACTATGAAATTAACATTTTAAATAAATCTTTATGCATTGAAGCTAAATGATAACAAACAGACGTATTGAAAGTTGGGGAAAAAATAGCAAAGAACAAAATTGTCAAACGTTTTTAAACATATTTACGTGTTTCAAATAAGTCAATAACTCTTTTTCCAAATAAGTCATTTTGATTTTCAGATTTCTTTTTTTTTATCGAAACACATTTTTTTGTTAATAACACTTTTATAATATGTTGCCATAATCCCTATTTAAAGTTTTATTAGAAAAATGGACAATGTAATAAATACTTGATAAGCTTATTTATGTAATAAACCATTATTACATCACTGTAATATTACTTTTTTTCACAAAAGAATGCAATTATTCGTAAAAAAGAATTAAAAATATGATATGAAGCAAGCCCCTCAAAACATTGCTAGTTACCGGTACTACTTAATTCATTGCATTTTAATATTCATAAAGTTTACATTAATCAAACATTCATATATTTCATATACTTTTTCACGACTAATTAATATAAATTTTTTCTAATGATTTTAAAAAGAAGCATAAGGAGTATCGATGATTTAGAATAAAATGCAACAAGAATATGTTATAACAGTCGTTGAACAGCCGACCAAATTTTTCGGGTTTAGGACTACTAATGTCCAACTCCGTAACCTTGTAATTTTGAACCCAATCTGGAAGACAAAGGAACTCCTGGAGGAAGTATAAGGAGAAATTTACCTTCGTGGAGGACTTTTTGATGGAACTAACCAAACTCCTTCTAACTAACGAAAACCTCCCTCTGTTAACCTGACGGCAAGGGGACTCAAACCCAAGATCCGTCTTCCATTGAGGATATTTTACGTCAGCACTGTTGTCGGTGCAAACCGGATGCGGAATTCGTATCGACCAGCATTCGCTGTAATTCGAACCCGGTTCACCTTATTCGAAGGCTAACGTTCTATCCCCAGAGCCATCGCTGCCAACAAGAATACTAGAAAAATTATCTTTTCAAAGACTAAAAAAAATAAAGAAAATATTTTTTTAAATTTACTAAAAGTCCAAGTAACACTGACTATTCTTTCGCGTAAAACAAAAACTTGAAATTTTAAAAACAACCAAATATAAATGATTTCTAATGATTTAAAGATAAAAAGAAAGGAAATATCAACGATTTAGAATGGAAAAAAGCAAGAGTAATAAAAGAATGAAATATTTTTCTAAAAAAAATCAGAAAAATTAGTTGTTAAAGTATATTATTTATTTTTATTTTTCACGGCGAATGAAATGTAGAAGAAAAACTTAAGAATGTAGAAGAAAAATTTTTAAGACAACAACACAATCAAATTAATGTAAATGTTTTCTACTGATTAGAAGAAAAATAGGACATGTAACGATTTAGAATAAAACGCAACAAGAATATTTTTTTTTTGAAGCAAACTATTAAAATCCCAAAAGCGATGATTTTATTTTATCATGACTAATGAAATGTAAATGATAAACTTAAAATTTTCGAAACAACAACACAACCAATTTAATGTAAACGGAATTTGACAAAAAATAGAAATTATATCCAATGATTTATGAAAATATTTAAAATATCGGCAATTTAGAACAGAACACAACGAATCTAATTATTAAAAAAACACGCGTATACAAAATTCTAGAATATACCAAAAATATATTTCCAAATGTTGATTTCTTATACAACAAGCGAAATATAAAAAAAAAACGTAAAGACAACAGTACAATCAAATTATTAGAAATAAAAAAGATTCCAGTGATTTATGGAAACATAAACTAAAACGACAATTTAGAATAAAACACTACGAAATAATCTGATTAATAAAAAAAAGGAAATCAATATTTTTTTTCGGAACACATCTAGAATATAATACAAAATGGGGATTTTTTTTATTTATTATTATAAATTTTTTACGACTAATGGAATATAAAGGAAACGACGTAGAAATTTTAAGGACAAACCAATCCATCTTAATGGTTTTGTCTGTTCACCGCTTTCTGTTACAACTGTATTAAAGCAGTGTGGGCGTCTGTAAAACATCCTGTTAAAACTTTTTAAGTTACTTTTCGAATGTTTAATAATAAATTTATCAACAGTAGTTTTTTATCACATTGTAACTATTTCCGAAAAGAATTTGAAATAATTCTTGCTAAGCTTCCTAGTGTAAAATAATAAGTTTATCATCAATATTTTTTATCACATTATAACTATTTCTGAACGGTATTTACGTTAATTCTTGATAGATTAATTTTCGGGTGTTTAATAATAAATTTATCTACGAAATATTTTTAAAACATAGTAACTATTTCTGAACGAAATTTTTTGATAATTCTTGATAAATTAGCTTTCGGGAATTTAATAATAAATTTATCAACAATGTTTCTTATCGCATTAAAACTATTTCTGAAGGTATTTTTGATAAATCTTGATTTGATCCAGATATTTGTAATTTCTGGATATTTAATAATAAATTTATCAGCGATAATTTTTTTGTTGCATTATGATTATTTTTGAAAGGTATTTTTAATAATTCCTGATAAGTTATTATTCGAAAGTTTATTAATAAATTTATCAACAATGTTTTTTATCACATTATAACTATTTCTGAACGGTTTTTCCGATAATTCTTGATAGATTAATTTTCGGGGGTTAAATAATAAATTTATCAACGAGATTTTTTAAAGGCATTATAACTATTTCTGAAAGAAATTTTTTGATAATTCTTGATAAATTAGTTTTCGGGAGTTTAATAATAAATTTATCAACAATGTTTCTTTATCGCATTAAAACTATTTCTGAAAAGAATTTTTTGATAATTCTTGATAAATTAGTTTTCGGGAACTTAATAATAAATTTATCAACAATGTTTTCTTATCGCATAACTATTTCTCAACGGTATTTTTGATAATTCTTGATAAGTTAATTTCTGGATATCTAATAACAAATTTACGATAATTTTTTTTTGCATTATGATTATTTTTGAAAGGTTTTTTTAATAATTCTCGATTGATTCGGATGTTTAATAATAAATTTATCAACAATGCTTTTTATCGCATTATAACTAGTTTCGAAAGATATTTTTCATAATTCGTGATAAATTAATTTTCGGGAGTTTAATAATGAAAATATCAATAATAATTTTTTATCACATTGTAACTATTTCAGAAAAATATTTTTAATAATTCTTTATAAATATTTCTAACTTAAGTTTGATAAGAGAATAAATATAAAAATCTAATAATATTGTCGCAGTTTTCCATTGTTGTCGTTACATTTCAATTGACTGGAATATAACATGATAGGATCGTTTTCCCACATTAATTTTCTCTAGTGCGACGCTCTAGTGCGACGCTCTAGTGCGACGTAAATGAACTACAACAACAACATATTTTTGAGTGTTACTGTTATCACGGTCCCTAAAATGTACCTCTAAAATATTTTTTAATCATCTTATGAACATTTTACTATAAAAATGTTTTTTGAACTAAACTCAACTTGTAATACAAGGTTTCAACAAAAAATAAATTTTAAAAAAATTAAAAACCAAAATTTTAAAAAAAATTTCGATCGATAAATTTAATAACTTCGACTGAATTAACCGATGATTCACAAGAGATAGCAATTTAATTTCAAAATTTTAAAGTATTATAGCTATTATTTAAAGTATTATTAAAGCTAAAGTATTATTTAAAGTATTATTAAAGTTGTAAAGTATTATTAAAGTATTATTATTTAAAGTATTATTAGCTGAAGTATTATTTAAAGTATTATTATTTAAAGTATTATTATTTAAAGTATTATTAGCTGAAGTATTATTTAAAGTATTATAACTATAATTCTCTTTTTCATATACAAGCACGCATTTCAATTCGTTAAAGTGTCGAAANGTTGTAAAGTATTATTAAAGTATTATTATTTAAAGTATTATTAGCTGAAGTATTATTTAAAGTATTATTATTTAAAGTATTATTATTTAAAGTATTATTGGCTAAAGTATTATTTAAAGTATTATAACTATAATTCTCTTTTTCACATACAAGCGCGCATTTGAATTTCGAAAGCTGTTTATAAATATGAAACATTACAAAAAAACAGTAATCCTTTTATTGCTTATGATTAAGACTTCCAAAAACAGAATCTTTGACTTTATTGTTTTACTATAACAAATCATAACAATAAAAAGTACCTAGAATGCATTCTATTGCATACAGTGGAACGGTATATATTTTTATTTTATGATATATTAAAGATTTTATTCTTCTCAATTGCATACTTGATCAAGGAAGTACAATTACATTTACATTTTAGTACTTTTACATAACAATTAAGGAAATAATCAGTTATAAAATTGCATGCAATTTGAAAAAAAAAATGAATTAACAATAAGTTTGCAATAAAAAAAATTATTAGATTTAATTCCAAAATAATGTAATGGTCAAGAAGTTTCCAATATAGGAATCGTTTGCATCCTACGCATTTCGATAATACACACATTCAAAATAATCTTCTTAAAAATATTAAATTAAGCTCATCTAAATTAAAAACTTACAAGAAATATCGCATTTGACTCAGGGAGAAAATACGCACACTTAAAAATCTTGATTTTCTTTATTATTATTTAATTTTCTTTCAAATCTATTGAAAACATATTATGTTTTCCTTTCTTCAATTAGAACTCGAGAAAAAACATGGTTAAAGTGTTTTTATACTTCTGACTGATGCTGTAGCTGAGACAAAATACATGGTCAATGAGAAAAAAGGTTTTTTATCACTTTCAGAACGATGTATTTTAAAATCTAATAATATTGGTAAAATAATACATATTATTATTTCTAATACTTAGGCTACGATTTTTATTTCTTTGAAAAAAAGTTTTCGATATGTTACTTTTACATCTGTTTTATTTTCTGTTTGGTGTATGTCATACTTTTTATCTATCATACATACGTTCTAGCTATCTACTTTATTCATTTATTATTGTTTACTTTTAAAAATTTCTTTTTTTTTTTCGTTAAAGTAATAATATTTTTGAGAAAAGTTTACGGTCTTATTTAGAATAAAATTGCCCTTTATTTAACTTTATTTAAAATATTCCAAAATTTTTAGGTATACAGGGTGTTCTGTAAAGATCACCCTTAATATATATCTTTAGAATTCTTATCAAATATGAAAACAAGGAAGTATTCACATTAGAGACCGTGAAAAACTATTTAACATGGATAAAAACAAATAAAGCTTTTGAAATCTGATAAATCGGGATACAGGAATATAAGCAACAATACAGATTTGATTGCAAAAGGACACAAAGAGTTGAAAGACGATTATTAGAAACATCTTCAAGTTTAATTTCCAATTAAACCTGTTGCCTTCTCCACTGTAATCGGTTAGATATCGATAGCTTTTTCTTTGTTTTTTTCTGCAGTCAAAACTTAATTTACGGCCCCCAATGTGTGTATCTCTTTACCTTCATATTTCATACGAATTCTAAATATACATATTAAGGGCAATCTTTACGAAACACCGTATAAAGCGTGCAAAAGTCAACCATCTTATTTTTCATACAAAAGACTGCTATTCTTAGAAAAGTTCTGTAAATAAAAAGATACTAGAAAAGGGGGAACACATTTGAATTATAAATTAAAATTTAAATGAGAAAATAATTACAAATGTTGGCCAAATTATTATCGTAGTCAATTAAAATCATCATTTGACAAGTGGGTTAGAAAGTTGTTTTTTTAATAATGCAGCTTCCAAATAGAATTCATTAGGAGCATTTTTATATTACAAGTAAACTGATTTTGATTGCTCACTGCATTGACTCAGAGGATTAATAATTTTTCATATTTTGATAAATATATTTTATTTCAATAATGATTCGTCAGATTTTGATATGGTTGACGCAATCACTTTACTATCGAAATGGTATCAGCTTAGGTTTATTGATTTATTTAAGGTTTTATAAAATTCTTAAAATAGAGAAGAGTACAGAACCTTTAAAGTGAAAATTTTAGAAATTTTTCATTTTATTAAACTGATACAAATTTTTTCTACTAAATTTAAAAAATATGGCACTTTAGAGGAAGTTCTATTATTCAGTGTATTAGAGAAAAAAAATTAATTTTTCGCTAAATATGCGTATCGATTATTGATGAGACGGGCTCAGGCTGAGCCCGAAATCCCGAGCCCGAAGACCTCATTCTTTAGCGTGTGAGAGAAAAATAATCAATTTGGATGAATTTTTTCGCTAAATATGCGTATCGATTTATTGATGAGACGGGCTCAGCCTAAGGTCGGAATCCCGAGCCCGAAGACCCCATTATTCAGCGTGTGAGAGAGAAAAAATTTAGATGCGTTTTTTTCGCTAAAGATGCGTATCGAATAGAGATGCGGAGCTCGAAGGCGCGAGTCCGATTCGGGTCGGACTTTTTTCCTGTAAAAAGGTTTTGGGCTCGAGCGGGCTCAGACTTCATGATAGAATTTCCTACATTTTTTCTACTTTTAAACAAACGTTTGGTTCAGTATTATCTATAAAAGATATAAAATTTATAAGATGTAAAGAATTACAGCGATTTTCTACTTACAAGTTGTGATTTGAAAAAAAGGTTTAAATGATTAATTTCTCTGTTAAGACAAAGACCAAATTACTGGACAGTAAAATTTGGCCTTTATCCAACTCATTTATCGAAACGCGGGCTCTAAATAATCCTATGTATCCAATAATAATACCTCTGGTGAGCTTGGATTAAAATTCTCTGGGCTCGGACTTCCAGAATCAAGCCCGAACTAATTTTCTAGTAACACTACACTTGAATCACAACAAAAAGTTTTGTAATGATTATTTCAATAAAATAATACTTAGAAAGAGTGATAATCATTAAATGAAACTTATGTCATATGACACTTCGACATCGGCTTATAACAACATAAT
Source organism: Parasteatoda tepidariorum (assembly GCF_043381705.1). NCBI lineage: Eukaryota > Metazoa > Arthropoda > Arachnida > Araneae > Theridiidae > Parasteatoda > Parasteatoda tepidariorum. The sequence goes on from NC_092209.1 coordinate 63,752,982, forward strand.
CAACAACAACAATATAATCAGTCTAAACAATTAAAAACGCTATAAAAAAAAACTAAGTTAAACTTCCGAAGTAATAACTTCCGTATTGCCAGTGTTTAAACCTAAATACATTGCATTTAAGAACGATAGACGAATTTAACTCTTGATTCAATCGCACCACTTCTTCAGCTCTTTATTCAACCATTAAAATCAGATACGACCTGAGAAATCGTGAAAATAAAACGACTCAAACACGAAATCGTGATTTTTTTTTTCTAATCTTATTAACTTAGTAACGTTTGGTGTAATCGTGTAATTTCAATTCGTAGTTGAAGGGCAAGAAAATAAGAACATATTTGTGACTTTAATTCGATTGGTGAATACGATATTGAAACCTTGGAAAGAATTCGACTGTATTTATAAACATATTGCGTAGGAGGTAATATTTTTATGTATGTTAGTCATGTTTTGAACAGTTTTTTTCTTTCAAAAATGAAAATTAAATGCCTAAAATTGATAAAAGTGGAAAGTCAACAATTATAAAATTCAGGTACTTTACGGTTAGCCGGACGCTACGAAATTCAACTATTTCTTTTTACTTATATAATTTTTTTTAACTTTTTTTTTTATTTTACTTCACTTTTTTTCACTTGACGTAATTTTTAACGTTTGACGTTTATTGTAATTGTGTAGTAGAGGGGTGAAAAAAGGGGTACTCGTAGTGGAGGGGCGAAAAAATAAGAACATATTTGTCACTTTAATTCGATTGGTGAATACGATATTGACAACTTGAAAAAAATTCACTGTATTTATAAGCGCATTGCGTAGGAGATAATGTTTTTATGAATGTTAGTTTTGCTTTGAATTTTTTTTTTTCAAAAATGAAAACTAAATGCCTTGAATTGATAAAAGTAGTAAAGTCAAAAATTTAAAAATTCAGGTACTAATTTTATTTACTTAATTTTTTTTCATGGTATTTAACATTTTACCTAATTTTATATTTAGCATTTCACCTAGTTTTTAAGTGCTTAACATTTCACCTAATTTTTAAGTGCTTAAAAAATATATAAAATAAAAATAAATAAAAAGTCTACATCGGTCTCTATTTTTTGGCGACTTTTCGATAACCGAAAGTACCATTAAAATTTTTAATATGCGCAATTACACTATAGATATATTAGCTAAAACGTAAAAATTACAAAGTACAAACGCGGGCCGGGATAGCCTGGTCGGTAGGGCTCTGGGCCCATATCCAAGAGGTCGTTGGTTCGATCCTCGCCGGCCGAAGACTCCCGGTGTAGTAAATGGTGACTGATGCACGTTAAATCTGTCGAATCTCAAAGTCCTCCATGTTCCCACAACAAATCAATACCTCTGGGGGTACTGATCCAGGAGTTTCCTTGTCTTCTGGATTGGTTCAAAATTACAAGGCTACGGAGTTGAACGTTAGTAGTCGTAAACCCATGAAATTGGGTCGGCTGTTCAACGACGGTTATAAAATAAAATAAAAAAGTACAAACGCGGAAAGATCAGCAAATGTAAATATGAACATCCACAAATTAAATTTCGATCCTCTCTCCAAACTAGCACCTTCTAAAATTGGCAAAGTTTTCTTTTTATTGAAAAGTAGCAAAGCTTATTTAAAATTTGACAAAATTAGCAAGTGGTACCTTACATTAAATAAGATTCTTAAAAGCTAAAGGTAATTAGTACGCTTAATTAATAATTCCATTACCACGTTAGCATCCTATGAAAAATGAAGACAAAAATTATGGACCTTAGAGGTTGATATCTAAACAAAATTCGATAATCTAACGAATCACTACCATAGAAGGAGAAACTAAAACACCAAAACAGGTTTGCCAGGGTTACCTCAATCATCCATAATAAAACTTATTTGATTATCCCATTCTAATTTTATTGAATTTCCACGATTTTTGTAACCGCTTAAATAATTTTTATCATTAATTTTTCAACTATGCTTGAAAAATTATATTGCAAAAAAAATGTCAATATAAGTTTTGAAAAAAACAAAATTATATTGAATTTCCTCTATTTTTGTAACCGCTTAAATAATTTTTATCTCTAATTTTTCAACTATGCTTGATTCTTAAACGGAAAATATATTACAAAATACTTTTACTTTATAATTGAAAATAATAAAATTTGTTTTCAAAAAAAACTTAACAAGGACAATTTTTTGGAAAAATATTAAACTTATCTTTTAGATACTTCATTTAAGTCATTTTTTGTGACTTTTGGTATTTTTAATTATAGATTAATATTTTTCAATGTCCATTCGATTGACACTCGCCATTCTGGTATTAGTAGGGCAAATTTGTGGGTCACTCTTTCAAAAGCATCATAAGGTTTGCCAACGTTGCTCCCACAGTTGTTGTAGTTCATTTATATCGCACTAGAGCTGAAAAATGGGCTATTGGCAACAGTCTGGGAAAAATCCCTGAAGATGATCCGAAGACATGCCATCACAATTTTGATCCTCTGCAGAGGGGATGGCACCCCCTCTTCGGTATTTCGATGACCTGCACGCGAAGTCGAGCACTTTAAGACAGTTTAACGAGGACCATTGCCGCACACCCTCGATCCCTACGCAGATTAACCAAAGTGGTCAAATACCCGCACATTGACAACATTTATTGATGAGACGNATGCTTGACTTCGATGATCTGCTGGAAGCCATGTCTTAACGATCAGTTCACTGCGAAACGTTACTCCCACAGAAAGGACAGATAGGACAGAGAATGAAAAAACATTAATGTCTTGTCCGTGATTCGAACCCAGGAGCTTCTTCAGGCGAGGTAAGCTCCTGATCACTACACAGTCCGGTCGACTTGATTTAATTATTGATTTTAATTATTTAATTGTTTGGTCATTCCCCTTATTTTTAAAAGTGACTTTTCCTTGACTTCTGTTCTGTGACCAATAAAACAAAAGCTAGATGCGACTGCAGTGTGGAAAACTTGAGCTTTCTCAGGGGTTAGAGCGCTCGCCTTCCAATGAGGCGAACCGGGTTCGAATCCCAGTCAATATGAATTCCGCATCCGGCTTGCACCGACCACAGTGCTGATGTGTAATATCCTCAGTGGTAGACGAATCATGGGTTAGAGTCCTCTTGCCGTCAGGCTAACCGTGGGAGGTCCTCGTGGTCTTCCTCACCATGTAACGCAAATGCGGGTTAGCGTCCTCCACGAAGGCAAATTTCTCCCAATACTTCATCCGGGACTTCCCTTGTTTCCTGGATTGGGTTCAAAATTTCAAGACGTTGAACATTAGTAGTCATAAACCCATAAAAATTGGGTCGGCTGTTCAACGACGGTTATAAAACAAAATAAAATCAGTAATATCGGTTTAAATTGATTATATAGTTACAAGACACAAAAACCGGTAATATGACACAAAAACCTATATTTTGTAAAGCTTTTTTGATATTACGTAATCAAGGTGAACAAAATCTTATAACAATCCAGGAAACCTTGTTTCACACAAATATCCCTAGAAAGAGTTTATCCCTTTGACGCAGAATTTTTGCTAAATGTATTCCTCTGACTTTTTTCGTTCTTTTCTATTAATTTAGGTCAAAATAGGTGGAAAATATTATATTTAGCATTTTAATAATTAATGGTTATGAAATACAGCGAAAAACACTGGTATCTTTTTCTGGATTAAAGGTAAAATCTTCCAAACTCTGCTCCTTTCCAAACCATAATTTTTTAAATTGGCATTTACTTACAGGTATTTGGATGTGAGAAGAAAATTTATTAATCATTGAAATTTTTCAATCTACAAATAAATCATTGATAAATTTTTGAATATGAATGGAGAAAAAAAATCGAACTTCTTTTTTTTCAATTTTATATTTTAGTACAAATATAATTCGAATAATCTAACAGATATTCTTAGTAACTATTAGACTGTTTTTTATCATTAAAAGACACCGAAATAAATATGTGTTTGCTTATAATTAGAGGGTGTAAAAAAAGTATAAAAATATGTATTCCATCTGCTGCAAAGGATTAAAAAGAAATAAAGTAAAAAGGATCCAAGTAATGAATCGTACTAAAATTATTCCCCTGCACTGATATGCAATTGAAAAATAAGGATTCGGTTGATTCCGATTGATTCGGAGAAAAGTATTTAGACAACTTTTCTGTTTCGATTGCTAATGCTATAAACGCTGAAATAGAATTTCAAAAAACTGTTAAAACAAAATTTTTGAAAAAAAATTTTTAAATGCGTAGCTTACCATACAAAGATGCCAAATATATAAAAATTTCAATTTTGAATTTTTTGTCGCTTGCGTTGATTTTTTATTTGCACAGCAGTATATTTTTTCACGTTTCAATTTGTATTGGTTTGTAATATATTGCCGTGCAGATAAAAAATATTTTTTCACGTTTCAATTTGTATTGGCTTTCAATATACTGCCGTGCAAATAAAAAATATTTTTTCACGTTTCAATTTGTATTAGTTTGCAATATACTGCCATACAAATAAAAAATATTTTTTCACGTTTCAATTTGAATTGGTTTGCAATATACTGCCGTGCAAATAAAAAATACTTTTTCACGTTTCAATTTGTATTGGTTTGCAATATACTGCCGTGCAAATAAAAAATATTTTTTCACGTTTCAATTTGTATTGGTTTGCAATGTACTGCCGTGCAAATAAAAAATATTTTTTCACGTTTTAATTCGTATTGGTTTGCAATATACTGCCGTGCAAATAAAAAATATTTTTTCACGTTTCAATTTATATTGGTTTGCAATATACTGACGTGCAAATAAAAAATCAACGTAAGTGACAAAAAATTCAAAATTGATTTTTTATATATTTGGCATCTTTGTAAGGTAAGCTACGCATTGCAATTTTTTTATTTCAAAAATTTTGTTTTAACAGTTTTTTGGAATTCTATTTCAGCGTTTATAAAGTTTATTTGTAGTGTCTTTCACTTTACGTAACTACAAAGCTACCTCTAGTTTTTATCACAACCGCTTCCAAATAAAATTAAAAGCAAAAAAATATTTTAGCAAAAATGATCAGAGAAACAAATTAGTTAAAAAATTTTCCTTTTTGTAAATAACGTTAATTTTTAAAAATAAAACATATTTTTTTAAAAAATCTGATAAGTTTATTAAATAAAATTGATGCAACTTGACCAACCATTTTTTACGCCTTTCTTATCATTAAGTGTTAGAGGTACGATTTATGCGTCTAGCGATAATTATTATTTAAAAATAAAAATGGAAAAAAATATATTAGAATAGTCTCCGTCATATACTAAGTCAGACAAAGACTCCGTTACCCAAGAGTCCCATAAAACAAGACACAGTTTCGCGTTCATAAATTACTGACGTAATCTCCGTACTCCCAATCATTCGCTACTGTGTATTTTAACTAGCTCCACGCGTCCGAAGGATGTCAGTTTATTTTCAAGGTTTCGTTTAAAAAGAGTTTTATTTCACTCAAAAGATAGAGGATCGTATATTTTAAAATCACCTGTTTAAGTACTCCTGTACCTTTTCTTACTTCATTTGAAAAGGATGAAGTCTAAGATGGATTATTTGTTTTTAATTCAAGNAAAAATTTGAATTTTTTATGTTTTTTTATATTACTCCTCGCGTCTGAAATTTTGTCAAAATGACAAAATTCTTTTAAAATATTACATATTAGGTAATATTAAAAAAAATTGTTGGGAGTTCTTTTTTTATTTTTTATTATTGAAACATATAACAGTAAAAAAATAGCATTTTCGGAGATAAAAATTATCATACCGCTATAAGATATCATGTATAAAAATAATACTCTTTACTTAATTCAAAAACTTTTCCAACAAAATGTTAATAATGCTCATAAATATATAGCATCGAATTCTCAGGTCAATAGAATGAAAATTCATTACGCTGGAGCAGTTTGAAATCTGTAAATTTGTCAAAAAAGACATTTTGAGAAAAATGAATTTTACTACTTTTTCATTGCAGGTGTCAAAGGGGCGTGGTCAAAACAGAAATGACCATAACGTCGTCAATTTTGCTCTAATTCTAGAAAGAAAAAAATTTAATATTCAGTTAAATATCTAGCTTTCAAAAATATAAAAAGGTTGAAAGTCGAATTTCTTTTCTCTTTAAACTTATACATAGCCTATGTCTTTAAAAATATTATTTACTTTAATAAATATTTAGTTTTAAATTGTATATCTTAATCTGAATCGAACCGCTGTTAAAATTGCAATGCAGAAAATTAAATTGTCGATAAGGAACCAATTTAACTATATCTGTTAAATCACTACGTACACTTTGTAAGTAAATTATCCTATTTGAACTTGATAACTGATGCATAAAAAAACGGACCACTCTGAATAACTTTTCATCTATTGATCGGATCTTCACGTTCTAGGACTCAATCTTAAAAGTTCGAGAAGGTGACCTGAAATATGATATTTTAATTAGTGTGGACGATATTTTAAGTTGCATAATCAGACAAAAAAATTTACTTTCTCTGAATAAACACACCTTTTTTATGGTGGATTTTGATTTCAGACATACAAAATATTTGCAATCTGGTAAATATGGTCCCCATAGTTTAGATTGGTGAGTTATACTAAGTTTGAACACCTTAATGCTATTTTTACTTTTGGCCATTTGTTTTGCCAAAGGTAATTCCATACAGAAAATAGCTTTTTGTAAATATTTATTATTTTAAACTTTTTTATGTAATAATAGTTGAAAAATTTTGAATTGTGGGGCAAACAATTTTTTACATTTAAAGAATGTAATTTTACACCCGCCCCAGCTCGCAATAACCACAGAGCTGACGTAAAATATCCTCAGTAGGAGACGAATTATGGGTTTAAGTCCTCTTACATGGAAGATTTTCGTGGTTTTCCTCTCCATGTATCGCAAATTGGGGATTAGTCCCATCAAAACGTCCACAACGAAGGTAAATTTCTTTTGATCCAGGACTTCCCTTATCTTCTACATTGGGTTCAAAATTATAAGGCTACATAGCTGAACATTAGTAGTTATCGTTGAACAGGCGACCCAAAATTGGGTCGGCTGTTAAAAGACTGTTAAAAAATATAGTATCTGGAGTAATTGTGACAAACAATTTATTACAATAGTCCACTCTAGCAAGAAAAATAATCTAAAAAATAAATAAAAACTAAAATATGAAAAACAAGGAAATAAGTATAGTAAGTATAACTGCAAAATAAATGTGCTTGTCATAAAATATGACATCAGGTATTTTATAAAACTTATTTTTTTAATTTATTCAAAAGTATTCAAAATGTCCTTTTTACATACAACGAGAAGCAGTATTATTTTCAGAAAATTCAAAATTAAACATATTTTTCATTGCATGCAAGGACGAAAAAGAAATAAAAATGGAACAGAAACAAGAACAAAACAAATGAGACGAGGTTAAATGGAACAAAATGATTCTCGGATTTCTTCCTCGCGTGAATAAATTTAAAATAAGCGATTTCCTTTTTCCAACTTGATTTAACGAAATGTTTCACTATTAGTTCGAATTACTTCTTACCTTGTTGTGCAAAACAAGAATCGACTTATTTCATTACATCGGTTTTAAACTAGAAATAAATTAGAGATTATTTTTCAATTTTTTTTTTCCTATGTTAATCTAAAATAAATAACATAAATAAAATAAATACAATCTATAATAAAATACTTTTTCAATTCCGTTTTGAAAATAAGTCCTATTAAAATTATCTTGAAAAAATTAATTTACTCGAAAAAAAATCCCTTTTCACAAAATTCAAACTTGTATGCATCTGCATTTACCTATGATTTTTGAGCAATGGAAAAAATATGCAAAGGTGCAAAATATACGAGGGAAAAAATATACAAAGCTATTAGTTTTCAGAACTGATATATTTGCTCCTGAAAATGTTACGTGTATTATGTAGCCATTTTTCTGTTTTAAAATGATCTGCACCTAAAGTAGTTTTCCTCTTGTTTCAAACAATTTTTAAAGTCTTCTTTCGTGATGGTTTCTCAATACTGATATTCTTAATGTTTTCAAAATCCTAAAACTTTACGATTTTACGATTTCGTTAATGTTGTTGTTGTTGTTGTTACTTTACGTCGCACTAGAGCTGCACAATGGGCTATTGGCGACGGTCTGGAAAACATCCCGGAGGATGATCCGAAGACATGCCATCACAATTTTGATCCTCTGCGGAAGGGATGGCACCCCCGCTTCGGTAGCCCGACGACCTGCGCGCGAAGTCGAGCACTTTACGGTAGCACAGTTTAACGAGGACCAATACCGCACACCCTCGGTCCCTACGCAGACTGATCCAAGTGGTCACCCACCCGCACACTGACCGTAGCCAGTGATGCTTGACTTCGGTGATCTGCTGGGAACCGTGTCTTAACGACCAGTCCACTGCGGGACCGATTTCGTTAATGAAAACTTCGCAATGGATTTATCTGAAAAGTATGGTGCATAATTCGTTACCACAAGCCCCGAAATCAGAAACTTTGCAAGAAGAGCAAGCTTTGGGGATGTTGTAGTCATTAAGAAAACTCCAGTATTAGAATTAGAGAGCATTCCAAAAAAAGATTTCAAAAACTGTTTCGATAACTTTTACATTCAAGTACGGAAATATTTTACGGCAAGTGGAGGTTACTTTGAGACATATTTCGCTATGTAATTCGCATATTTTACGAAACTGTTACGCGATTATTCAAAATTAACAATTGCACCTTGTAGTTATTATAACAGAACAAACCATCATTACAACTTAATCTATAACATTAGAAACAAACCATCTCCTGAAACTTAGTAACCATAACATTCACTAATGAATAGGTTTAAGGACGCCGAAGTCATTAAGAAAACTCCAGCATCAGAATTAAAGAGCATTCCGAACTAGGACTTCAGAAATTGATTCCAAAACTTTTACATCCAAGAAAAGAAATACAGTGCGTCAAAAAAATACCGACCACTCTGTATAAGTTTTGATCTACTGTTCAAATGGTCAGGTTTTAGGCCTCGATACTTAAAGTTCAAAGGGAATATGTTCAAATATGTTCATTAGTGCAAAAGATATTTTAAGCTACGAAATCAGACACAAAAATGTACTTTCTCGAAATAAATGTATCTTTTTTTTCAACAGACTTTGACTTCTAAGCCCCAAAATATCCAAACTTTCACAAGAATTTTTTACTTTATCCATTTCTCCAAAACAAAACATAAATTCATAAATATAAATAAAGTAAGACATATTATTCATCAGCAGACATTAAAATATCAACTGAGAAAATTGTCTTAATTCCTTAGCTAATATTTTCAACTAGACTAATTAGGCTATGCAAGGAAAAAACATTCAGAATTTATCCTAAAATAAATCAAAATATTTTTTATGACAGTGTGGAACAGACGATCTTATTCTCAGATTACGACTATCAATCCTCAACTCCGTAGCGTTGTGGTTTTGAACCCAATCTAGAAGACATAGAATCTCGTGGATTAAGCATTGGATCAAACTAGTCTTCGCGGAGGACTCTTTGATGGAACTAACCAGCAATTGCTACATGGAGAGGAAAACCACGAAAACCTCTCACTGTTAGCCAGAACGCAAAGGGATTCTAATCTGGGATCCGTCTACCACTGAGAATATTTTACGTTAGAACTGTGATTTTTGGGAGCAGCCGGGAGCAGAATTCGCATCAACCAGCCACCTCTGAGATTTGAATCTGAGTCACCTCATTGGTAGGCGAACGCTCTACATCCCCTAAGCCACCACGGCTGAACATTTTTATATTGGGTTGTTTCTCAGACATTTCTCTCGAATTTTATAACAATTTTATCGAGTAGTTTTCTAACTTATGACAGTGAAATGAGGGAATGTTAAAAGTTTTCAAAATTAGCAGCAGCAGTAATTTCTTTTTTAGTGTAAGAATGTATTTTTAATTTGAAACATTTAGATTCATTAAAAATATTTCTATTATCAAGCTAAAGGTACAAATATGTTTCGTGAATTAAAATAAAAAAATTTAAAACTTACACTTTAGTTACGTTTCTCTTATCTTCAAAATAAGTGACTCATGAATTATTAATGGACCCACCATAAATCTTTAAGAGATTTTTGTCACCAACGTGTCCCATAAAATTAATATGTGTCTGATGCTATTAATTACACCAAGTATTAATTACACCAAGTTGCAACAAGTATAAGCTATTGATGATTCTAAACAACCGTGATTGGTGCCTTTGTTGAATGAATTAAGAAAAATTAAATGAAGATATTGTTGAACTCAAGGTTGCCAGTGTTATTGTCCAATTAATTTCAAAAGCAGAGTAAATAGTATGATTTATTACAGACGTTACACACGCTGGAGGTAATTTCGACGCCTCAAAGTTATCTTAAACGCAATAAAAATAGTACCTTCTCTTTTTAAGTAATACTCAAAAACAGAAAGAGGTAAGGCCATTCTCAAGAAGGAAAATGCAAGCATATTTTAGAAAATAAACATTTTGAAAAAGTTGTACAACTACTGAGCAGTAAAAATTAATTTCTACTAAGCGATGCAAAACAATATGGCGACTGTTTCTACAAAAAAGCATTCCTTTTTTAAACCTCTTAAGAACTGAGATTCAAATAAAGATAATGCAATTCTTACTTAGACATATAGAAGAGAGCTGATTTATGAATAGCATAGAAGAAAGTTAACTCGTAAATGCGATAAAATATCATTCGAAATTCAATTCATTAAGCTTAACTATTTTAGTTTTTTTTAATTAGTTTATAAGAATACTAAATTTTATTTTTCAGCAATTTTTGCCTGTAGTAAACATTTTACAACGCATTTCTTCACATTTCGACCATAAAACAAAATCCACTAGACTCAAAGAAATATTTGAGTAAAGTGATTATAAGGGAATCCATTAGACTCAAATGAAAAGATATTTTAGTCTAGTGGCCAACAAGTCATCCACTAGACCAAAATAAAACGATATTTGACTCTAGTGGTCACATTTTTAGAAATAAAACTCTCATTTCTGACGATTCAGCAATCATTGAACTGTATTTTGTTAGTTTTGAGAATCATTTTGTCACGAAATCACGAGATTTGTGACGAGGCGTGAACTTTCAAATATATGATAAGAATTTTGTTCTCAACTCAAAGCCTCATCATAGTACATTATGAGAGATTGTTAACTTGAATGACAAAACTGGAATGAAGACTAGATAATCGACAATAAAAGGCCGAAATTAGCCGACTTGTCCGTTTGGTGGTCAAAGAGTTGGCCTCGTGCCAGGAAGATTCCGAGTTCGGATCCCGCTTCGGGCACTGGTGTAATTTATCTCTTTGTTCAATCTGTCTTTGTTTTGTTGGGGCCACATTTATTCACCTAATTGGAGCCTTCGAGAACGTGACTTTTAAAAGAGTTAGATGCACTAGGCTCTACAAGGGGTTTTTCCTTTTACTTTTTTGGAATAAATAAAATGATTAAATATTTCTTTAATTTTTACGAAATTCTTTTCCTTAAGAAAGTGATAATAGTTACTTCGTCACTTTGACAAAAAATTTTCTTGGAGCATGTACCTGGAAATTTCGTGACATTTCAATTTTTACGGTGCGTAAAGGTTATTTAATTCTTTTCTTTTTTTTTTTTTTTCTTATAAATTTTCATTGTAATAAATTCCAACCACCAAGCGTAAATCAAATTATATTCTTACATGGACAATCACTTTCTAAAGGCATACGAACAGAAAAAAGTCTTAAAATATTTAAATTACAAAATTGCACTAAATATTGCCCAATATATTGAACTCTTGTTCTTAGGCCGGTTAAAATTTGAATGAAACAGATACGACTCTAATGTTAAAAGTAACACATGCATATAATAATTATAAAGCATGACGTGACTTAATATCATTAACAGTACCATCATTTAAAAAATAGTTAAAATTAAATATGTGTATCATGGTCGTAATTAAACAACAACAAAAAAAGGCCTGAACGACCCTGAAAGTGAGCTCGTTACGTCTAGCAATAGATGAATCGTATCTTCCAATTTATTACATTCGTTACACCATTTCGGAAAATAAATCCAAGAAATACAAGTGAAACACCTGCCTGATTCATTTGGAGAAAACATTTTTGTTGAGTCAGAATAAAAAATCGATACATCGCGTTTAATGATGCATAGAAATGAAAATGTCTGTATCTGGAATAAGATATAACCATCTCAATAACTATGAATCATTATTATTTCATTATCATAAGACCTTTGTCGTATGACTGTAAATAAAGATAATATTTACGAATTATGTATGTCCGTAAATGATGAGATACTCAAGACAAATTTAGGTTTTGTTTCTATGATTGGAAAAAAGCTTATGAATACCTATTGTGATATTTTATTTCTAGATACTATCGAAATTATTGCAGTAACTTTTAGTATCAATCGAATTTTCTGTCAGGTTTATGAGGTTTCAGGGAGAAAAAAAATCTGGACGAAAGTTGAGTCGTTTAAATTTCATTACATCATCATGCTACAATAGAGAAAAAACAGACTAAAAATAGAATAGAAACAAAACGATACGCAAGTACATATATTTTTAATGATTCTCAAACATCATTGTTATTCTCTTATAAGTTGTTATTTTCCCCAAAAACAAAGAATATTTTGATATTCATTATATAGTTACTGGTCGCCTTTTAAAATTTTCTTGCAGCTACTTTATTTACGTCGCACTACAGCTGCACAATGGGCTATTGGCGACGGTCTGGGAAGCATCCCTCAGGATGAACCGAAGACATGACAGCGCAATTTTGAGAGAGAATGGCTCCCTTGTTTCGACCTCTGCGCGTGAAGTCGAGCACTTTACGGTAGAACAGTTTAGCGAGGACCAATACCGCGCACTTTCGGATGCTGATCAAAGTGGTCACCCACCCGCTTACTGACCGCAGCCAGTGATGCTTGACTTTGATATTCTACTGGGAACCATGTCTTTACGATCAGTCAGTCCACTGCGGGCAAAATTATCCTGTAGAACATATAAACTTTAATGGCAATCCAGCCAAATGCACTGCACAAGTGTATTCAAATATTCTGATTCCGCAATCCCTCTTCCATCAACTAAAAGAATAATTTTTATAAATTTAGAGGTTTAGGTAATGTGATTTCTCATACTTATCAAGGAACGGCAATAAATTAAAAACGAAAAATATTGTTTTTGATCCCCAAAAAACGTAGCAATAAATTTTTAATCTGTAAAAATTATTTTGGTTATTATATACATTAATTGAACAAAATTTCGTAAACAATATCAAATTTTTTATGAAGATATAGACAATTTTAAAAAAAAAACTACTTTCTTCTGTCGTGCGTTTTTTTTTTTTTTTTGCTAAAACTTTTTCAGAATATTCAATGAAATGAAACAAAATTTTTAGAGCAATTTACTTCAAACTCTTGCAATTTTTGCATTTTTAAAAAAATTGCAAAATTACAAAATTATAAAATTATTGCTTTAAAATTTCTAAGAAATTTGCCTAAAACTGCGCACGAGATGAGTAATTAAAGTAGTTATTTTATATTGAGCATGTGCGGGAAAAATTTTGGAAAATTTTTGCTCATTTGTGGTGAATCGTGTTTGGCTCCTGATGAAAAAAATTTTTGATTTGAATATTTTGAAAATTTTAAAAGTTTCAAGCAATTTTCTGAGCTGATTTCGTACTTTTTTAAAAGAAACTCAAAATCGTAAGGAGCTTTCCACAAATTTCATTTTGTACTAATAAACAAGATTTATTGAAAATTACATCAGCATTGTTGGGGATTGTCCCCCATAAAAGCATCCTTTCTTTCGTATCCTTTCTTTCCGTATACAATCATATTTTGTTGTATGACCGTTTATTGAAAGGTATTATCATTTGATATTTAATTTCGTCTTATGATACAAAATAATATTTACAAAAAACCCCTCATCATTCTGAGTTTCTTTTGAAAAGTACAAAAACTAGTTAGAAAATTGCTTGAAACTTTTCAAATTCTTAAGATATTCAAATCGAACTTTTTTTAAATAGTTGAGTACGATTTAATTCAAATTTATGAGAAAAAAAAATTTAAATTTTTTCTCGCATGCGCAGTATAAAAGAACTACTCTAATAACCTATTGCACAGTTTGCAACAATTTTTTTCTCGAATTTTAAATGAACATTTTATCGTTAATTACAAATTGCTTTAAAAATTTTGCTTAATTTCATTGAATATTGTTTAAGTTATAGCAAATAAAAGTAAGACAAAAAAATTTCATGAAAATGTTTATTTGTTCATAAATATTTCATTTAAGCTTAAGAAATTTTGTGCAGCAATAACCACCGCAATGCTAAAAATTGCAAATTTATTGCAACATTTTTTCGCATAGGATAATTTTAAACATTATTTTCCGTTTGTACGATTACGCTTGTACGTTTATACGACTGTTGAAATGAACTGTATTTGAAGAAAGAATTAATTGTGAGTAAGAAACAAAAATTTAATCCTAGGAATACAGAATGTGTGTCGTACTAAAAAAAAGAAATAATAGAGAAATAATTGTTTTAACGAGTCTTATGTTTTTATAACAGTTCAAATAGGTGTATAATAACCAAATAGGACGCAAATTTTACTTCTATTAAATTAATTGTTTTTATATTTTTACAATAAAAATATTAACACTTTGTAAACCAATCGGAGAGATCTCTCCACTTTGTAAACTATCAGTACTCGAGATCCTCCTGATTGGCACTAGTTAGTGGTAGCTGTTAAGAAATGCATGGTGGCTTGTTTATACTCAGTTCTCAGCCAATTCTTTCGGTCGGGAAAATGTTAAGACTTATCACTAGCAACATCTAATCTCTCTATCTCTTTTTATTTTTCACTTTCTGCAATAATTTAAACACTAGCTTATAAAATAAAGATCTCGAGACAGATAAAAAAAATTCTTCAGCAATAAGTAAATAATCATTATTTAAAACAAAATAACTGAGAAAAAAAGTCATTAATTTCAAAAATAAAAAGGGTCCTTCAATACGTCAAATTTCAACTCTGTAGTTTCATTTCTACGGGTAGCAGAGTGGTCCACATTGTATTTTTTACTACAGGTTTAGCAGGTAATAAATCATTCTCGAACTAATTCCTCAATATTATATTTTCTTTTCCATTATACCTTCCTATAAATTATTCTACTAACCTTCGAAATTGTAAATTAAGTCTTATAGTGTTTGCTTAGTTAAACAAATTATAAGGAAAAGCTGTACTCCTATAACCAAGGTGACTCTAGCGATGTTTTAATATAGAGATAGTATAAAAGTGTAAAAGAACAAGCAAATTTCACTTGGAATTAAACGAAAATAAGATTTTATATATTATTTTAATTACTTATCTAATATATCTCATAAAATAATCTTATTTCTCTCTCGCATGTAAATATTACGCACACACATTTTTTTTTTTAAATAAATTTAAAGCATAATTTCAAAACGACTACAACTTGTAAATGCAAAAGTTACTTCATGAAGTAATTCATATTATTCAACCTAGAATTCAAGTTATTACTGAATAGGACATCATAAATAAATAACTATGAAATTTAAACCGAAAAGAAGTTTTATAATGAGTTTGGAAAACTTTACTGCACCGATATTGCAATTGCAGATGGTTGTAAGATATTGTACATTTTGAATCGTAAAAATCACAATAGACAATTTGAAGCTTTAAACAATGAAAAGTATACTTTTCTGCTGAAATAATGCATTCAAAAACTCAATTACCTTTGAAATAGTCAATTTCATTGTTTTGAATGCTTTTAAAATGAACTATCCTACGCTGTATGTTTTTGAAGATACAAATTTTTTCTCTGTTCAATTTCAACTGAAGCAGAAAACTATTGGCGGTGTCTGTATTTTAATTTATTATAATAAAATACCCTTTTTAAATCGAGATACTTTTTTTACTAAATTTAATTTTAAATTCTCAAACTGTTACGAGCATCGAAAGAAAAAAATACCCATCGTAAAGAGATAACCAGAAAGAAAAACACATTAAATGCATGCGTAGGCTCGTAGAAATACTACTTTTTCTTTGTTCAGTATCAACCTCAACTAGAAATTCACTTCGGAGTCAAGTAAAATTAAATCTTTCTTCAAAATATCACACATTTTAATCCTTTATTGCTGAATTTTAATTTTAAATTCCTACTTTTACGGAGAGGGGAAAAAACTACAAAAATTCGTCTGCGTACAGATGTAACAACTCAACTTACACGCACTAGAGCTACACAATAGCCAATTGTGCAGCTCTAGTGCGACGTAAATGAACTACAACAAAAACTCAACTTACATACACAATCTAATCTCTTACAAATGGAAATTATCTCAAAATGCTTTCAAATAAATAGGGTTTTTTTTCTTTTGGAAATTAAAAAAAAAGGCTCAGTTCAATTGTAACTTAAACAGAAGATTCCAAGCGAGGTTAACAAAAATTTATTCTTTTCAACGTGTTCGAGATTTTTTTATTGCTGGAGTTGATTTTAAATTTCCATGCTTTTGCAAACATGAAAGAAGTTAAAAACTAAGTTTAAACACGTGTGTATAGAATAAACCTTGAAAGATATTTAAAAATGTTTTACCATTTAAAAAGGTGATGCAGCAAAAATTTACCGGATAATGAAAACTGAGTTTAAATAATCTCTTTCTATCCTGTTTACTTCAAAGTTTAAGTTCGTGATATGAAATACTAACCAATATGTTGTTGTTGTCGTTGTCGGCCATTAAGACAGAGAAGGTGCGATTGTTCTTGCTTTCCAGGAGCGCCATCTGTGGCCCAAAATTCGACTCCTGTCACACCCGCTTAAAGAACAGATCCATTCATACATTCATTAATAGTAATTTTGACCTGAACCAGAGAACTATCAATCTCTATTTCAGTACCTTCAGAGGCATTGATTTGTTATGGGAACATGGTGGGCTTGTGATCCGACAAATTTAACGTGCACGAGTCACCATTGGGAGGCTTCGGCCAGCAGGATTCGAACTCCCGTTCTCACAAACATGAGTCCAGTGTCCCGTCAATCAACCACCAGTCCAGTGTCCTGTATCCCCTCTACTAAGCAGTATAAATAGCATTTATTTTTGATAATTAAAAAATTGCATATTATATTGAAATCACCACTAACTGCTATGGAGTTTTAATTCTGTGGTATAAATTAAACAAAACTTTAATGATGTAAAGTATTGATTTGAATTTGATTATGGATAGGAAATTGATAGGAGAATTGAAAGGAATGGAAATTTAATTGTGGATCGGAAATGAATGTTTAGTTTAGTGGTACTAGGTCCAAATAAGATCAGTTACCACAAAAAATACGATTTCATTACAAGCGAAAAATAAGTTACTAAAAAATTACATATTCATCGGGGCAAAAAATGAAAACTAAATATATATATGTAAGCGCCAGATAAAATTTGTAAATTCTACTTTAGGTAAACTAAAAAAAACTCGGGCTTGAAATATATCTCCTGCAGTTGTAGTAGTTCATTTAAGTCACACTAGAGTTCCCCAATGGGCTATTGGAAACATCCCTGAGGATGATCCGAAGACATGCCATCACAATTTTGATCCTCTGCAGAGGGGGGGGCACCCCTGGTTAGGTAGCCCAAAGACCTGCACGCGAAGCACTTCACGCTAGAACAGTTCAACGATGACCAATACAGCACACCCTCGGCCCCTACGCAGACTGATCCAAGTGATCACCCACCCACACACTGACAGCAGCCAGTGATGCTTGACTTCGGTGATCTGCTGGGAACCGTGTCCTAACAATCAGTCCTCTGCGGGACATATAAATCTCATGCAAAAAAAACCTCTACAAAAAAAATCTTATTAAAACCTCGGAATAAGGAGGGAGAGAAAGCAAAAAAGTAATAATTTTTTATGCATTTACCTAAAAACGCAAATCTCTAAGGGTACAGAATATGTTGAATATTAATCTAATAAATATATCGATGAACAATTCTCAATAAATTCTACTTAAAACGCATTAGGTTAGTTTTATGCTTTTCGATCTTTTGCTAAAAAGAAATTGCATCTTTAGTTATAATTTGTTCGTTATAATGGGATACCTGCAAGTGTCGTAGCATGGGTATCTCGATCTTGATTGGTTGTTGAAACGTGGCATTTGTTTACGTTAGCAACTGTTCCTTCCATTCTATTTCAAGAAAGCCAAGCTCGTTAAGTATCTATTCTCTGAAGTGACACATTCCATATTCTTACACAGCCGGCCAGGTGGCCGAGTGGTTAGCGTGCCTGACTGCGAAGCCAATGGCTGCGGGTTCGAATTCCGCTCTGGGCATGGATGTTTCTCTCTGTGTGTGTGGTCTTCTTATGTATGAATGACTTTGGTTCACAGGTGCCCACTGGATAACGATAAATGAGCAACACTTCCGGCATCTTCTAATGCGAAGAACGAAAGTTCAGTGCCTGCCGTTAGAAAAAATATTCTTACACAAGGATTACAATTTTTTCTCTATATACAGGGTGTTTATAAAGTCCCGGACCCATTTCGATGTTTAATAACTCATAAAATAATAAAGATAAATTAAAATTAATAACAGAAATGGTTAGATAGACTCAAAAAGTTTCATGACCCTAGTCAGTGAACTTCCACGTGTGCCATCTTCGTCGCAAGGAGAATATCAAGTACTATCTGCTTTATATTGAGTAATCTACTTTATCCAAATAACTAGGACAACTCTGTATTGTCAGCGTTACAAGAAGGTGCGTACTTAGCTAATCATGAACAATAATGCATCAAAATGGTTATTTTTCAATTGAGATTGTTCACGGAGAAACTGCAAACTATGTCGACAAATGCGTTAACATTTCTGCTTGTTTTCGACGCTTTGAATAACATTTGATACTCTAATTTGTTGATACTTTGTTGAACTGATTTGTCGATACTTTGAATAACAGGGCTGCTAGTTATAAGGCTTTTCGCAAAATATTTTAGAGAGTGGTAGATAATTAAAAACTAAAGCTTGCAGAAATCTTACTAGTTTTGCTAGCATAGAACCCTCACTACGAGAAAGATGAAATAAAAGGGCTTTTTATATAAAATTTTGAATTATATACGCGTAATGGTGAGGAAAATAACTTTAAAAACAAATTAACAAAATAAAGAAAGCGTTAACATTGCACCACTAGGAGAAATTGTACTGAAAAGCACATAAACTTGGCCGTCTTGGAATAAGACGCATTGCTGCAGATGAAAGTGGCAATTAATCTGAGTATTATGTCCTTCAGATTTTCAAGTTGAAAGATGTTATTGAAATTAGTAGCATCATATTTGATAGCCTTGTAGAAGAAGTTGGCATATGCAATATTCTGATCAAGAGCATCAATTCGGAGATCATTGTGCAGATTCGCAATACGGATAAACCACTATGCTTAGGTGATTCTTAAGGCTGTTTTTTGAATACTCTACAGTTGCGTGAAATGATACTCTTTTACGGATAATACGCTATTTCCATAACTGATGCGTGTTTGCAACTGTTACTCACAGCTGTTAGGTCAAGAGCCTCAATTCGAAGATCATTGTGCAGATCCGCATTACGGATAAACCACTATGCTTAGGTGATTCTTAAGGCTGTTTTTTGAATGCTCTACAGTTTAGTGAAATGATACTCTTTTGCGAATAATACGCTATTTCCATAACTGATGTGTGTTTGCAACAGTTACTCACGGCTGTTAGGTCAAGAGCCTCAATTCGAAGATCATTGTGCAGATCCGCATTACGGATTAACCATTATGCTTAGGTGATTCTTAAGGCTGTTTTTTGAATGCTCTACAGTTTCATGAAATGGTACTCTTTTGCGAATAATACGTTATTTCCACAACTGATGTGTGTTTACAACAGTTACTCACGGCTGTTAGGTCTAGAGCCTCAATTCGAAGATCATTGTGCAGATCCGCATTACGGATAAACCACTATGCTTAGGTGATTCTTAAGGCTGTTTTTTGAATGCTCTACAGTTTAGTGAAATGATACTTTTTTGCGGATAATACGTTATTTCCATAACTGATGTGTGTTTGCAACAGTTACTCACGGCTGTTAGGTCTAGAGCCTCAATTCGAAGATCATTGTGCAGATCCGCATAATGGATAAACCACTATGTTTAGATGATTCTTAAGGCTGTTTTTTGAATGCTCTACAGTTTCGTGAAATGATACTCTTTTGCGGATAATACGTTATTTCCATAACTGATGTGTGTTTGCAACAGTTACTCACAGCTGTTAGATCAAGTTTAGCCTATCTTTAGCCAGCGCTCTTTATGTTTACTCAGAAAAAGCCACGAAAAAGAGAGAGCCACAGAGAAAAGCCACTGTTTAGTGAAAATGAAAATCGCTTGTGGCCTAATTTTTTAATATTTTGAAACTTACTCCGATGCTGAATTATTAGTGCTCAGGAGAATTTACAAATTGAGAATTTACGATCAGTTCACTGAGGGACAAATTAAAATTAGAGTTATATAAGGTAGTTATAATATTAATATATAACAAATGTTAATATAAGGTAGTCAAAGAAGATTTTAAAAAAAAGTTGGAAGGAAATATGTTCGATAACCAAGTTTTTTTTTAATCTTTAGGAATTGTCTGAAAATCATATCGCAAATTTCTTGGAGTGAGGGTTAAAACAACGTAAAAAAGGTCTAAATTTTTAAATAAATGATTCACCTATTCAGATATAACGGCACAATTCAAAATAAAAACAATGAATTTCAAAATAGTAGTTTAGATAAACAAATTTTAATCGTTTAATTATCATTGCACAAGACTTGAGTTTAATTATTTGTCGCAGTCAAAAATCCTTTTATCTGATTTCGTCATCGAACTATTAGTAAGAATTCGTCAGCAAATATTAAGTTGTTTTTAAATTCAGTCCGTATTTATTAAGAATTATTAGCGGTTGAATTTTTAATGTATTATGGAACATTATGGAACGTTAAATAAATTACCACTGAATTTTCAAAGCACACTGATCAATATAAAACATTTTGTGACTGGGTAGCGCAGTTGGTTTGTCGTCGGCCTTCTGAGCCCAAGTCTGCGGGTTCGCTCTCCTGCCCAGACACCGGATTTTCGGGATGCAGAAAATCCTCAGCGGCCATGTCGTATGATTATGCGATATGTAAAAGATCCCTGGAGTGCCTTATTGGCTCTTTTCATTTCCGGCAAAATTAAATTCCTAGTGCACTTTAGCATCCAAATAGAGTCTCGGTGCTGCCATCTAGTGTGGCAGAAACTGGACGTCCAAATTAGCATGACCAACGGTATCTAACCCATTGTGGTGGTCATGAAAGAGTGGATACCACCTCTAGAGAATGCACTAGGTCTGCTCATCGGCAAGACCAATTGTGCAGCTCATGGGAAATGAAAATAAAAAATAATAAATAAAAAAAATATAGAACATTTTCGCTCGAAATACTGAAAAAATATGTAAGATCCAATTCCGATCGGCAAATTTTTTTTCTAATTTACAATTTCATATTGAAACATATTCATATACAAACAACGAACTTGATAAGCGATTGCCACTCTGAGTTGTAGGTTGCAAATTTAGAAATTAGAGTGCATTCTCTCTCTCCCACCAAAGATATGACATTCGATAATACAAACTTTTTGCTACATCACGTGAACAGACACAAACAAACTATATTTTCTGTAAAAACTTACTTTTTTAATAAGTATAACTGATCGTATCTTAAGTTCCATAAATGAATAGTAAATTGTCAGAGGGGAAAATGCGATTATAAAATCAAAAGTTTTAAAAGAGATTTTTAAGTTCGAAAATCTAATTGAAGTTAGTGGATAAAGGTAGTGTGTAACATTTTGAGGGAAAAAAGAATTAAAGAAAATACTTTAGTTTATATAAGAAGTGGTTAGCATTGTCTTAATCCTTAATAAGGCCGTGGAAAGTACACTTTGAATTTATCAATTTTTAAATTTCAATGAAAATGTACTTTTCTACCTATCATTTTCGCGAGATTCCAGAAAATAGGGATGTACCTAATGGAGTACCATTTACATTAATGTGAATGACAGAAAAGGTTAGCGTGTGGTCAGGGAGAGAGGCTAACACTGAGGAGCTACTTTTCTGGCGAGTCATGCATTCCTTCAATTTATCATTTCTCGTCTGGTTTATTTATAGTTAAAGACATAAAATGTATAAATTAATTTATTCATAAGCACAGAATGTCCAATTTATGGTCAATTTGAAAATTCCGCCATTTTTCTACTAAATAAAATGGTTTGAAAAATCAAATTAATTTTAGGTAATAAGCATGTAATATATAATGTATGTTAAGCAGTATGTTTTAAAATAAAAACAACCCTTACAGACCACAGTACTTTTCTCTTACTGATGATATAACTACTGTAAAAACAAATTGCTTCTGGATTCCAATATTATTCTTAAGCAAATTGCTTAAGAATAAAAATTGTTCTTTAAAACAACACTCAATTTTATAACTACAACTTCGAAATACCCGAAAATATTTTCATATGTTATTCTTTAAATATATTAAAGTTCGAAATTTTATTTATATACATACATATATATATGTAATAACAGGGCTCCAACCCTGTTATTAGTGTTGTACTTAGCTTGAAATAATTGCAGTCATAAGCC
>NC_092209.1:63776180-63802260 GCF_043381705.1 Parasteatoda tepidariorum
GAAAGTTCAGTGCCTGCCGTTATTAAAAATTTAAAAAAAAAATATTCTCACACAAGGATTTCAATTTTTTCTCCATATATTTCTTACTTTACACAAAGACAGGCATGAAGCCTTGTAGAACATAAACTAATTATACAGCGAAGTTGCCAGGAAATAAAATATCACAATTACAATAAAATACATGAACAAATAATAAGTCCAATTAAAAAATAAAGACGAGAAAGAGTTATATTTTATCAAAATGATGTGGATTAAGGCGCTGTATTCAATTAACTTCAAGTTAATATTATTCTAACTTGTGTGGAAAAAGATAGCTCAACTTTAACATGCCATTTTGCTTATAAACGATCAGCTGGCTCTTATGTCATCGGTAACGTATGTGGTTATCCGATCTTCTTCTTGAAATGCTAAAACCCAATAGTTAAAACATTAAAAAATTGAGTCATTATTGGTATGACTAAATGTAAAACCTATTCTTAAAACATTTTTAAGATTTGTTCTCAGTTACTATTTTTGTCTCTCCAGTTATGGTGCACATTCGAACGGCAATTTTTCCTTTTGAAATTTACGTTTAGAATCCATTTTTGGTACCAGGTTTTGAGAAACTACTTGATCAATTTTTCAGTACTCAACCAAAAAAAAAAAGACTTTAAATTTAATTGACGAACCTGTTTTTTGGTATATGATCCGAGCAAAAATTTCGTCTAAAGGACGGAATAAATATCGTCATAACTTCGAGGAAAATTTTTCAGTAGTAAAAAAATATTTCGTCATTTCTTTTTCCTTTTTCTTTTCTTTTTTCTATTTCTTTTTTCAAAAAAAAACAGTAGCGTCTAATGTATCTATCTAAATTTTCTAGTACCCACTTTATCGTGGTCACCATATAAGCTCACCGGACAAAAAATTAGTCACTCTAGTGCGCAAGCACCGATGAATCGTTAAGTTTCGTTAGATGACGCAGTGGTTGAATGATACGCTCAACTGCGTGCACAATGATCAAAGGTAAGTATTTATCAGTGAGATTTTTTGTTTGAAGTGAAAATTGTGTGTAAATGAGATTATGTGTAAGTATGTGACAGAGTTGTAAAAATGGGCAATTGTGTTTGGTCGTGTTCATGGTCATACGGTGAATGAAGTTGCTGGATTTGTTACTGTTTCGATGCCGAATGTTCAACGTGTCTACAAGCAGTGGAGTAACACTCGTGGTCACAAAAGACGACGTCAGAATTGTGGTCCGAAAAAGTGTTTCCCGACTTGCCAATCAAAATCGCTTCCAATCCCGACAGGAATTGGAAGCGATAATAATGCCCCCAATAATAATCCCTTCAATTTATAAATGTAGGTCCATCCCAACCTGTTAGTGACAGATTGATGCGACGAGAACTGTGTATAATGAACATTTGGAGTCGAACATCTCGTAAGAGGCCATTGCTCACAAAGGAACATAAAGCTGCGCGACATCAGTGGACTAGAAGTCACTCAACGTAGATGGTTACTGGGTGGCGGAATGTAATATGGTCTGACGAATCACGTTTTTGCCTTTATTCAAAAGAAGCACGTCATTCGGAGCTACGAAGAGCAGATGAAGCATTTCATCCTGACTGGGCGGAAGGTCAGGTTCAAGACGAAGGTGGGCCTGTCATGTTCTGAGGGCGTATTTCCTATTATGGATTGGGCTCCCTCATTGCATTAACCAACATGTTTATCTGAACATTCTGGATGATTAGATGTTGCCTTTCAGTCAACATCTTCACAAATAGTGTGTTGTCGATACCCCTATTTTTCAAGATGACAACAGTAAAGTTCATCGGACTGGAAGGATATGTCACTGGTTTTATGAACACTCAGACACTGAATTAGATCTCGACTGGTCTGCAAAATCACTTGACTAGAACCGCATTGAAAATTTGTTGGATATGTTGGAACAATGGGTAAAACACCGAAATCAGCCTCCTCGCAATTTGGTGGATTTGCGTGACAAAATCCTCAGCGAAGGGCTTATATTGGATTCGACGTAACTGCAAAACCATGTTGACACACTTCCTAACCGAATTCAGGTGGTTATCGAATTCATCGGTGTTACACGCTATTAAATGTTGTTTTTCATGATTTCTCTAGGGGTGACTAATTTTTTGTCCGGTGTGCTTAACTGGGTCAATGTCACCTTAATAACATAAGAATGACTAATAAAACAAAAAGACAAATTACACCTATGCAGGACACATTTCTGCAGATGAAAGTATCAATCAATCTGAGTATTATGTCCTTCAGATTTTCAAGTTGGAAGATGTTATTGAAATTAGTAGCATCACATTTGATAGCCCTGGAGAAGAAGTTTGCACTTAATTATGCAGTATTTTAACAAGAGCATCAATTCAAAGATCTTTGTGCAGATCCGCATTACGAATAAACCACTGTGCTTTGGTGATTCTTAATGCTGTTTCTTTAAGGCTCGTAAAATGATACTCTTTTGCGGATAATATGTTATTTCCATAACTGATGTGTGTTTGCAACAGTTACTCACGGCTGTTAGGTCAAGTTTAGCCTATGTTTAGCCAGCGCTCTTTATGTTTACTCTGGAAAAGCCGCGAAAAAGAGTGAGCCACAGAAAAAAGCCACTGTTCAGTGAAGATAAAAATCGCTTGTGGCCTAATTTTTTAATATTTTGAAACTTACTGCGATGCTGCATTATCAGTGCTCAGGAGAATTTGCAAATTGAGAATTTACGATCAGTTCAGTGAGGGACAAATTAAAATTAGAGTTATAAGGTAGTTATAATGTTAATATATAACAAATGTTAATATAAGGGAGTCAAAGAAGATTTTTAAAAAAAGTTGGAAGGAAATATGTTCGATAACCAAGTTTTTTTTTAAATCTTTTGGAATTGTGTGAAAATTATATAGCAAATTTCTTGGAGTGATAAGGGTTAAAACAACGTAAAAAGGACCTAAATTTTTAAATAAATGATTCACCTATTCAGATATAACGGCACAATTCAAAATAAAAACAATGAATTTCAAAATACACTGGTTATCATAAATTAAGGAAAATTCACAAAAATCGCGATAACTCAAGAAATTACACATGGAATTTTATGAAACTTACCCACAATATACAACACATAGTAAGGTATTAAACAACATAAAAAGAAATTATCAGACATTAATAGTAGTATAGAAATTAGCACATGTATAAAATAAACAAATTGGAAGTATCGGTTTGCAATAGAAAAAGTACCTTTAATATGGAATATGATTGCCTCTAGAAGCAATACAGCACAAACAGCGATGTGTGATGCTTTCAATTATGCGGTCTATCAGTTCAATAGGAAGTGAGAGCCATTGCTCTTGTAAAGCAGTTGCAAGCGTGGCAAGGGTCTGAGGGGGCGGATTGATGGCAGATACACGCCTCCCTAGAGCATCCCAAACGTGCTCGATAGGATTCAAGTCCGGGGATCGAGCTGGCCACTCCATGCGAGTAATTGTTTCCTGTTGAAGATAATCATCAACAATGCGAGCTCTGTGTGGTCTTGCATTATCGTCCTGTAACAGGAAGCAATCACCAATTGCCCCGGCATATGGGCGCACATAAGCATCAAGGATGTTGTCTCGATAAACCTGAGCATTCACGGTTCCCCTTGGAAAGACATGGAGGTATGTGCGCCCTCCTAAGGATATGCCTCCCCAAACACAGACACTGCCTCTTCCGTATGCATCTCTTTCACGGATGTTTGATGGATGATAACGGGTCCCAGGTTCTCTCCATATCAAATAACGTCTACTGTCACTTTCTAGACTAAACCTGGACTCATCCGTAAAGAGAACAGGCCTCCATTGATCTGACGTCCAGTGGACATGTTGTCGGGCCCACTGCAAACGGTCTCTCCTATGGCGTGATGTGAGCGGCACGCAAATGGCTGGTCGTCTCGCATACAGACCACCTTCGTGGAGCCTTCTGCGCACAGTTGACGTTGACACCAACCTTCCGGTGGCTGCAGCAAGAGAGGATCTAAGATGTGTCGGAGTAGCGGTTCTATTCCTGCGTGCACTTAATGTCAAATATCGGTCATCGGCACTGGTCGTAACAGTTGGCCGTCCTTGACTGAACCTCCTAGATGCCGAATCTGTGGTTTGAAATTGCCTCCAAAGTCTATGAACCACAGATGGACTCACATTTAGCCATCTGGCCACTTCTGATTGACTCTGCCCTGCCTCTAGTCTCCCGATGGCTCTCCATCGTAGTTCTTCAGGCAAATGATGCCTAGAGGTCATTATTACGAATTGGCTATCTCAGATTTTCAATGTCGCAATCACAGTAAAATTTGTGTGCTTTCTCTCAAACTTGGACTTTTATGCTCCAGGCAGATGACGTAAGCCGAGTGCAGCGCCACTAATTTGCATATTGCAATTTTACTCAGCTACTCTTAGTGGACAACATATGCAAATTTTGCACGGTTTGGCTTACTTTTGAAAGAGTTATCGCTATTTTTGTGATTTTTCCTTAATTTATGATAACCAGTGTAGTAGTTTTGATAAACACATTTTACTCGTTTAATTATCATTGCACAAGACTTGAGTTTAATTATTTATCGCAGTCAAAAATCCTTTTATCTGATTTCGTCATCGAACTATTAGTAAGAATTCGTCAGCAAATATTAAGTTGTTTTTAAATTCAATCCGTATTTCTTAAAATTTATTAGTTGTTGTATTTTCAATGTATTATGGAACATTATGGAACGTTAAATGAATTACCACTGAATTTTCAAAGCACACTGATCAATAAAAAACATTTTGTGGCTGGGTGGCGCAGTTGGTTTTTCGTCGGCCTTCTGAGCCCAAGTCTGCGGGTTCGATCCCCTGCCCAGACACCGGATTTTCGGGATGCAGAAAATCCTCAGCGGCCATGTCGTATGATTATGCGACATGTAAAAGATCCCTGGAGTGCCTTATTGGCTCTTTTTATTTCCTGCAAAATTAAATTCCTGGTGCACTTTAGCATCCAAATAGAGTCTCGGTGCTGCCATCTAGTGTGGCAGAAACTAGACGTCCAAATTAGCATGATCAACGGTATCTCACCCATTGTGGTGGTCCTGAAAGAGTGGATACCACCTCTGGAGAATGCACTAGGTCTGCTCATCGGCAAGACCGATTGTTGTGCAGATCATGAGAAATAATAAATAAAAAAATATATAGAACATTTTCGCTCGAAATACTGAAAAAATATTTAAGATCCAATTCCGATAAACAAAATTTCTTTCTAATTTCAAATTTTATATTAAAACATATCTATATACAAACAACCAACTTGATAAGCGATTGCCACTCCGAGTTGTTGGTTGCAATTTTAGAAATTAAAGTGAATTCTCTCTCTCTCACCAAAGATATGACATTCGATAATACAAACTTTTTGCTACATCACGTGAACAGACACAAACAAACTATATTTTCTGTAAAAACTTACTTTTTTAATTAGTATAACTGATCGTATCTTAAGTTCCGTAAATGAATAGTAAATTGTCAGAGGTGAAAATGCGATTATAAAATCAAAAGTTATTAAAGAGATTTTTAATTTCGAAAATCTAATTGAAGTTAGAGGATAATGGTAGTGTGTGACATTTTGAGGGAAAAAAGAATTA
The DNA here is from genome assembly GCF_043381705.1 of Parasteatoda tepidariorum. Classification (NCBI taxonomy): domain Eukaryota; kingdom Metazoa; phylum Arthropoda; class Arachnida; order Araneae; family Theridiidae; genus Parasteatoda; species Parasteatoda tepidariorum. Next base: position 63,781,816 of record NC_092209.1, read on the forward strand.
GAGAAAATACTTTAGTTTGTATAAGAAGTGGTTAGCATTGTCTTAATCCTTAATTAGGTCGTGGAAAGTACACTTTGACTTCATCAATTTTTAAATTTCAATGAAAATGTATTTTTCTACCTATCATTTTTGCTAGATTCCAGATGCGAGATTCCAGAAAATATGGATGCACCTAATGGAGTACCATTTACATTAATGTGAATGACAGAAAAGTTTTGCGTGCGGTCACGGAGAGAGGCTAACACTGAGGAGCTACTTTTCTGGTGAGTCATGCATTCCTTCAATTTATCATTTCTCATCTAGTTTATTTACAGTGAAAGACATAAAATGTATAAATTAATTTATTCATAAGCACATAATGCCAAATTTATGGTCAATTTGAAAATCCCTCCATTTTTCTACCAAATAAAATCGTTTGAAAAATCAAATTAATTTTAGGTAATAAGCAAAATGTATATATATACTATATGTATGTTAAGCAGCATGTTAAAATAAAAACAACCCTTTTTCAGACTGCATGCATTTCTTTTGCCAAAAAGAACAAGTAGTCTTATATTTAGTGATAAAAATGTTGAATCAAAACAACCTGTAACTACTGAATCAATTGAATTTTCTTGTTTTAAAACTAGTCTGAATACAAAATCCTAGCTTTATCGACACATTATTTATCCTAATTTATACTTAAAATATTACATATCTTGAATCACAATTAAGTAGAGTGCTATTTTTTTTTTTTTTTTATNATATATATATACACACTTTGATTAAAGCAACTTTCACAGACTGTACCACTTTTCCCTTGTCAAAAAGATTAAATTGTCTCATATTGGGTGGTAAAAATTGTAATTCTAAAACACTTTTTTACTACTTCTTCTCAATACTCGAAATTTTTCGCATACATTTTTTTCTAGTCTTAAAATATATTATATTGCACAATGCCCAGTTCATTTGACAAGGATTTTAAAATAAATAATTATGGCGGAGATTGCAAAACACCATATATATATTTTTTAATTAAAGAAGCTTTTTCAGACTCTTATGCATTTCTTTTGCCAAAAAGAACAAGTTGTCTCATATTTGGTGATAAAAAGTTTAATTCAAAACAATCTATAACTTTGTAACCACTGAATCAATTTAATTTTCTTGTTTTAAAACTAATTTGAATACGAAATCCTAGCTTTATCGACACATTATTTATACTACTTTATACTTAAAATATTACATATCTTAAATCACAATTAAGTAGAGTGCTACTATTTTTGTTTGTCTTTAATCAGAACAAGCACCCATGCACAAAACGTTTTCCATAATTCTTAGAAATGAAAGATGTATTCATATTTCGTGCAATGATCTGACAGCATTAAATACGTGTCCAATTCATTATGGGATACTATTGTTCCTTCATATTAAATTCACAGTCGCACTGTGTCATATACAGCGTCTGCATCTAACGAAATATTTTTGAAGTCTGAGAAAGCATTAATTTTGAAGAAGACCATTGAAATAAAGTGATCAAATAAGCCTTGTGAAACCATGATAATTTACAAACTTTAAAAAAAAATGCAGAAAGTATGTCCAAATAAGGAGAGGATATATTTTGTACTGCATGAAAATCTAAACAATATGAATAAAGCGCTAATACGAATAATCAAGATTATAATAATAAAGATCGAATACGGGTAGTCGAGATACCGATTGAAAGATGGAAACACGGTGATGCGACTGAAAAGTTACAAACAAGTTGCAGCAGCGGAAAAAGTGGTTTAAAATATTTTTTTAATATACATAAATAACGGAAACCGTTTGCGATAAACTTTATTTTTTATTTAAAGAAGTCTCATTTATTAAGAGGTGTTTAAAAAACAGAATCAAATACTACGTCCATTTTCTTAAATAGCTATGTCTATTATCTTAAACACGCACATCGAGTTGTGCCCATTTTCTAAAACACGTGTTTTGAGCTATGTTCATTATCTTAAATACGTGTTTTAAGCTATGCCCAGTATAAACTAACTAACCTAATAATAACTGACGATGTATAGTTAATACCTATATCAACGGGTCGTATGTGCTATTTAACTATTTCAGGTGTTTCAAGCCAGTGCAAAAAAAACTAATTTTCGATTTTCTAGATACTGAGTTATATTTGCAATCAACGCTAACTAAAACTGCAGCGAAAATAAAAATATGGAAATATATGCCAACTTAGAAAACAATTATTTGTTAGTTTCCTTTTCTCTTTTTTCTTTTCGCAATTTTACTGAAGTAAAACCAGGTTTGGCAAACGGGTTTTTTACTTTGGAAATAATTATTTGCTGGTCTCAATCTTTTGTAATTTTGCTAAAATAAACCCTTTACCCAACTTTGGAAACTATTATTTGTTGGTCTCATTCTTTTACAATTCTGCTAAACTAAAACCCGTTGCCAAACTTTGGAGACAGTTATTTATTGATTACAATCCTCAGCAATTATAACACACATATCATTTTAATTACATGTTACAGCTAAAGCTCGAAAGTCTTTATGGTCGTCCAATCTGCAGATCAACTGGAGTGGTCCGTTAAAGTGCGGAATTAAGTGTTTGCCACAATTTATGTAGTTAATGTGTGCTTTATTAGTTTCTGTATCGTTGAAGTTCATTTCTCTAATCCCATCCAACTAATTTGTAAATTGTCTGATTGTCTTGGTACTTAAGATATTAAAAAATATACATATGGCATTACGTTAATATCCTTAACGATATTGACTTTATAAACAGTTTGATTTTATGCGTAAAGACTGATTCTATAAACTAACATGTTGATTGTTTGATCGTAGTAACTTGACTTGCTAGATTGCGAAAATTAGATAAATAGCAATATGTAAATTTAAGCGTAGAGAAAAACTTGTCGTTCCGACAAAGATATTGTCCCTTTAACAAGTACCTGATTGATAAAGTGCAGATTATCTAGGTACCTAATAGATCACTTAGATAATTTGAGAAAAGAACTTTTTTTTTTACAATTTAATAGATCATTATCTGCACATTAACTAGATAATCCACAAATTCAAACTGTTTTCTACTTCTAACTTCTAAAACGGGAACATACATATTTTTTATTTAATTCAGATAATGCATGAGTTTTGATATTGAGCTTTACGAGCTAATTAAGCTAAGTGAATAACAGATTTTATTATTCATATTTCATTAAAAAAAGCTACTATTATGATTTATTTTTTAAAGGATTTATTTTTTTAATAAATATTTTGGGAATCGCGATAGCTCAGGAGATAGAGCGTTCGCCTTCCAATGAGGTGAACCGGGTTCAAATCTCAGCGATTGCTGGTCGATAAGAATTTCACATTTGACTTGCACCGACCATAGTGCTGACGTATAGTATCCTCAGTGGTAGACGGATCATGGGTTAGAATTCCCTTGCCGTCTTCCTCTCCATGTAACGCAAATGTGGGTTAGTTCCATCAAAAAGTCCTCCTCGAAGGCAAATTTCTCCCAATACTTGATCCATGTGTTCCCTTGTCTTCTGGATTGGGTTCAAAATTAGAAGGCTAAGTAGTTGAACATTAATAGTCGTAAACCCAAAAATTGGGTGTTCTGTTCAACGACGGTTATAAAGTGAAACAACTTATATGGAGCCATATAAGATGGCTCAATATGGTGGCTCAGGAAATAGAGCCTTTGTCTCCCAATGAACTGACTCAAGTTCGATACCCAGCATTGGCTGGTCGATACGAATTCTGCTCCCGATTCACACCGACCTCAGTGTTGGCATAAAATATCCTCAGTGGAAGACAGATTATGGGTTAGAACCCCCTTACCGTCGGGCTAACCATAGGAGATTTTCGTGATTTTCCTCCATGTAATGCAAGTGCGGTTAAGTTCCATCAGAAAGTCCTCCATGAGTGCTAGTTTGTCTCAATGCTTGATCTGATGAGTAGCGATTAACAATTGTCTTTTCTTATGGATTGGATTCAAAATTACAAGGCTACGCAATTAAACATTGTTAGTCGAAAACTAAAGATAAGATCGACTGATCAACGCTGGATATAAAATAAAGTAACTAATACGAATAGTCATAAATATTAAAGATACAATCCTGCCGTAAAATTCATTGTTATAAACAAAACCTGACATTTTTCATCTCGTTAATAAGTATGACTAGTCTGTAAAATTCAAGTTATCGCTTAGTCTCCTGCATCTTTTCACTTATTAAGCATTGAACTTAATAACAAAATCACCCTATCAAGATGTTTATCTGCTCGAGGCATATGTAATGTTTATACAGATGCGGTTAACAAAGACAACTAACAGTTCGCATAATAGTGTCTTTCTGAGAAATCCAATATCAATTGAGTAATTGTTATAGCGCACGCTTTGTTTCATTGCATGACAAAATAAAATGTTGCTACAAATCAAAATATGGCATTCTGATATGATATGGAAAAAAGTAACAAAAAAAATTACAAAATGTTGATCCTCTCCGATTCGATTGGATTGAAGAACAGGAAAGGACAATGACGTCTGATGTCAATACAAAGACATTAATTTTACTACGTTTAATTCTGAAGATGAGTCATGCATATCAGTATTTTAAGAACGCATTCGGTTCTTTGCTCTCCAAAAAATACTTGTTACAAATAACTGATCTCTTCCTGTTTTGATTGGTACGAAGAATTCAGAAAGTTGTGAATCTATGCTAAGAGGGAACACCACCATTGTATCATTTTTTTAAAAAGTCAATTTTTATTTTCATATAATTCGACTGAAAAATTATACGAAATGATTGCACTCTCAGAAATATAACAAATTTTTGACTAACATTAAATAAACAAGAATCTTTAATGTGTTTTTCGTTAATTTTGAATCCCATTTCGCCACGAAGTCACGTGATTTGTGACGAAACGCAAACTCTCAAATATACGGCGAAAAAGTTTTCTCAACTCGAGACCTATCTCAGAGGGAGATAGTTAATTAGAATGACTAAACTATAAAGAAGACTCAATGATCGAAACTAAATTAACTATATAGGGTCGACCGGTCTGTCTCATACCAGGAAAACACCGGGTTCGAATCCCGCTTCGAGCATTGATGTGATTCCTTTCTCGGTTCTATTTGTACTTGAGCTGTTAGGGTGAGGTTGATCCACCTATATGATGTCCGTGAAAAAATGATTAACAAGATCTTTATTTATTTATTTATTTATTTATTTATTTATTTATTTATTCATTTATTTATTCATTTATTCATTTATTCATTTATTCATTTATTCATTTATTCATTTATTCATTTATTTATTTATTTATTCATTTATTCATTCATTTATTCATTTATTTATTCATTTATTTATTTATTAATTTTGTTCATTTATTTATTTATTGACAGAATATTTAGAATGACGAAATATTTCTTTATTTTCGGCTAAAGTTTCCTCGAAGAAGTGGCGATAGTTTTTTCCTTACTTTGACGAAATGTGCGCTGAGAGCATAAACCAGGAAACAGTTTCGTCAAAAATGCAGAAAGTTTCGTGAAATTTGAGTATCCATTTTTTACAGTGTGTTCGCTCGTATTACAAAGACTCTCATATAATGAAATATCCATGAGCTTTAAATATCCTTTCAAAATTTCATCGATGCTACTTGATTAACACCTTAACAGCGCGTAATTTTGACGATGAAATTTCATTTAGTTCATAATTAAAGCATCACAAATTCTACAAATCTCAAGCTCTCGATCACGGCACTTATTATCAGTCTATGTTTCCCACTTTAATTGGGAAGCAAGCGTTTTACAAATGCACCTGTCTGCTTTGGTATCTTAAAATTATTCGTTTCAGCGCATAGTTTCGTTAGTACATCATTTTTTATAACGTTAATAAAGTTTGATTGAATGATAATCCCTGATTTTTAAAGCATTTTTTGTTCCACAGTGCAATAAAAATATATTAGAAAATATTCTGACTTTTAAAGTTTGAGTAAATTAAATGTTATCATAAAGATACTATTTTTAAAGAAGTTATGGAGCAGGTAACCTGTAATAAATACCTTTCAAAGAAAAATTTTAAATCTAGAAAAATTTATGCATTTAATTTGAAGGATTTTTGTTAATTATTTTAAATGTAGTACAAAACTTGTGTAATAATGTATGAATAAATAATCATATTTTTATTAAAGCCTGAATAATAGGTATGAATAAAAATAAAAAGCTTTTCTACCAAGTGTACCCAATTTGGGTAAGTTACAATACAACAATGAAAAATGAAAAACGTAATAAAAACTATAATGCATTAAAAATCACATGCTCTTTAATAATACTCTATGCTTTGAAAATAAACGATTTTTTCCCTATTTCTATCTCCTACGGAACATTAAAACTACTACATTACTAATACATCAAACTCTCTCATTTTTCATTCTTTTCCGAAAAAACTTTCTTTTTTCGAACAAAAATAATGAACAGCCTATTACGTCTTTTTCTAGTGAGAACTCCGATTTTTAGGGCACAGACCGAAGTCCATTAACCCCTTGAAGTCCGAGTTCTGTATTCATGCAGCACTTTAAACATGAAAAGAAAACAAAAAAAACTTTAATTTCATGTTAAGCAAAACACAGCAGAGATAGAGAGCACCATAGAGAATTCGCTTACGCATGTTTCACCGAAATGTCCACCATTTGGCCTATATTCTAGTTAAAGTAACGATTTATGCAAATTGCGTGAGACTGTTTAGCATTTTTTACTCTATTTTATACCTACAAACCCCGATCTTGTCTGTTTGAAATGAATCAAAATAAATCTCAGAATTACAAATTTAGTAAACTATTTATTCTTTTTACACAAAAAAAACTATCAGTTCATAAAGCAACGGAAGAGGAATCTAATGAATAAATATATTCTTCTAACTAAATTTCAAATAAGATCGCGTGCGTCAATATATGTAATACATATTCAATAATGTTTCAATTTAGTTCTTACTATTTGGAATTGAAAGAAAAATGAATTATTACTTACAAACGAAATCATTTCAAGAAAAATGCTGTCTTTTTAATGCAATAAAAAGTTGTTCGATCTAATCTGAGGCTTTTTATGTTACTCAAATAACTCGTGTATCAATTATTACTTTCTCGTTAAAAAGCAATTAAAGGTGTATTATTAAATGTCGTATATTTCCATATTTTTCCATTACAGTATTAAAAACAACGGCATTATCGGTTTCTAGACTGTTAGAATGTAACCAACGTTTTCGGCTGACTATTTCTAGTCGATGAAAACACTTAACAGTTTTATCAGCACAAAACAAAAATAATCACCAGTTTGTAGGGGTTCCCTGGCCGAGCGGTATATTCCGCCAAACGCTATGTGAATCGAGAAGGTGGCTGGTTCGAATCCCGTCCTTACCCTAGATGTATTCATCCTGATGTCCTTTTCTGAAATGTTCTATCTGTCCTTCTACTTGACAAAGGTTTATAAGCCTAAGATGAGCACACAATCCTGCAAATGTATGTAATTTCAATAAAACAAATAAAGCCAGTTTGTAACACTTTTACTATAAAACTTTGTTTACTAACAACTAGCACATATGAGTTCAAATGATTTGCTGTTGCGGTTCATTTACGTCGCACTAGAGATGCACAATCGGCTATAGACGACGGTCTGGAAAACATTCCGGAGGATGATCCGAAGACATGCCATCACAATTTTGATCCTCTGCAAAGGGGATGGCAGCCCCGCTTCGGTAGCCCGACGACCTGCACGCGAAGTCGAGCAATTTACGGTAGAACAGTTTAATGAGGACCAATACCGCACACCCTCGGTTCCTAAGTAGAACCAAGTGGTCACCCACCCATCACACTGACCACATCCAGTGATGCTTGACTTCGGTGACCTGCTGGAAACCGCGTCCTAATGATCAGTCCACTGCGGGACTCAAATGAAGTAGGACAAAAAATATACATGTATTTCCCAAATAATCTAAGGCAGAAGTTCTCAAATTTTCTTTGGCTATGGAACCCTAAATAATGTACCATTTTTGGACAAAATCCCGAAGGTAAGAAATAAAAGAATACTCCTGAAGGAAAATTAAAGTAAAAAATGCGAAAGGTCATTTCGAGGGAAATCTTGTCCTAGCTGTATCGTTGATCCGCCAAACTCTGTGTAGCATAGAGGTATAGCAAGTTCGAATCTCACCGTATTCTTGAATGTATCTTTGTGATGACTTTATTTAATTTGTGGTATCTTCCCTTCACTTAACATGGGCTTATAAGCCTTCTTTATAATGAGCTAACAAGCTTACGTGTGCACGTGTAACAGTAAAAATGAATAAACAAAGATCTTTTCTGCAATAGTGTATTGTTCTTTCGCCAATCATTGTTGTGCACAAGAGGTAAAAGTCACGATTTCCACCATAGCCTTAGATTTTTTCTTCAACTATTTAACGCCTCGAGTTTAGAGCTACTTAAACGGCAAATCGTTTAATTAATTACGTAGATTGGAGGAAACTTATCACAATCTATAGTTTATAAACTTTACTCAACATGCAAACCGTTTCTCGATTGCTAACATTACACAAATCAATTTGGAAAATTTTTCGCTGTAAAATATGTTTAAAAAAAGTTAAGATGCTCTTGTCTAAATGATTGATAGGCCGTTTTGTGTGTTGTCCTCTGTTGTGTTATGTGTAAATGTGGCCCACCCTGTGCACGGGTATCTGTGACAGTGTGGCATGCTATATTGCTCGCCTCTGTGACTTTCACAAGTTTCCAGCGGGTAACGTTAAATGAACTAAACTTCCAGCATCTTCCGAGGTAAAGAACGAGTAGTTCAGTGCCTCCTGTTAGGAAAAATAAAAGAAGAACTAATCCCTGCTTTTAAATAAATCCTTTTCTGCTATTTGCATGTAAGTTCTAAGGATCTCCAGTGTCTTCGGCACGAATTTGTGACCTTATCTCCATAAAACCGAAAATCTCTAAAAGCCTAAAAACAAATACAGATCCTTTAAAATATCGGGAACAGTAAAACCTAAGCATTTGAGAATATGGTTGGGGAAAGACTGATTACCCTTGCACCAATGACACTTAGTAATGCCTCCCCTCCCCCTCTGTTTAAAAGTAAGGGATTTGATGTAAGCACCCAAAAAGCGTGAGAGAGCCGTCTGCTTTTACCTCAAAGTATTGAGCTGATGACATCATCGAGGTCTTTTTCCAAAGTATGATCAGGTGGAACTCTCTAAATTGCATTTAGTTCTATTCTTTTCATTGAGGAGATTTCATTTCTTTCACTTGTTGGAGTCCGGATTTTAGCGTATCTAGCCAAACACACCTTCAAATTGCTAAATCTGGTGATTGTTGTATCTTATGAATTCTCTTAAAAACATTCAACACTAAGCTATTAATTAACGACTTCAAACATTATTAGACCATTCATAAACAACTCAGATTCTAATAGATTACATTGCATTACATATTGCGAACATAATATTCCTAAATTGCTTGTTGGAATACCTCTATAACTTAAACAATCAAACCAAACTATGAATATTATTGTGAGTTAAAAGATCTGTAATTTGCAGTATCCAGATTAATCGCAGTCGATACGAGTACGTTGATTTATTTTCAGTCTTCAATACAATTCCGTAGTCACTTGAAGACACGAATATGCAACTGTATGTCACTGTCGGGAACCTCAGTTTATCTTTCAAGAATCAGTTATGCATACAATTATTTACAACAGTCGGAAAAATAGCGGAAGAAAATTCTTACTTATAAATTTGAAAAGTAGTGTCAATTGTCATGAGTAGTATGAATAACAGTTTTTTTCTTTTATAAATATATATATTTTTTTATAAATTTCAATATTTATTTTTCGATTTCAAATGTGGTATTCCCCTTCATTTGTACGTATTCTCACACTCAACATAAATCTCTTTTCACCACATACAACAAACGACAAAGGAACTCTTGGATCAAGTAATGGGAGAAATTTGCCTTTGTGGAGGACGTTTTGACTAACCCGCATTTGCGTTACATGGAGAGGAAGACCACGAGAACCTCCCGCGGTTAGCCTGACGGCAAGGGAACTCTAACCGATGACCCGTCTATCACTGAGGATATTTCACATCAGCACCATGGTTGGCGCAAGCCGGATGCAGAATTCGTTTCGACCAGACATCAGTGGGATTCGAACCCGGTTCACAGCATTGGAAGGCAAATGCACTAGCCCCTGAGCCATCGCGGCTCTTGCTCACATTAATAAATATTTTAAAAATAATTATTAGTTCTTTTTGTTAGTATATTCACAGCTGCTAATAAACTTGCTTGAAAACGAGTTTCCGCCAAAAGTATCACAATAATTTAAGGTTCTACAGCCAAAAAAGGTTAGGTAACCGCTAATTTAAAAAACAAAGCAATCAAAAATATCGGCCCTTTAATGTAAGTTTCGCGTTTTGATTGCTGTGTAAATTATGGAAATGATATGCATTTGTAAATTAGTATTTATTGAACTTTTCAATGCAAAATGAAATAACTAAATTCAAGAATAAAAAACTATATTTCTCTCATAACCATTCTCAACTTTTCTGAAAGTTATGCTTTGAAAACCATAATTCTGCTTATTTTATTAAGTTTAGGCCTATGCATACACGATTAATAAACCCATAATATTTAATTCTTCACTTTAAATACATTAAAAATAATTCTCGATCTTTTTTTTTTGTTAGTATATTCACAACTGCTAATAAACTTGCTTAAAAACGGGTTTCCGCCAAAAGGATCACGATAATTTAAAGTTCAATAGCCAAAAAATATTGGGTACCGATGGTTTAGAGCAGTGGTCGGCAAACTTATTAGCCAAAGAGCCAAATATGAACATTACAACAATTTTTAAAAAAGTTAGGAGCCAAATCTGCTTGTTTAGTAAACTTTTATTACACTAAATAAGTAGTACACTAAATAAAAATAAATTTCATACTTAATAAATATTAATAATGCGAACAATGTGGTTGCATCTCCGTGGAAAGTTTGAGTAAGTCAGGTTTGTATGTTGTTGTTGTTTATTTTAAGCCAATTTGTACCCCCACTACTTCAGAAAAAGTATGCGCGCATGGTTGTGGTACCTTTGTATCACACCGGAGTACCCCGAAAACATACATACAATTTCAGCCTATAGCTTGTACATGGTTTCCATTTACGTTTACAAAAACTAATAAAATTAAACTCAATGTTCGTTACGTATTTTTACAACAATATAGAATTTTAATTACCCATCTATCTTTTAACTTAAACAAAAAATTATACATGTTCTCGATTTATAGAAGAATTTTAATTTATCAAAATAAGATGTATTTTTTTTCTTACTAAGTTTTTTTTTTAATGGAAATATTATTGCACCTTCCGTGGATATTTGCGCCAGAGCCGCACTTAAGGAGCCAAAGAGCCACATGAGGCTCTGGAGCCGCACTTTGCCGACCACTGGTTTAGAGAAATGAGCAGTCAAAAATGATCGGCCCTTTAATGTAAATTTCACTTTTTGCTTACTGAATAAATTATGAAAAGGCTATGCATTTGTAAAAAATTCAATTAGTATTTATTGAACTTTTCAATGTAAAATGAAATAACTAAATTCAAGAATAAAAAAATAATTTCCTCTCATAACCATTATCAACAGAGCAGTCGAAAATTCAGGCCCTTTAATGTTAATTTCCCTTTTCGTATACTTCTCTATACCTCCTAAACTAAAACATACAAAATCAATGAGGTAAAAATCAATAAAAAAATTACTTTTCGTCGTATCCCAAAAATGACATTTCCTTGTTTCTGAAATGTGTTATTCAATTAGATTTCGGGAAGGGAGAATATTTCCCTTAACACTATATATACCAACATATTTAGGAAACATAAAAATTAAATAAAAATGAATGATATCTGGAAATATCGTGACACAGTAACTCATTTCAGATATCGCTTTGCCGAACATTCCTATCTCAAGATCGTTAGGAGAGCCACAAGCCATTTGACAGATTCTGATAGGAGTAAATGCCAGGTTGCAATCACGCAATCCTTGATCAGACGGTCTGGCCAGTTTTAATGAATGTTCATTCGAAGCATAAACCCACATCCATTCATGTTTGTGAGACTGCATCATCATTACTTCGAAAAAAGGCTTAATTTTATACCCATCTTCCGACAGTTAACAGCGGAAACGAATACTCCAACACATATATATTCTTAGTGAAGTTGTTATTGGATATTTTTACGAAGAAAACTCGTGAAAAAGCTTCCTTTTTTTCTGTTAGAATATTGGAAAAAGAAGTTGTTGTTTTTTTTTTTCATTGTCAGCTGATGCGTTTTTGATCATATTGAATAAAAAGTATTTCCCTATTGCACCTCTTGATCTCCATGTTAACTTTGTGGTAACTGTAACTTTCTTTACCGTTATTTGTAAGACGTTTTTCATTCATTAATTCTTGAGACGTTTATACAAGTGAAAACTGGGAACACCTTATGAAAGATCATCGTCAATTATTTTATGAATGGTGCTTTTTCAATCTACAAAAATTTTATAAATTTATATTTTTTCGTGTGGGATCAAAAGCATTTCCCTATTGCACCTCCCAGACTTCCATGTTAACTTTATGGATACAAAATTCTTTTTCCTATAACTTTCTTTTCCATTATTTGTAAATTTTTCATTCATTAGTTTTTAAGACTCTTATGCAAGTTAAAATTAGGAATATCTTATGAAATATCATCGTCTATTCTTAGAAATGTTAAAAATTTATATTTTTTCTTGTTAAATAAAACACATTTCCCTACTGCACCTCCAGACTTCCATGTTAACTTTATGGAAATAAAATTCTCTTCCCTATGACTTTCTTTACCACTATTTGTAAGAAATGTTTCATTCATTAATTCTTAAGACTCTTACGCAAGTTAAAATTAGGAATATCTTATGAAAGATTATCGTCAATTCTTTTTTAAAAAAATAGTGTTTTTTCAATCTACAAAAATTTTAAAAATTTATATTTTTTCCTGTTAAATAAAACACATTTCCCTATTGCACTTCCATGTTAACTTTATTGAAACAAAATTCTCTTCCCTATAACTTCCTTTACCATTGTTTCTAAGACATTTTTCATTCATTAATTCTTGAGACTCTTATGCGAGTTAAAATTAGGAATATCTTATGAAAGAACATCGTCAATTGCTTTAAAAATAGTGCTTTTTCTATCTACAAAATTTTTATAAATGTATATTTTTTCGTGTGGAATTAAAAACATTTCCCTATTGCACTCTAGACTTCCATGTTAACTTTATGGAAATGAAATTCTCTTCCCTATAACTTCCTTTACCATTGTTTGTAAGAAATTTTTCATTCATTACTTTTTAAGACTCTTATGCAAATTAAAATTAGGAATATCTTATGAAAGAACATCGTCAATTCCTTTAAAAAACAATGCTTTTACAATGCACAAAAATTTTCAAAATCTATATTTTTTCCTGCTAAATAAAACACATTTCCCTATTGCACCTCTAGACTTCCATGTTAACTTTATGGAAACAAAATTTTCTTCCCTATAATAATCTGAACCATTATTTTTAAAATATTTTTCATTCATTAATTAAAATGCTTATTCAAGCTAAAATTTGGGATACCTTTTGAAAGGTCATCGTTTATTCTTTTAAAAATGGTGCTTTTCCAATCTACAAAAATTTTATTAATCTATAATTTTTCACATTGACGAAAAAGCATTTCCTTATTGCAACTCTGAACTACCATGCTCATTTTATGGCAACTTAATTCTCTTTCTTTATAATAATTTTACTACCATGTTAATTCTATATTAACAAGTTTATCTTTCTATATACAAGTTTATCAAATTAATACTTTGTTTCCCAATCGATGGTTAGCGAGCCCTTAGGGCTCTCAAAGTGTATAACAGAAGTTCTCTTGAGTAATATTGTATTGGAAGAATTTTAAATGGCTTACGGAAAAATTAATAAAATAATAAATTGAAATACATGTACTTACTGCACTTTTACGAATTCGAAAACTTTAATCTGATTTTCTTTATTTATTCCATTGATTTGTTCTTCTCAATTATCAATTTTTGTCTGCCAAAGCTTGCATGCCTAGCTGATACCTCTTATATTTTAAAATCTGTCATTACTGTTGAAAACAGATTAACGGTCTTGGTAAACATAATATTTCTGACGTCACAAGATATTGTATACATTCTTTATGTCTTAAAGATTACGATTACTTTTTTGGGAATGGTAACGAATGTTAAGTTCTAGTTACGATTCAAATAAGAAAAGATGCGAAAATAGTGTAAGTTAACAACCAAGCTACATTAATGAAAATACTGAGCTATAAGCTAATGCAAGGAGCTCGTCGCACTCTTCTACAATCAACAATATAGTGTAAGTTAATGCAATGTGTGAAATTATCTTCTGTTAGAAATATCGTAAAATAATAATTACAGATAAATATTATGAGTCAGAAAGATGAGTATGACTGGATAAAATGATATCCATGGAAATACTACCGATAATTTCCAGGCTGAGGTGTTGCCATTTTCAGTGGACATGATAAATCGAAGGCATAAATATATTAAATTTTTAGATCCATTGTTTACTCATGAATGAGTACGAATGCTTGGGTTCTATCAACCGCTTTATATCTGAAAATTCAATTAAACATGATGAAAAGCATTAAAATAATTAAATCCGAACATCTAAAACAACTTCAGTTAACTAAAGATGACTTTCTTCCTAATAAGTGCAATACATCACAATCAAATAACTGAATTTGTGAAACCGTTCGTAAAGATGTTTTTCAGTTCAGAAATAACAACAACTTTATTGGAAAAAGAAAATCTAATTGAATTATTCTGCAATAGTTTTCTAAAAGATACTTTCAAAGATAGCTCAGTAATTGATTTCTGGTTCACTGTTCTAATTAAATGAGCTTTTTGTTTTAAAAAAAGCTTTTAAACCTTTTATTACGATTTTCTACCTGAGAATTCATCTGATAAACGAATGCAAAATCTAATTTAAACCTGAAACTGCTAAGCATTAAGCGGAACTCTGAATTTTTTTTTTGTTCAATCATGCAACCTCTATTAAAAGTTGTCAGGAAATCACTTAGTTTATTAAATTAATATTATATTTAAATACTTCTGGTAATCAATTATACAGAAAAAAGCGTGCATAAAGACTTTTTGCGATTATATTTTCATTTCTCGCTAATTGCAGCATAGAAACAAATACTCTACCAAATTATTCTACCTGTTACTAAACTACCACTCACATAAAGATTTCGCTGATTTTTTTTTTTTTTAAATTTCAGAAAACTTCTAAAGGAGAAAAAAATTGCGAACCACGGCTCTAAGTTGATCAGATATCGTCAAATCTTGATAACAGTCCTCGAATTTCACCAATTGTCCTCAAAAGCTTTCAAATTCTTTAAGGACAGAAAATGATATTTAAACATAATTTTGTCTCAGCAAATATACAAGCGAAAAGCAAAAAATTACCAAGCTAAAACTAACTTATTGAAAGTCAATACTCGTCTGAAACTAATTTCAGCAGAAAATAAACTCCTTGTTCATTTTACAAGTGTTAAACAAATGCAAAATATCATAGGATATTTTAAAACCGTTTAGTAATAAAGCCATATTTAATGAAGAAAATTCTGCATCTGATATTAGTTACTAATTTTTAAAAACAGAAAACTTCATTGCACTTATTAATGTGTTCCATAATTACATAGGTGTCCTCAAATCCGAAAATTTTTTGAGGACGTTACGATGATTTGTCCTCAAATCATGGTCTAGAAATCTAATCACATTGCCATAAGATCAATTGAAAGTTAACAATTAGTTAACAATTGAACAAAATTCATAACAAAGTTAATAATTCAATATTCAGTATTTCAAAAACAAAGTTAACAATTCAATATTCAATATTTCAATAACAAAGTTAACAATTTCTGGGCGAAATCTATGTCTTCTGATGATGGTCGTTTCGTTTGGATTTTAATCTAAATTGTTTCTTTTGAATTTTTGATCTCCTCTTTTAATTTGAGAGTATTTCGGAATGTTTTTTAACTAATATGTTCAAAGCTACTCTTTTCTTTGTGATTTCTACTCTCGTTGGCTAATAGTTAAAAATATTAGAAAAATTTATGTTTATAGGTTGATATGGATATATTAATAACTGAGACAGGGAGCATAGGGAAATGAAAAATCTTTTTTTTAATTGATAAAAACTTAGCTTTTGTGACTGCTTCTAACATAATTTTCTATTTTATGCATAAAATTAAATAGAATTAATAATTTCAAAAGGAATCAAAATTCATTTTTTATTAAAAAATATAATAAGTGAAAAATGGAGAAAAAGGATTAAAATAGATATTTAAAAAATAATTCCTTAATAATTTTCAGAGTTATAGAGAGGCAACTTATATTTACCTCACAAATGAAGTAATTTCTTTTCTGCTCGCATGAAATATTTTTGGCGCAAGTTAATAATGAAAATAATACACTTCGAGTTATTTATTCTAGAAGATCGTATACAAATTTTCAAATAATGTAATTCCTAGGTTAACGTGACATGAATGATTCAAGCTCCCAAAAACATCGAGCAATATGTATAAACTTAAATCATCTAAAAATAACTTAAATAATGAAAAACGATACAATTATCCACAACGTTTAAAGGGCGTTGCCAGGTATTGTTTGTTTCTAACTTAACCTTTTTAATTACTCCAATGTTTTTGAGAAGGTAACTTTATGATGCTTTTTAAACTACAATCACTTAAACAAACACGAAGACTTTTTTTTTGCTATTATTGTTGTCGTTCAAGGCTATGTAAAATACGCAAAAATTTAATTATTTTGCTGCAACTTTGCATAGCATTAGTTTACACAATTTACAACAAAAAAATAAATAAAATATAAAACAATGATATTACTAATAAAAAAATCCATTCTAAACTAATATACATAAAAAAAGGTTTAGAAAATTTAATTTACTACCCTCTTGAAAAACATGGAATGTCCAATTGGGAGATTTGGCTTTGTCATAATGAGATACCTGGCAGTGACGTAGTGTGGGTATCTCGATCCTAATTGGCTGTTGGAACGTAGCATTTGTTTACGTCAGGAACGGTCCTTTCCATTCTATTTCGAGTAAGCTAAGCTTGTCCAGCATCAATTCTTCAAGTGGCACATTCTATATTCTTTCACGAAGATTCTTTCTCAAAGATTTCAATTCCTTCAGTATATATTCACACAGAGACTTAACACAAAGACAGGTACGAAGCCATGTGGAACATAGACAAACTAATTATGCATCGAAGTTGCCAGGTACACAAAGTAAAAATAGATCATAGTTACTATAAAATACATAAACAAATATTAAGTCTAAGTTAATTAAAAGACGTAGACGAGAGAGAATTATATATTAACAAATTCTATGTGCGATGCGACGCAGCATTTACTAAACTAAACGCTGCGTTAACTAAAATTCTAACTTATGCTGAGAAATTTAGTTCAACTTTAACACGCCATTTTGCGTATAAACGATCAGCTGACGCTAATGTCATAGGTCATATATTGGGTATTCTTTATCTTCTTCTTGAGGAGCAAATACCCAATAGTTACTACACCTCGTGGTTTCTGTCAAAACAATTAGTATTTTCTTTTATATTTCTTTATGATTTCTAATAAATATATGTTAAAAAAAAGATAGTAGGCATTCTAAATATATTTTTCAATCAAAAAAAATTTTTAATATGGAAGTAGTTCTGCTATAACCGCCCTTAAAATAAATCATTAGATTTTTTGTCCAAGATGAAGTCAAAATTATGTGCACATTATGCAAATTCGTTGTGAGGTACACATGGTAGGTGTTAATAACATTTATGGACAGATGGCGCCATGTGTAGTGATGTATTATTAATTAATTTTCAGATTCCATTCAGACACAGTTAACATAATTTTTCGTTATTGTTATTAAATATATTTTTCTGTCATAAAGGGTTTTGTTTTAACTTCTCATTCCTTTTATGTGGATTAACTCATTCATCTTATGTGGATTAACGAAATGCGGATTCACGAATGAATGAATGAATAACCATTGTGGCCCCGAGATTATAGTATCTCACATTGATGTTAATACGTGTAAGATAAGTGAGTTGCTTAAGTTATAAAAAGACGCTTTATAACAGAAAAATATATTTAATAACAATAACGAAGAATTATATTAACGTTACAGTATCTGAATAGAATCTGAATATTAATTCATCTGAATATTAATAAATGATAAATCAATTCTCATAGCGTCATCTATTAAAAATATTATTAACTGTAGGGTTAAAAAAAAAATTCCAATGCCCACCTGCAAAATCCATGCCTTGCCCGGGATTCGAACCCAGAACCTTTCTGATGCAAGGGCTGTTCCCTACCCCTACACAGACCGGTCGACTGGGTTAAAAAATTACAAATACACACTTTACCCTACCAAGTTAGATAAAACGCTTGTTGATAAGAATAACAAGTTTATGTCAGTTAAAGGTGTTTAAAAAAATTCTACAATTATTGCTAAAAAAAATCAGAAAACTATGTTTACCTGGCAAAGCCATCACTGTATTTGTATTATGAATGCAATTTTTGTTATAAAAATTTTAAGTAATCAACATATTTCACTGTCATGAAACAATCTTCATTATTTGTAACGCTGGCAAAACTCGAAGTTGGAAATTGTTCTGTTCTTTTATTTTCCCGGAAACAAAAAATCTGCGGATTGGATTATTATTTATGGTTGCAAAAAGAAAAAAAATCTTATTTGTTCAGTTTTGATTATAAATACGATTAACAGCAGTTTGCCATCTGGCGATTTGAAGAAATTCGCATTCCAGATAAATTTAATGAAGTACAAGGGAAAATTCATATAAACGAGTTAAACAACTTGGCGTTTTAACAACTAGGTAACTTAATGTAATGTAATGTAGTTAATTAATGTAACGTAATTAATGTAACTTAATGAATTAATTAATGTATTTATCTAAATCTTATATTACTATTTAACTAAAATAGCATTAATGTATCTATTAGTGAATCAAAGAACGATAATATTGTGTTAGCTACATCATTGCTAATATTGTTGATTTCAGTTTACAGTATCCCGAATCCGCGATCAGACTAATATACACTTCTTTTTTGAAAAACAAAATGATTATGAGCTCTATCTTGGAACGAATATATGCAAGGTGTTAAGTAATTAATACCCTTAATATATACTATTTCTGTAATCCTTGTCAAAAATACAATAAAAAAAGTATGCGTATTAGGAGTCACGAATTAATATTTCAGCGACGGAAAACAAAAAAGTCGATGTCTGAGGAACACTATTGAGGAAGGCGGGTCAGAGAAAGCAAGAGGCAGACGAAAGGAATATAATAGAAACCTCAAAGTTTCTGCAGTAAATAAAACTGGTTTAGATGATTTCCATTACTCTTTTGTTTCTTCCTCGCTTTAATATTAACCAGTGGTCACTAAAATATCTAGTCTCTAGATTTTATTTTCGATAAACTCCATATAAATTTTAATTAAGTGCATTAATTACAGAACACCGTGTAGTAAGCGTATGAATAAGAACGATTTAATGACGAGCAGTGAGCATTTAATTTTGCAGTAGATGTTTCAACCAAGTGGAAGAATTTCAGTCTTTTTCGCAGTTACGAAAATCGAATAAATATATATAAATTGTAAGTAGGAAATAAAAAAACACATTTCTATATTAAGACCAACGTACTCCAATAAAGAAAATTATGTATAAGAATTGTAATTTCAATTTTAAAAATAAATGGGGACTTTTATTTTTAAAAAAATTCAATACTAGAGTTTATTTGTTTTTATAAAGGTACTTTTAAATTATTAATTTAAAAATTTTTTGGTTTCAATTTTAAAATATTTTTTTTAAATTGAAAAAAATCCGAACATAAAATAAAAATGGGGGCTTGTATTTTTGGTACATTGCTTCTTACAAAAATTTTAAGAAAGACGAATATGGTGCTGATTTCATGATTATAAGTTATACTTTCATAATTAAAATTTAATTCTTAAAAATACATTTTAGTTAATTATTCTAATTGAAAATGAGTTTAATTTAAATCTTTTTAATGATATGAACCACTAAAAAGAAGCTTTCATATTTTTGGGTATAAATTCAGTAATAACGAAATACAGAGATCAAAAAAAAAAAAAAATAAACGTAACACCCTAAATAAATATTGATTATAATGATCGGATTTTCACGTACTAGTACTCAATCTTAATTATCCAATATACTAATTAATTAGTAGAGACAGTATTTTAAGTTACGAAATAAAACAATAAAAACGTACTTTCTCTGAATAAACATGCCCATTTTTTCAACGGATTATGATTTCTA
>NC_092209.1:63802760-63847847 GCF_043381705.1 Parasteatoda tepidariorum
TTTCCCTATTGCACCTCTAGACTTCCATGTTAACTTTATGGAAACAGATTTCTCTTCCCTATAACTTTCTTTAACATTATTTGTAAGACATTTTTCATTCATTAATTCTTGAGACTCTTATTCTAGTTAAAATTAGGAATATCTAATGAAATATCATCGTCAATTGTTTTAAAAATAGTGCTTTTTTAATCTACAAAAATTTTAAAAATCTATATTTTTTCCTGTCAAATAAAATATATTTCCCTATTGCTTCTCCAGACCTCCATGTTAACTTTATGGAAACAAAATTCTCTTTCCTATAACTTCCTGAACAATTATTTTTAAAATATTTTTCATTCATTAATTAGGACGCTAATTCAAGTTAAAATTTGGGATATCTTTTGAAAGATCATCGTTAATTCTTTCAAAAATGGTGCTTTTCCAATCTACAAAAATTTTATTAATCTATAATTTTTCATACTGACTAAAAAGCATTTCATTATTGCAACTCTGAACTACCATATTCATTTTATAGCAACTTAATTCTCTTTCATTATAATAATTTTACTTCTATGTTAATTCTAAATTAACAATACAAGTATATACAAGTTTACTTTCTATGTAAAAGTTTATCAAATTAATACTTTGTTTCCCAATCGATGGTTCGCGACACCTTAGGGCTCTCAAAGTGGATGAAAGAAGTTAGCTTGAGTAATATTGTATTGGCAGAATTTTAAATAGCTTGCAGAACATTAAATAAAATAATAAATTTAAATACATGTACTTACTGTACTTTTACGAATTCGAAAACTTTAATCTGCTTTTCCTTATTTATGTCATTGACTTGTTCTTTTACATAACCAATTTTTGTCTGATAAAGTTTGTATGCCTAGCTGATACCTCTTATATTTCAAAATCTGTCATTATTGTTAAAAACAGATTAACGGCCTTGATAAACATTATATTTCTGACGTCATATATTCTTTATGTCTTAAAGATTGTATGTACTTTTTTTGGGAATGGTAATGAATGTTAAGTTCTAGTTACGATTCAAATAAAAAAACGCGAAAATAGTATAAGTTAACAACCCTAAGTTACATTAATGGAAATACAGAGCTATAAACTAATGCATAGATCTCGTCGCACTCCTCTACAATATAGTGTAAGTTAATGCAATGTGTGAAATTATTTTCTGTTAGAAATATCTTAAAATAATAATTACAGATAAATATTTTGAATCAGTAAGATGAGTATGATATAATACAGATAATTACCAGGCTGAGGTGTTGCCATTTTCAGTGGACATGATAATTTGAAGGCATTTTAAAAATATTAAATTTTTAGATCCATTGTTTGCTCATGAATGAGTACGAATGCTTGGGTTCTATCAACAGCTTTATATCTGAAAACTCAATTAAACTTGATGAAAAGCATCAAAATAATTAAATTCAAACATCTAAAATATCTTCAGTGAACTTAAGAGGACTTTCTTCCAAATAAGTGCAATATATCACAATCAAATAACTGAATTTGTGAAACCGTTCGTAAAGATGTTTTTCAGTTCAGAAATAGCAACAACTTTACTAGAAAAAAGAAATCTAATTGAATTATTCTGCGATAGTTTTCTAAAGATACTTTCAAAGTTAGTTCAGTAATATGATTTCTGGTTCACTGTTCTAATTAAATGTGCTTTTTGTTTTTTAAAAAAAAAGCTTTTAAAATTTTTATTACAATTTGCTACCTGAGGATTCATGTGATAAACGAATTCAAAATCAAATTTAAACCTGAAACTATTAAGCATTAAGCGGAGCTTTAATTTTCTTTTTTTACCAATCAGGCAACCATGCATAGACTCTATTAAAAGTTGCTTCAAATTTAACGCATACTTAACAGAAAATAATTCAGTTTATTAAATTAATATTATATTTAAATACTTCTGGTTATCAATTTAAGTGTATAAATGTGTGTACGAAGACTTTTTGAGATTTTATTTTCGCTTCTCGCTAATTGCAGCAAAGAAACAAATACTCTACCAAATTTATTACTTTTATACTTGTTACTAAACTATCACTCACACAAAGGTTTCGGTAATTTTTTTCGAATTTCAGTAAACTTCTAAAGAAGAAAAAACTTGCAAACCACGGCTATAGGTTGATCAGGCATCCTCAAATCTTGATAACAGTCTCGAATTTCACCAATTGTCCTCAAAAGCTTTCAAATTCTTTAAGGACAGAAAATAACATTTAATTTTGTCTTACCGAATATACAAGCAAAAAGCAAAAACGTACCAAGCTAAAACTAACTTATTGAAAGTCAATACTCGTCTAAAACTAATTTCAGCAAAATATAAACTAATAATCACGCCCTTCTTCTTTTTACTAGTGTTAAACAAATGCAGAAAATCCTAAGATATTTTAAAACCGTTTGGTAATAAAGTCAAATTTAATGAAGAAGATTCTGCATCTGATATTAGTTACTAATTTTTAAAAACAGAAAACTTCGTTGCACTTATTAATATTTTCCATAATTACATGGGCGTCCTCAAATTCTAAAATTTTTTGAGGACGCTCCGGTGATTTGTCCTCAAATCTTGGTCTAGAAGTCTAATCACATTGTTATAAGATCAATTAAAAGTTAACAATTGGTTAACAATTTAACAGAATTTATAACAATGTTAACAATTCAATATTTCAATAACAAAGTTAACAATTTCTGGGAGAAATCCAGGTCTTCTGATGTGGATGATGGTGGTTTCTTTTGGAATTTAATTTAAATTGTTTATTGTTGTTGACGTATGCCTGTTTTAGGCAGAGGGGGTGCGATTGTTCTTAATTTCCGGTGGCGTCATCTATGGCCAAGAATTCGACTTCTGCCTCACCATACGTCACACCCGTTTATAGGGCGGATCCATTCATACATTCATCCACAGATCGTAATTTTGACCTGAATCAGAGAACGATCGATCTCCAATCCAGTACCCCCAGAGGTATTGATTTGTTATAGGAACGTGGAGGACTTTTGAGACTCGACAGATTTAACCTGCATCAGTCACTTTACTACACGGGGAGTCTTCGGCCGGTGGGGTTGAACTCACGAACTCTCGGACATGGGCCGAGCGCCCTACCGACTAGGCTATCTCAGCCCTCTAAATTGTTTCTTTATGGATTTTTGAACTCCCTTTTTTATTTGAGAGTATTTCGGAATGGTGTTTAACTAATATGTTCGAAGCTACCCTTTTCTTTGTGATTTCAGCTCTCGTTGGCTATTAGTTAAAAATGTTAGAAAAATTTATGTTTATAGGTTGATATGGATATGTTAATGACTGAGACAGGGAGCATAAGGAAATGAAAAATCTTTTTTTTTTAATTAAAAATAACTTAGCTTGTGATTTTTTCTAACATAATTTTCTATTTTATCCATAAAATTAAATAGTATTAATAATTTCAAGAGGAATCAAAATTCATTTTATTTTTAAAATATAATAAGTGAAAAATGGAGAAAAAGGATTAGAATCTATATTTAAAAAATAATTATTATATTTATATTTACCTCACAAATGAAGTAATTGCTTTTCTGCTCGCATGAAATATTTTTGGTGCAAGATATAATAAAAATAATACACTTTGAGTTATTTATTCTAGATCGTATACAAATTTTCAACTAATGTAATTCCTAGGTTAACGTGACATGAATGATTCAAGTTACCAAAAACATCGAGCAATATGTATAAACTTAAATCATCTAAAAATAACTCAAATAATGAAAAACGATACAATTATTCACAACGTTTAAAGGGCGTTGCCAGGTATTGCTTATTTCTAGCTTAACCTTTTTAATTACTCCAATGTTTTTGAGAAGGTAACTTTATGATGCTTTTAAACTACAATCACTTAAACAAACACGAAGACTTTTTTTTTTGTTATTAATGTTGTTATTAAAGGTTACAAAATATGTAAAAATTTAATTATATTGCTGCAACTTTGTATAACATTATAACTTACGCATTTCACAACAAAAAAATAAGTAAAATATTAAACAATGATATTATTAATAAAAAATACATTTTAAACTAAAGGATCAGAAAATTCAATTAACTACCCTCTTGAAATACATTGAATGTCCAATTGGGAGATTTTAGACTTGTCATAATCATAATGAGATACTTGGAAGTGACGTAGTATGGTTATCTCGATCCTGATTGGTTGTTGGAACGTAGCATTTGTTTACGTCAGGAACGGTTCTTTCCATTCTATTTCGAGTATGCTAAGCTTGTCCAGCATCAATTTTTCAAGTGACACATTCTATATTCTTTCACGAAGATTCTTTCTCAAAGATTTCAATTCTTTCACTATATATTTACACAGAGACTTAACACAAAGACAGGTACAAAGCCGTGTGGAACATAAACAAACTAGTTATGCATCGAAGTTCCCAGGTATACAAAGTAAAATACATAAACAAATATTAAATCTAAGTTAATTGAAGGACGCAGACGAGAAAGAATTATATTTTAGCAAATTTTATGTGCGATACGGAGCTGCATTTAATTAACTTTACGTTAACTAACATTATAACTTATGATGATAAACTTGGTTCAACTTTAACACGCCATTTTGGGTATAAACGATCAGCTGGTGCTAGCGTCATAGGTCATATATTGGGCATTCTTTACTTTCTTCTTCAGGAGCAAGTACCCAATTGTTACTACACCTTGTGATTTCTGTCAAAACAATTAGCATTTTCTTTTATATTTCTTTATGATTTCTAATAAATATATGTTAAAAAAAATTATAGTAGGCATTCTTAAGTTTAGTAATATATTTTTCAATCAAAAAAAAATTTTAATATGGAAGTAGTTCTGCTATCACCGCCCTTAAAATATATCGTTAGATTTTTTGTCAAAGATGAAGTCAAAATTATGTGCACATTAAGCAAATTGGTTGTGAGGTACACATGGTAGGTGTTAATAATATTTATGGGCAGATGGCGCTATATGTAGTGATGTATTATTAATTAATTTTCAGATTCCATTCAGACTCTGTAACGTTAACATAATTCTTCGTTATTGTTATTAAATATATTTTTCTGTCATAAAGGGTTTTGTTTTAACTTCTCATTCATCTTATGTGGATTAACATAACTCATTCATCTCATGTGGATTAACGAAATGCGGATTCACGAATGAAGGAATGAATAACCATGGCCCCCGAGATTATCGTATCTCACATTGGTGTTAATCCATGTAAGATAAGTGAATTGCTCTAGTTATAAGAAGACGCTTTATAACAGAAAAATATATTTAATAACAATAACGAATAATTATATTAACGTTACTGTGTCTGATTGGAATCTGAATATTAATTAATCTGAATATTAATAAATTATAAATCACTGCTCATAGCGTCATATATTAAAAATATTATTAACTGTAGGGTTAAAAAAAAAATTTCAATGCCCACCTGTGTTAACATTTTTTCGTCAATTAAGGCATTTACAGGGCAATTTTGTTGGCCTCTCTTTCAGGGGCACCATATTAGGTGGGCCAACATTGCTAATACAGTAAGGTCAGATAGTACAGAGAAGGAAAGAACATCCATGCCTTTCCCGGGATTCGAAACCAGAACCTTTCTGGTGCAAGGGCTGTTACCTAACCCTTACACAGACCGGTCGGCTGGATTAAAAAATTACAAATACACACTTTACCCTACCAAGTTAGATAAAACGTTTGCTGATAAGAATAACAAGTTTATGTCAGTTAAAAGCGTTTTAAAAAAATTCTACGCTTATTGCTAAAGAGAATCAGAAAACTATTATTACCTGGCAAAGCCATCACTGTATTTGCATTATGAATGCAATTTTTATTATAAAAATTTTAAGTAATCAACATATTTTACTGTCATGAAACAATCTTCATTATTTGTAACGCTGACAAAACTCGAAGTTGGAAATTGTTCTGTTCTTTTATTTTCCCGGAAACAAAAAATCTGCGGATTGGATTATCCTTTTGGTTGCCAAAAGAAGAAGAATCTTATTTGTTCAGTTTTGATTATAAATACGATTAACAGCAGCTTACCATCTGGCGATTTGAAGAAATTCGCATTCCAGATAAATTTAATGAAGTACAAGGCAAAATTCATAAAAACGAGTTAAACAACTTGGCGTTTTAACAACTAGAATGCTTTAAATATTTAATGTATTTATCTAAATCCTATCTTACTATTTAACTAAAATAGTATTAATGTATTTATTAGTGTATCAAAGAACGAGAATATTGTGATAGCTACATCATTCCTAATATTGTTGATTTCAGTTAATAGCATCCCGAATGCGCGATCAGACTAATATGCTCTTCTTTTTTGAAAAACAAAATGATTATGAGCTCTATCTTGGGACGAATATATGCAAGGTGTTGAGTAATGAACACCCTTAATATGTAGGGGAGAGTGGGGTCAATTGCAACATTTTTTACTTAACTATTTTTAACTAACAAAAAATCCAATATATTATTAGTATTAATTGACAGACGAGTAAAGTAGACTATCCTCTACTAGAAAAAAAAATAAATACCTGATTTTAAATGTTATTATATTAGTTATTAACAATTTTTGACAGTCGTGCACTTGTTACAATTGTCCCCACTTACGGGGTCAATTGTAACAGTTCATAAATTCAACTAAAACATAGTTAATTATACATATTATCATAGTTGTGATATATTTTTTTATTGATCAAAATAGTAGTGATATTTTAGGAGTAAAAATAATAATGAGCAGAGACCTAAAGGGTTAAACTTTTAACTTTAAGGGGTTAAAAATTTTAATTTATGCTGTGAAAGGTGACAAATAAAATAATGCACATGCAACATAATATAAATGATATAGGAAACTATTGGTGGTTCTTAAAGAGTTAAGTAATGGTTTGTAAACATAAGATTATTTATTTTCAGCTGTTACAATCGTCCCTTTACTTATTGTTACAATTGTCCCCAAGACGCCATTTCAGCTTCATTTGTTAAAAACAATGCTAGTTAATTAGCAAAACTAATCTTTTTTTTTTTTGAAATGTTAATTAAGGTGTCCACTTACATATTCGGTTAATAATTTTTATTTGTTTAAACAAAATTACTTTGTTACAATATAATATTCTAATACCAAAAAAAGTACTTACGTAGCGTGAAAATATCTTTTGTGATGTAACTCTTTCAAAAGTACATAAAAATGGTTGCCAGCAGGGGTGTACATGTAGATTTATTAAATACACCTTGTGCGCCACCTAGGAGCCAAATTTAGAACCCGATACTCGAAATTTTTGCTCTGTTACAATCGTACCCTGTTACAATTGACCCCACTCTCCCCTACTATTTCGGGAATCCTTGTTAAAGATACAGTCAAACAGTATGCGTAATAGGAGTCGCGAATTAATATTTCAGCGACGGAAAATGAAAAATTCAATGTCTGAGGAACACTATTGAGGAAGGCGGGTCAGGGAAAGCAAGAGGGAGACGAAAGGAATATAATAGAAACCTCAAAGTTTCTGTAGTAAATAAAACTGGTTTAGATGATTTCCATTGCTCTTTTGTTTCTTCTTTGTTTTAATATTAACCAGTCACTAAAATATCTAGTCTTTGGATTTCATTTTCGATAAACTCCATATAAATTTTATTTAACAGCATTAGTTACAGAGCACCATGTAGTAATCGTATGAATAAGAACGATTTAGTGACGAGCAGTATACATTTAATTCTGTAGTGGCTGCTTCAACCAAGTGGCAGAATTTCAGTCTTTTTCACAGTTAGGAAAATCCGATACATATATTGATTATAAGTAGGAAATAAAAAAACACATTTCTGTATTAAGACCCTCATACTTCAATAAAAAAAATATCTTTGTGTAAGAATTGTAATTTCAATTTTAAAAATAAATGGGGATTTTTTTTTTCAAATTCAATACTAGTGTTTATTAGTTTTTATAAAGATACTTTTAAATTTTTAAGTTAAAAATTTTTTGGTTTCAGCTTTAAAATATTTTTTTTATTGAAAAAATCCCAACATAAAAAATGAAGGTTTGTATTTTTTTTGGTACATTGCTTCTTGCAAAAATTTTGCGAAAGACGAATATGGTGCTGATTTCATGATTATAAGTTATACTTTCATAATTAAAATTTTATTCTTAAAAATACATTTTAGTTAATCATTCAAATTAAAAATTATTTTAACTTAAATCTTTTTAATGATATGAACCATTAAAAAAAGATTTCATGCTTTTGGATATAAATTCAGTAATAACGAAATACAGTGATAAAAAAAAATAAACGTAACACCCTAAATAAACATTGATAATAATGATCGGATTTTCACGTACTAGGACTCAATCTCAATATCCAAGAGAGTGATATTAAATATGCTAATTAGTTAGTAGAGACGGTATTTTAAATTACGAAATAAAACAATAAAAACGTACTTTCTCTGAATAAACATACCCATTTTTTCAACGGATTATGATTTCTAACTCCCGAAATATAAGGGATAGCCGCAATCTTTGATATATAATCCTTATTGTTTGATCAAAAGAGTTGCCCAAAGTTTGAATTCTTTAATGCAAATTAACTTTGTGCTTATTTCCCATATATCGTGAACTTTTTAAGCAAAATAAAAAAAGTTTCGAACACAATTGTGAAATTCATTTATCTAAAGATAACTCCAAGCAAAAAATAATTTTTTCTTATTATTTATTATTATTTTATTTAATAAAAATCACTGCAACGCATCAAATTTTTGCATCATTTCAAATAATGTAATTTTATATGACGAAATACAAAATTTGAATTAAATCAGTCGAATAGTTCATAAAAAATTAAATTTTAAAAAACATCGAATTTTTTTTTAAAATTCGATTTTTTAGGTTTCGATTAATTTTACTGAAATATTGCATTACGCCATGTAAAATTACTTTCCCTAAAATGAAGTTAAAAATTGTATATATTACAGTTCTAACTTTTTTCAACTATTATGAAATAAAATAATAAAAAATTAAAAAATATTAACTAAAAGCTATTTTTTACATAAAATTATCTTCGGACAAACGAATTTTATAATTGTGGGCAAAAATTCTTCAATTCGCTAAAAAAGTTCTTGAAATATGCAACAATTAAAATTAGCTTTAAGGGGTTCAAACTTTCCACAGCTCTCCTGATCAAAATATCGATACCAGATCGCGGCTTCCCTTTATATTTCGGAAGTCATAATTCTATAAAAAAGAAGTATATTTATTCAGAGAAAAAACGTTTTCCTGTCAGATTTCGTAACAAAAATATCGTCTGCACTAATCAATTAGCATGCTTGAAGTTATCTCCTTGAACTATTCACATTGTACGTGAAAATCCGATGATTAGATCAAAAGTTATCCAAGGTGCTTCGTTCATTTATTTTTTAATTGCTCTGAACGTTAAAACTATAATTTCAATTTTGTGTCTATAATATAAAACAGCTTCGAAAAAGCAGACGAATTTATACATTAACAGAATCACCAAATATGAAAAATTTCGTAATGCCAAATAATTGTTAACTTCCGCAGAAAGAAATTTCGCTAATAATTTTAAAATAATGATAAATTTTGTCCAAAATTGGTTTTTAAATTTCGAATTTACCCTAGGAAATTTTTAGAACAATTTTTCTGATACATTTAAAAGATGAATAAGAAAGAGAACAGTTAAAAAATGTATCGCGCGTTATCTTTCACTTCTATGTAAATCGGCAGAATTGCGCCAGAGGAGTATAAATCTGGCGCCAAGGTTGAAATTTCTCTCATTTGCGAAGTGTTCTTTTGGATTACGTTAGTGTGGTTTCAGTTCTGTTCGTTTGTTTTGTAGGTGAGTCTTCTAATTTAATTATACATTTTGCTTTCGCAAATTTTTATTTAACAAAGCTACAAGAAAATTTTGCTGTATGAGTTAAGTCTTATTGCAATTTATGTCTAATTTAAACTATGGAAAAAATGAAAAATATTAAAACGTAGTATGTTGCATATTAAAATTTATTAAATTTTCTTTGAAATATATGTATTGCAATTTAAATTTTTACATGCATTGTATGGGCAACTCAGAAATGTTTTATTTGCCTTTGCATTTATCGTTTACCGGATTAATTAGAACTGTTTAAGTTGCAGAAATTAAATACTTTATTCCATAGTTTAAGCTGAGATGCTATTAGTATTGTATATTTCCCCCACAAATATATAATTTGACAGCATGGCAAATAAAAGAATTGTTTGTATTTGGTCAAAATGTTTTTGTCTATCTTTGTTGCAGTTGATTGTGGAGTATTAAATTATCCAAGAACTCGAACATTTTCATATTCGAATAAATATATTCAACTTAAATTTTCAGACTTTTTTTTATTTAAGAGGAAAAAATTTATTTAGTAATGTTAAAAATATACATTTTGGGTACTGCAGTCGAAAAAAAAATTTTGAAAAATCTCAATGGTTGTAAAAGTTCTATTTTCTATTAAGATTTGTTTAATTGGTCGTTTATATGTTGAAATTAAACTATTTGTGTTTATATGAAAGTTTAGTTTAGTTTTATCGTTTTATTCGGAATGTAAAACTTTATTTGATCTTTTGGTTTCGTGAATAAAAGTTTTGATTTAAATCTGAGAGTTCACAAAATGTTAATGCCAAATAATAATCCGTAGTATTTTATTAAACAAATGTTGACTAGTAACTAAAAATTTCTTTTTAAATGCAAAAAACTTAACTCTTGTAAACCATATTTCAATGTCGACTATCTAAATTCAGCTTCTGAATTTCAACCGCAAGCGAATTTAACTTAAAGCTTAATCTTTCAAATTTTAATATTTCAGTTACGATTATTTATGAATTATAATATTTATTACAACTTACCATATTACATATTTATTGGTAATCAAATTTGCATTTTAATGTATTTCTTGTAATTTAGAAGTGTTTGCAAACGAGATGCTACATTAAAGTTTTAAATTTAACTTTTTAAATTTTACTGTTTTATATTGCAAAAATTGAATACTTTAATCCGTATTTCAAGTTGCAATACTTTTGTTCTAAGTTTTTACAAATCTAATATAATTTGGGAATAAACAGAGGTTTAGTTAAGCACTCGATCCTTTTATTAATACAGCTGCAATTGTAGTCAAGGTTATTAAATTCATATTACCGGGGTTTAGTAATTCTTGAAAAATGTTTTATCGACATAACTTTATTTGTATATCGATGTGTGTTCATTGGAATTCTTAGATGTTTCGAATCTCATAAATTTAAGGTTGTCTCGTAATTTATATTTACAGATATTTTTTTAATTGTTTAAATACCGGAATATCAATTTTTAAATTAAAAATGTTTTTGTATTCTTGCGTTTGACTAAATTTGCCCTGGACTTAAACTGAAATAGTCAATATTTAATCAGACTCAACTTTAGGTTAGGCAGTTTGGAATTAAATGCAGAAAGTTTAGGAAATTGTTGCTTAAAAATAGAGTAAGTGCAACATATAGTTAAATACATTTAGTTTATCTAATTTTAAAAAAAAAACAAAGCTCTATTCAAAGTTTTTTGTAGTCTTTTTTTTTTTTTTTTTAATTTTTAAGTCCTTTATTTTTTATCTGCGTAAAAAGAATTTAGTTCTAAAAATAACACAAATTCGTTTCCTTGTATTTAGTATTTGCTGCAATGTCTATGATTTATTTATTTTATTTTTTTGTGATGGTTAAAGTGTTGAAATCAAAGATTTAATGGTTGATGACAAAACAGGATTTACAATCTTTTCGTGTACCAAAGCAAAGTCATACCAGTTTTGTTTTTTTTTTAAATCCCACTTTATTACTCTTAAACTCACTTGTGATCTTAAATATTTATTTTAGCAAATGTCAAGTATAAAGTTAATGAAAACTACTATAACTAATTTCCTTTTAAGTGAATTAAAATCACAAAAATCTAGTTGTCAGAATGCACTAGAATAGATCTGAATAATAAGTGTTTAAATGAATTTATATAATTAACAGAATTAATTATTTTTAAATGTCAATTATACCTTAGAGCTATCTAAAGCATTCAATGTCTGAATTTTAGTTAACTTCGATACAAACCCTCTTCTTTTTTCTCTATCTAATTCTGGTGATCCATTCTTTACAACAAGCGAAAGTATTAAGAATTTATAACTAATTCAAAAGTTCCCAAAGATTGGATTATATACTGTAAATTACTTGGGAACTACAATGGTATAGTTATTAAACCTACAAGATTTTTAACTATTTTTTAATAAAACGAAATACCACAATCTTATTCATACATAAAAATTCATATTTTTATCGTAAAGAAGAAAATTCAGGATAGATTCAACAGATGAAAGAATTCCTTTTTTTTTTGTAGTATTTAGAAAACTATCGAAAATGTAAACTTAGTTTAGTTTTCACAAAAATTGGATGCCTACGTTGGTCATAGAATTTATTAAACTTTTTCCAGTTTCTCTTTCTAAAATTCATTTGCAAATTTATAATTTGTTCAACCCCTTAACGTAAGTTCTGTGTGAAAAATCAAATGTGTAGAATGTAAAATTGGTCTTTCACTTAACACTTTAATGCCGGATTTAAATTTAATTTTTATTATACTTTTGTCTCATTATTTAAAGTTTAGTCTTGAATTTCGAATGGAAAAAAACTTAATTATAGCTAACTGCTCTAAACTGAATTTAACGAATAATTATTGATATTGTTAAGAGTGGGAAAATTTACTTTTCATTCGACCCCTAAATAACAATATGAAAGTTCAAATCATTTAGATCACCTGAAACTAAATTTTTTTTCATATTTTGCAAGGTAGCGTATTTTTTATCTCTAAATTCAGTGTTTTGAAGTGGTTTAATTGAAATACGCAAATTCTGCTTTCGAAAAAAAAATATCAAATCAGGTTCCCTAAAGGAAATAATTTCTGAAAAGGTTACGAAGATTTACCAATACATTTTCATTAAAATTAGATTAGGTTCTTTTTATTATGTACGGTCCCATTTATAGGTCACAAAATTCAATAGGATTAATATGTCTTGCATTTAAATTGCAAATATGAATTTAAATTCTTCAGCGGACAAGAGTTTGTTGCTTTGACTTTAATAGCTTACTGCCAGCTTAGAATGCATTCCTAGTGGCGGCACCCATTAGAGTGAAACCCTCTAGGCTTCACTCTAATGGGCTTCGTTTAGATCCATGCGAAAGAAAAAAGTTGCCGTGTACTTGTGCTAAATTTTTATTTAAATTAGTTTTACAAATTTTCAATATAATTCTTGTACACCAGCAAACTAATGTTCAGATTACTATATACATCATATAATTGTTAAACTTATTTTGCTACCTTAGTTTTAGCAAATTGTTTGAGGATTGGAATAACACTATTTAAAACGTTTCGCCATTGCTTAAACAGTGCCTCTCATATGCAGTCCTAAGCCGTATGATTAAGAAGCAACGTATCAACATAAATTTGAACAAGTTGTTTCGACTATATTACTCCCAAAATGACTGAGAAGTACAAAATTTCTAGTCTCAAGAGTCTGGCCTATGTGACAGAAACAACTGAATACTGTTTAAAAGGATTTAACTGCTCTGGTGCGTCAATATTAAAATTGTCAGCAGAAATCCCATATCCGTACAAAATATTTTTAAATTTCTTTTTTAATCGGGCAACTCTTTTACTACTTCCTAGAAAACTGTTAGCATTAATCATTTCAAGTTCTAAGTTAGATTTCATTCTGTAAGAAAGGAAGCTTAACTCACATCGTGAGCCGCTTCTTATTACTAAATTATTTTGACTAAACTGTAGTTAATAAGTTTTGATTCTCTAAACTATTCATATATAATTTCATATAAAATGATTCTAAAAGTTTAAATTATTTTATTTCTGCATTTTATCCAACAAATATCAGTAACCTGTTCTTAAGGTTAATACCCTGAATTATCCTAAAATTATTCTTATAACTTTAACTCTATTTTTAAGACCTAGTGTATTGTTTAGAATCTTGGTTTGCGAGCGTTTTCTCTGCTTGATTGATCACTTATCAATGTAGTAATTTTAATGCTTGTGTCTTTAGAAAGTTCTCACAGTTTAAAAAAATCTAAGACTATGTTAGAAATGTTTTAAAGGTTATGTTAGAAAGTGAAAAGCAATCGATATTAAGAATTAAATGACCGAAGAATTATCAATGTTTAAGATCGGGGACCATATGCTAATTTACTGTTACAAAAGTTTTTACTGGAGTTGCTTTTTTCTAAAATTATTAATTTGTTTACAAATTTGATTCATAAAATATTAAACCAATCAATACTTTTTAATGAAATATTGAATTCTTAAAAAAAATTTGGATTAAAAATGCTCCTATAATTTAAGTACCTAATTTCCAAATTTTGTAATTTTTACTTAAGTCATTGTAATGAATTAACAATTTAATTACTGGGGCCCATTCACAAATTTAAGTATGTAATATATGTGTTCATTCTCTGCTTAATTAGTGAAAAATCTTTATAATAAGTGTTAAGGTAATATGGAAGAGAATTTTTTCAGTTACTTTCATTTGAAATTGAAAGTAAATGTATTTGTTTACAACGGACACAGGAGAAGCATGGATAGGAGATCCAATATTGGCGAATTATCAAAATATAACATAGCCAAGACAAAGCCAACCCCGCATAATCAATATTGGGTTTGAGAAATACTTCGGCGATCACGAGTCGCCAACAAAACTGTGGGAATTATAATAACCCTTAACTGAAGCATAGCTGAGGTAAGAAATTTAAGAGTTATAAATAGACTTTCGTTTTCAATTAGGCGTGACAGTGAATTAATGAGTGAACATTAGTATTGAAATAAAAAACTAGCAGTTTTATTGCTTCATAAGAAAAAAAATAAAATATTTTATGCTCGCTATTATAAAGATTAACTTATTAATTTAACTAT
This sequence comes from Parasteatoda tepidariorum, assembly GCF_043381705.1. Taxonomy (NCBI): domain Eukaryota; kingdom Metazoa; phylum Arthropoda; class Arachnida; order Araneae; family Theridiidae; genus Parasteatoda; species Parasteatoda tepidariorum. The sequence goes on from NC_092209.1 coordinate 63,817,707, forward strand.
AATTCGATTAATATGGTTAGAAAAATAAGTTTAAGTAAAAATATTTTAAAAGGTAGGAAATATGCAATGTCAATTGTGGCATCACAACCTTTCAATAAAGCAAACTCGAAAGTTTAAAATAAAAAGGTTTTAAACTAAATTTTTTTTATTTAAACTATTTTATTTGACACCTAAAGAGATAAACCCGTGAATCAAATTCGTATTAAACTTTTATCACCAATTCTTGTCTTTCAAAAGTGATGCGCTCAACTTTTCATTTTTTTCAGACCTGAATAATTCTATTTTTATGCCTAACAGAAACTGAACTTTTCTCGTTTTAATCTACATAAGAACTCAATTTTTAAAACTTTATTGCTTCTTTCAACAAAATTCATTTTGTTGATATTTTGACGAAGTTTTTCGAGATACCAGCAGTAAACATTTTAGTCGAAAATAGTTAGTTTTAATTCTAAGCAACACTTCAAAAGAGCTGATAAAGTTTTTTTTTAAGTAAATTTTAAATATTTGCATCCATTGTCTTAATTCTATTCAAAAAATTATTAAACCAGTAAAATGTTAACATTTTCCTTTTATATATATTTTATTTGAAAATCTCCAACCAATGATTAACGAATCATGTTTTTAAATCTATGTAGAAATGATTAAAATTTGTAATCGTTTTAAATATATAACAAAATGGATAATTTCAAAACATTAATATTTAAAAAGGTAGTTTCGTAAATTTCCTAGTTCGAAGTTTTAAATACCATTTGCTTTCAATACTTTAAATGTATAATGCAGCTTAACTTTTTAATAGTTATTTAGCAAGAATACAGTTTCATATTTCCAACATTAAACTATACATTCAGTATATCGTATGATCACTTCTATAATTTTTAAAAATTAATGTAAGCATTATAGTACAAAAATAGGTTTTTTCCAGACATCGAAAGTACTATATTAGCTTACTGCTAAATACCCTTTTCTTAGCAGTGAAAAATTGTACGCACAATGTCAGCCTTGGCAAATGCATTTTTTTGATAACTTCTAGGAAAAAGATAAAATTTATGAAATAAAAATCGTTAAGTAATATGAATTGTTAAATGATACATAAACGGCCAAAAACTTTTTAGATTTAAAAAAGACATTTAAAAACCTGAATTGTTGATAAACCATCAGTGGTACAGTTATTAATTGAATGATTGCGATATAGGATATGAAAAAGATATCACTTAAACAGGTTAAAGAAGTTGATTTCATGAATTTATGCATTTCTAAGTAGGGTTGGCAAATTTTTTTTAAAGAGATCATTGCTTTTAAAGTGTTAATTCAATTATTGTATTTTTTATAGCATAATTCAGGAGCGTCCTTGAGGTTTTGGTATTTTATATTTTTATATCAGTTTTCATTGTTAATGAAGATTTAATCGTAAGAAATAATTAAATATTTTATGTTCGAAATAGACATTTAAATAAAATAAACTAGTTGTAGGTAAAAAGTAGCGTGACCCGACTTGTAATTTTCCATTAGCTGCATTTCAAATAATTTGCAGTTTACTGGACATGTTTCAATTAAACATATTCAGTTTCAAATTTTTATTTAAATACTTAGTGCATATAAGTGAAATTTAAAATTCTTGTTATCTTTGAGCTTTAAATGTTTTTATTCTGTGGTTATTTTGGAACAATTATTACATGAGATATTTTGACTATGATATAGTTTTCATATAAGTAATACATCATATCAGAGCTTTTATTGGGTAAGTGTACAAAAAATTCTTTGTTTTATTAAGGAATTTTACCAAACCTTAATTTGAGTTGTTGAGGGGGAAAATTTTCTATTTCTGACATCTGTTACAGAATTAAAAATAGTTTTTCAAATACACTAAATACTGATTGTCCCAAATGAATGAAATTAAAATTTTAAAAGTTTATTCTAATTAAAAATGAGAAATACATATCAGTCATTTAAATATGTTACGGCCCTGCTGTTCCAAATTTCTTTTTCGTCCATGGAGCCCCTAATGATTGGCCTTTTGGCAGAACCCAGACTAAAAGTATTTAAACTTATTAAATGAAAGATTGCTATTTTAATAAGCATTTTGACTTGAAGGCAATTTTACATTCCATCAATGATTTTAAATAGGTTTTAAATCAGTTTAATTCGCAGATCAGTAACTGCATGTCTAGTTCTGAATTTTTTATGTATATACTAAAAATGAATAAAATAAGCTTAAGTATGGTAGTCATTAAGATAAAACAAAAGCTGTTGAAAATGGCTATCAATGACAAAAATTACCAGATTTGTTGAATTATTCCGATTTGACAATTTAAATGGTAAATTCCAATGCACCTCTTATAAATATTAAGAAAATATTTGTTTTAAAGTTCGCTATCTCTTTATTCAGTTGCTTCTTACTTCAAAAAAATTCATAAATAGCATACATCAAATGATTAGACATTAATATAATCAAAAGTTATTGGTAAAAAAAAGTCCTTACTCAGAAAACTAAGGTACCGCGAAATATCCTCATAATCGATGTTGTATCCTACTGCTTATTAAATACAACGAATTATTCATACTATATAAAAACAATTTACTTTCTATGCTTAGTTTTTAGTTCAGGAAGACTCAGCAAGTTACATTAATATAACAAGTTTCTAGACTTTTTTTTAAATTTAAAAAACACTTTGCTCTAAAAATGTTTAGATTCGACAACCGAACAGGATAGAAATAATATTGAGACCCGCATTAATTCTGTGACTTAATTGGAACAATATCATCAAAGCAAAATATTTAAATCAAATATTTTCGACCTCCTTAGTCTCCAGGAGGTCATCTGATTAATTTACGTAACCCATCCTACTCGTTTACCTTTACTGAGAGTAGGTGTTAAAGTGTATCACTTTTCTGTCCTAATGCCTCTTTCTTCTCTTTCAGGTAAAATGGCCTTTTATCATGTCCTTGTTCTAGTCATATTTCAAGTAAGTTTAATTTATTATTTTTTTAATTTTACTGTACAATTATGCGTAAAAGATTTAAATTGTTTAATTGAACTCATGATTAAAAAGGGGAATTATGGTATAACGTAAAGAAAAGATACTTTTAATATCTTATAGCAATACATTCCTTGTAATATCATAAATATAATTTTTTTATAATAACTATCGAATAAACTTAATATCACGATCATTATCAATGTCAATATCAAATACGATAATATCGAGATCATTTTCTATAGCAGTTAGTTGTAGTGTGTTATGGGTTTTGACTCTAATATTTTTAATAATTAAAGCTATATAAGATATTTTATAAATGTGTCGTCGGCTAAAGTAGAAGAGGGAATAACTGTTTAATTTTCATAATGATTTGATAACCATCGGTTTCATTTTAAGAATTACAAAATGTTGGAAAAATAACGTGGACGTTCAATTCTCCCCGAGAGTTAATTAGACTTTGAAGATAGGCCATGTTGTGGAAAAACTGTTGCTGTCAACGTGTAGGCTAAACTAACAAAGAAAAGCATAGTGGAGATTGGATTTCTACTTAGGAAGCATTGATTGGAGAGATAAAAACTGTTTTTGTCCAACCCGAATTTCAAACGTTATTTTTCAAAACACCAAAAATCGTAAATTTTGGTATATTTTTCGGGAATTGAAATAAATGCTTGTGATATTCATGCATATTCTTGATTTCAATTGTATGCTAGATCCCTGAATAAACTCAAACCTTTAAATTCAATTTTTCACAAAATTAGCTTTCGTGGACATAAACAATTTTCCACCCTTAGTCTTCAGTTGAGCAACGAAAATATTATCAAATATAAAAAATATGATAATTATTAGATATATTGTTGTTGAAAATGAAAATTAGTATTAATGTAAATTAATTTGGACATTTTGCTAAACATCGAATTTATAACTAAGTGATAAGATATTAAAATTCTGTCTCATACAACACCGCTGATCTCGTAAAACTCAAATGAATCTACGGAATAAATCTGCTTTTAAATTATGCTTTTTCAAAGTGTTTTGGAAAACTAAATCCTAATAATAAATATTTATTTAATATTGTTTGCCAGTGTCTTAATGAAAATTATTTCAAAACTCAGAGACTTGAAAAAGTTTAAATTTTTCTATATTTTATTAAGTTTTTAAATATTGAACAACTAACCATATTTTAATAGTTTTAAACTTTTATTTATTGAAACTTTGTTTAAAAAAATGTTTATTGAATACAGGTTAGATTTTGATAACTAATTAATTACAAAGGGCTGAAAATTCTAGAGTTAAAAAATTTTAATTCTGAAGTCGAGGAAATCTAAAATTTCTGATAAGATATTTTTGTTTTCATAGCGTAATTTGGTTTTAATTTTTGCGATATTAAACAATTTATTCCACTTTATTGCGAAGTCATTTTAGCCTGCTCTACTTTTTGTACTTGAAATCAAAAAAAATTTTCCTAATTTGGAAAGAATTGCAAATTAGGAAAGAAAGAAAATTGTTCAAATTTAATCCTTTAATTCTTACATATCTAAGGAGTATTAAAAGATCGGTAAAAATGTGCAGGAAGTAATTAATGGAAAAATATCAATTTTGTAAATGTATGTTATAACTCAAACTTAAAACTAGAACTTCGTTGTTGTATTATATATTTCTTTTTTTAATGTGAATTATGTTTTTCTTTTCAATGAAAATGTAAGAATGTGTGTTTTTAAACATGTGCTCTTCAAATTTTGTAGCTGATCTTATAGCGATTAATTTTTTACTAACTAGTACAAAAGATTCTGGGAAGTTGAGAATGAGTAATAAAATCATTGAAACTTTATCCAGAACTTTGTGAAACATCCCCCGTTTTGATTTTTCAATTTTAATTTTAGTTCTAGAATTGCATAAATTAAAAGCTAAACTTTAAATTGACGTTAGAGAAGCAAGTCTTTCGAACAATTTATTCTTAAAATATTTTTTTACGTAAGAGTTGAATTATATTTTCTAATGGAAAAGGAATGTAGCGTACAACGGAGATATTGATGGTTTTTTTTAGTCATTGAACATCAGACTTTACAACTAATTAACTATGTACCCTTGCAATTTTGAAACCAATCCAGAAGACAAACTCTTGGAAATTTGCCTCCGTTGAGTACTTTTTTGATGGAAGTAACTCGCATTTGCGTTAATTGGAGAGGAAAACCTCTCATGGTCAGCCTGGCAGCAAGGGGACTTCAACTAATCTTCCACAGAGTATATTTTACGTCATCGCTGACTGGATTGATCCGGTGCGGAATTCGTATAGACCAGCCATCGCTGGGATTTGAACCCGGATTACCTCAATGGAAGGCGGTATCGTTATCCCCTGAGCCACCGTGACTTAGGTATTGATGCTTAGTTTTATTTTGTCGATAATGTACTGTTGTAAATTTTTAAATCTTATTCGTTGTAAACAGAACAGGCAACAGAAGTTACAAAATTATCCCACTCTCCACACTTTCCCCCTCCCTGATTATATGACTTCGCAAATCTTATCCCTACACTAGTATTTTCAAACTTACTAAAACTTTCTGCCGTGTGATAAAATGAAATTTGCCAAAACCATGGAAACTGACAGTGTTAAGAGGAGGTATTTTGGGATAATTTTTATTAATAAAAACTTGGACGATTTTTCCCCTTTCTGATCAATAAATTCTTTTCATACAAATTAAAGCGCAGACACTTTTTGCGAGTGCGCTATATTGCGATCAATTGTAACAGAATGGTAAAAGTTTCTGTTGAAACATTATTTCTCTTGAAACTGATAGACTGCATTTAAATTCAAGTGCAATGACGGGGTAATTGTCCTGATTTTTTTTACTTATTCAAAACTCCTATTAATCTCTTGGCAGAGAGACTTAAAGGAATCTTATACAATTTCGATTAATAGACATCCAGAATTTTTCGAAGAAAGTAAAATGTTTCTCAGAACTTTTTCTTTTTTAACAATTAATTTTTGTCAAACTGCTATGTGAATATTTACTGTAATGACTTTTAGTTACGATTTTATTTTAAATAATGTTTGAACATTTTAAACAGTCTTCAAATGTTTTGTAGGATTTATCAGATTATGAGATTTCCTTTTGAATTTTTGATTCTTAAGTGTAAAAAATGTAGTTTTATTAATCAGTATCTTATACTTTAACTACTCTATTAAATAGTCTTAGTAATTTTTCTTTCTGCGACATATCAGTTGTTGAATAGCTTATTATTCTTAAATTGCTTCTGAACAAAAATCAGAGTTATATGGGGTTATGTGCAAGACATTTCTTTTAATTTTTGTACTTTACAGGTATGTTCTTCTAATTCGCAAATTTCCGTGAATCTAGAAATAATTCTTCTGCGAATCAATAAATTTTATAATTCAACAAAATTTTCTCGGAGTTCCGCTAATCTAAAATTTAAATTTTGTTACTTACACAAAATCTTGTTAACACGACATTTATTCCGCCCTTACCGTCAACCATTTTTTTCTGAACTTTTCCGCACAATAACTTTTTTAAGTAGGTACATTTGTTGCGGCAAAATGAAAATTCGATTAAATTTTGAGAAAATTCCTTTACTTCGACTAGAATTGACATACTACTGAGACACACGCTAAAGGCAAAATTGGTAATCTAAAAAATAATTCTGAAATGGTAAACATTTAAAAGTTTAGTTTCTAGAAAAAATTGTTTTCTATTTCACTTTTTAATGAGTAGCAATTTTGTTGCTAATTCAGATTTGTAACGGAATAATTAACTAATCAATGGGATATGTTTTGGTTACAATTAGATCGAATTTTTGATAAATTATGACCTGGAAATTTCGAATCGCCGCATTTCAGTAATTACTTTTCCTCGTGGTCTTATACAGTCTTAAATCCATATTTCGATCGTTATTTTTAAATTTTAGTTAATAAAATTTGTTTTTCTCGCTGTTTTTAAAATTTCAATAATACATTATTCTATATTACTTTATTCAATCTATATTGAAATAGCTATTAAATTTTTATATTAAATAAATCTCAAATTTATCAAAATGGAATATAAGTGTCTTAATTTTTGAAAAACTAAAATCATCAAATTTCGTATTTTTAAGTTTTAAAAATTACAAAATAGTATCAAATGCTCTAACTACAGGTTATCAAATCATTCTGTATGGAATTATAAACATATTATTGCTTTAAGAAAAAAATTGTACTGTAAGAAAGTTAGTTTGAAAGATTTACACAAACAGGTTTCAGTTTTTTATTCTATAATTTTGCTTCAACGTAGTAAACATTTTAAGGCATAAAAATTGCAATATTAAAATGAGGTTCGGAAGATTGCATTGTGAAATTAAGATTTTAAATTATTTTTGTCATTTTTTTTTTCAAGACACATATTCAAAAACTGCCTTTTACAGTTGCTTAAATATATAAACTGCTTTTAACTTTAGTTTTGTTCTAAATGTTCCTTCTGAAAGACCAGAAAATTCTTAGAATGCAATTTTAAAAGTGGTATAATTACTTTCACTCGCTAGAAACTAATGAAATTTCGCGAATTGAAATTTATTAACGCAAACTTAATCGAATTAATTTCGAAATTTATTAATTTCGAAACTTAATTTAAATTTTTAACTAATATCTAATACAGCATATATCAGATACTAAAATTTATTAAATTTAAGGATTTATTGTTTTATTGTAAAGTTCGGAATCTCTGATAAATTGACTTACTTAATTTGCCTTACATATATTTATATAAATAACAAGCTAATCTTTATTTATAGAGAATGATACATTAATAGCGAATTAATGATTAATTTTTACTTTTATCTCTTCAGTATCTTTATGTAAGAAAAATTTTAAAATTACATGAACTTGAAGCACACCCTTTTTTATTTTAGATTTCACACTTTTAAATTTTTCCATCGTTTGAGTCATGCAATTGAAATGTATAAAATTTTACAGGCATACGAAATGAAGATCAAAAATTAAACAATATTTCTTCAGAAGTTTCTATTTATTCACAAATTTCAAAATTAGTTTTGTTTGCTAAACGAGATAAAATGTTGCTTCTTTTTAACTATTTTTCTTTTGTAATATATTTCTATTATCTTTAATGCCATTTTTTCTGTATTGTTTAGTTTAATTTTTAGTTAAACTAAAATATACTCTACGCGTAAATTACAAATATCAAACTTTTGTGGTTCATTGTATATTTCATCGTTCATGTTATTGTCAGTACATACTACAATATCAGACTGGAGTATTTTAAAAATATATCTGGAAAGTAAGGAAACTTTATTCTATTTGAGTAGTAAATCTAAAATTTCTAAGTCTAGCCTTCTAACGTGATATCCCGGGTTCGAATCCCAGCATCGGCTGGAATTCTAATTCCACACCCGGTTTGCGAATACCTTAGTGCTGACATAAGAAAAATATCCTCAGTGGTAGACGGATCGTAGTTAGTTCCCTTGCCACCAGGCTAACCATTGGTGCTTTTCGTGGTTTTCTCTCCATGTAACGCAAATGCGGATAAGTTCCTTCACAAAAAGTTGAGGCAAATTTCTCCCAATACTTGATCGAGGATCTCCTTTGTCTTTTGGGTGGGTTTTGAAATTACAAGGCTATGGAGTTAGTCATAAACTCTAAATTGGGTCATCTGTTCAACTATGGTTATTAAAAAGAAAAACCTAGAGCTATCTATGAATTTCGGCGCATTTGCAGAAGATTATCTACTTTGTTACTAAATGTTTCTTTTGTATTTTTAGGTCACAATAGCTTCTCCACTATTAAATTCTACAGAAATCGATGATTTCCTTTTCACTGACAATACTACCACTTCAGATATTTCCGTAACAGAAATCGCGAATCTTACCACGGATAACCTTTTTTACAACGAAACTACATCTACAGAGGACATTGAAGAAGTAAATAACGAAACCCTCACAAATGTGACAGAGACGGACTCAACTTCTGAACTAGAGACCGGCAGTGAACCTTACAATGTTCCAACTATTGCTAACACGACTGTGCAGGAAGACTTGGAGGAAACTACCATTCAAGCTAAGAAAAGCCACGGTGTTTCAATTTCTCCTCTTCTAATACTTAATATCCTTACAGTTGTGTGCATCTCTTGGTCAGCGTCTAGTATGAACTTCTTATAAAATCATGTTCCTCGTTTATTAATTCATTTGTTTAATTTATTTGTTCTGTGAGCATAAGTGCCTGATGGCCGCCTGTAAATAGTTTCAATAAACTATTCGTTATATTTTTTCTTTATCGTTATTTTTTCTGAATTTCAAGGTCTGTGTACGGGTGCGTGACGACTTTGATCACCTAGAGCAGGAACCAAGGGTGTGTGGTATTGGTCCTCGTTAAAATGTTCTACCGTAAAGTGCTTGGCTTCTACTGAAGCAGGGGTGCCATCCCCTCTGCAGGGGATCAACAGAGATGCCAACTGCTCCGGACACGGCAAAATAATTTTAAAAAAATACGGTAAATAACTACTAAGGAAATTTTGCAAATATTTGACAACTTTTCTTGCTTTATAGCATGACATAATTACTGTAAAATGGTGAATTATGTAAGTCTACGAATTATTTAGAAGTAGTGGTGGATAAAAATCTACTAAATTGAATTTAAACAAAGTATCACAATTGATAAACTACCACTTTAAAATATATATTTCATGTCCGGAGCAAGTTGGCATCTCTGGATCAAAATTGTGGTGGCATGTCTTCGGATCATCCTCGGTGATGTTTTCCAGACCATAGCCCATTGTGCAGCTCTAGTGCGACGTAAACTACTAGCACTAATTTTCAAATGAATATTTTATTTTAGGGTTTTATAGTACGCAAAATAAGAAACGGACCACCCTTTTAACTTCTGATATTCAAGAACGTGATGATCTGATCTAAAGATCGGATCTAGAATTAAAGTTTTTTAATCGAAAGGTAAAATTTACAGTTCCTGAGAAATTAAATTTTAAAAAGTCAAACTTAAAGTTAGATTTCTTATCAATCGATCTAATCTTGTATTTTACAATGTAAAATTACATACCTTGCAATTTGAAAAAAAAAGTCTACCATTATTGAATAAGATATAAAAAATATTTATACATTTGTTTCTTGTATGGAATTATCTTTGGATAAACTAGTTTCATAATTGTGGGCAAAAATTTTTTGCTTCGCTTAAAAAGTTCTCGAGGCGGCAGAAATAAAATCAGCATTAAGGGGTTCAAACTTTAAATCGCTCTTCAGACCCCAACTATGGGGACCAAATTTCCCAGATTGAGAGTTTCTTAATCTGGTAATATTATGATTTCAATAGTTAGTAAAGTGAGCTGTTGGGAGTTTGTCCCCTTAATGCTAATTTAACGTATGTTTTTTCCATATTTCAAGTAAAATTTAAACGTATCCGAATTTTTACATGAACTTGTAAATTTATCCAAAGATTTAATAATAAAGAAAACTTTACTATATATTCAAACATATCGAAAAATTCTTTTACTTATATTTATATTTTAACTCAATTTAAACTTCTACTTTGAATGACAAAAATACATTTTTTAGCTAAATTGGTAAAATTTCTGTGTATAAATTAATTTTAAAAATCGTGCTTTAACATTTGTGAGCATTGCTGCTTTTATCAGCTAGCGATGTATAGTTTGCAGTCAGTCTTGTCGAAAAGTCGCAGTTATAACTATGTATTTTAATATTTTACTATAATTTAATATAATGAAGAACAAGCCACTATTTCTTTTTGTAAAAAATTTGCAATAAGTAATTATATTCAAGTTGCGATTTTCGAAAGTTTATAATTGCTCACTTTCTAAGGTACTTAAACACAGTTTGGCTCAAAGTTGGCTAGACCTTCTGGACATGTTCATGCGCAAACAGCATGTACCAACAAAAGTAGTATACTAAGTTTTAGTATCTGGTAAACGACTGCAGCGAGCACTAATTACAAAACCATCTTAGTCATTGGTCCGAGAGTGATAGCAGTAGACCTCTAGCTATAAAGAATTTTCTAGATTTTCTTAATATTGATAACTTCTTTTTAGACTAGTTAATTTTTTAACCCCTGTAGTTTAAGTCCAGCAAATCGTCGACTCTTTTCTTGGAAAATTGTCTCCTTCCATACCATGTACAAAAGAAAAATAGTTCCTTATTTTTTTTCTTGAGTCTGAATTTAATAAAATTTAAAGTTGCACAACTGAAATCACTTAAAGGAAAACTTGAAATTTGGTCTTGATTTGAAACTTAAAATCTATTAAAATAGATTTATGAATTTTGAGTATTTTAAATATCAAACGCTATTAACGCGTAACATTCTCTACTGCACCCATGTTTAATATTTCACGATTTATATTTTTTCAAAGAAAATAATTTGAAAATATATTTGACAGTGAAATATCTTTTAACATAGATTTCGATACTCATTATCGCATTGAGACCAAAACAAAATTCAGGTTTCAGACATCGATAATTCGAATGTTTTATTATTCATATCTTCCGCATACTGAATAATTTTATTTGGGACCTGGACATATGTTCCTTTTGGATACAAAACTAGACTCTGATATCGACTTTTTCTATTTATGATGATGCATTCTATGACGAAGGCTCCGAATAATTGAATCTAAGTGTATTTCCTGTGCTAGTGTAAGACTTCAATGTTTTGACTGAACTCAGAATTTTTTTGCTTAGGGAAATGTTAGTGTTTTTCGGAAAGTAATTTAATTTTTTTCCAAAATAGGGCTCAACTGTATTTTTTTCACAGCTACATACAGCAGCACCGTCATCATATATTTTGACAGCTGACATAGTTAAGACTTGCTTGTGAAAAATTTCTATTTAGGGTAAACTAACCAGTGAAGGAACACTTAAGCTTCGCTTGCCTCTTAAAAAATCATATTAATTTCAAAATTCGCAATTTTAGTTAAATGACAGTGTCAGCATATTTGTTACTAACTGCAAATTATGTAAAAAAATTGTAGAGAACTTACATAATATTGCTTTAAAGTTTTGGAGGTTCAAATAACAAGTAGTAGGAACAGCTCTTACCAGTGAATGAACACCAAGAAAAGGAACACTTAATTTTGGTTATTTTTTAATGCTCTTTATGAAATTATAAGCCGCGCAAATATTTAAAAACAAGCCTATTCCTGAAATTATAACATATAAATACTTGGAAAATGTTAATTTTTTTTGTAATCATGAATTGAAAATTAAAGTTTCAGCATATTAACACATGCTGCTCATTCACTGGTAAATCTATGCCCAGTAAAGGAACATGCCTGTTCCCTCACTGGTTAGAAGTTGTTTTTCGTATTTTTAACATACTTTTGATGCGGAACATCACTAAAGGTACAAGAAAATTAAAGTTTATCTTTTATTTTCATTACCTTAGAAAAAAAACAGTAAGTAAACACTTGTTCATTCACTGGTTTTTCATCGTTTGGTGATCCAGTGAATAAACACCCCCTTATCTCAGTACTTTATTATGCTATGATGCTTAAAAAAAATAAAACGTAACTTCAATAACTATATTTTGAATTCTCTTTTTCTCAGTGAGAAAAATAAAACTATTACATGCAACTAATTCCACTTCAAACATATATATACAAGCACTCACCTTATAATTTTTTCATGGAAACAAGGTGTTGCAGAGATAATAACAAATTCAAAAATTGTTCCAGAGAAGTCTATGTGACCAGGTAATCCAAAACATTGCTAGATGACTTCCTACTGTTTGGCAGTAAGCTATTGTTACCAATCAATGTAAAGAAAAAATTTAGAATTCTTATTTTTAATCAATATATATGAAATGTTCCTTCACTGGGTAGTGTTCCTTCACTGGTTGGTTTACCTTATTTTACGCTGCAGTTTTTGGTAGGTAACCATTCAAATGTGGAAAAGGAAAAACAGCGTTTTCGGCGAAAAGGTCAAATTGCTGTTCAAAGAAGAAGAAAAAAGTATCAGATGTTAATTTTATCTTTATATATATATATATATCGTTGTTGAACACCCGACCCAATTTCAGCCAACTCAATCAAGGGAACTCTTGGATCAAGTATAGGTAGAAATTTGCCTTCATGGAGGACTTTTTAATGCAACTAACTCCCATTTGCGTTGCATGGAGAAGAAGACCCCGAGAACCTTCACAGTTAGCCTGACAGCAAGGAAACTCTAACCGATGATCCGTCTACCACTGAGGATATTTTATGTCAGCACTGCCGTTAGGATGCGGAATTCTTATCACCAGCCATCACTGGGATTTGAACCCGATTCACCTCATTGGAAGGCGAACGCTCTATCGCCTGGGCCCTCTCGGCTCTATCCAATGTTTATGGAGAAAATGTGTTGACGGAACGACAGTGCCAAAATTGAAAAAATTTCCATCGGGTAATTTTTAATATTGAAAATTCATCTTCTGAAAGTCTAGTTGAAGCTGATGAAGACACAAAGGCGTTAATTGATTCAAAACGGTGAATAAAAACAGACAGATTAAATTTATCGTGTTCAATCATTTATAATCATTTGAAACGCCTAGGCTTAATATCAAAGTTCGTCAAATGAATTCCTCATGTTTCTTTGGAAAGAAATTTGTGCCTGCGCGTTGACGTCTGTGATTTGCTTCTCTAACGTCAAGTAAATTACCCATTTTTTGAAGCACAAGAGGAAGAGAAATGAGTTCTCTGCAAAATTCTTCCAGTCTCTTAAGAAAAAATCTGGTAAACTTTTACTTCAAATGAACACCAAAATAACCTGGATCAGTTTTTTGTAAGCAAAGAATAAAGTTTTATGAACGTGGAATCATACTGCAAAGATATTGGATCCGAATGAACAATTTATTATTCGGCCAGAATTTCTGAAGAATAAAAAAAATTGCATCAGCATGCAGTCTTGTAATTATTGCATAGTAGGCTGTTTTTTTTTTTGTTGTTTCTTTTTCATTGGCAAGACAATATAAGTGCAACTCTTGCTTAAAGTGCTTGAGTTTTTTTTATTGAACTGCAGTATATTGAAGCTCTAAAAGCAGGCAAGTCCCTATATATTGCAGAGGTGGTGAAATCATTCAATCATTGCAATCATTCTTCATTACGAATTTGCTTCACTCATAATTTTAAGCAATCATAATTTACGATTATAGTTGCAATAATAATGGTAACATGCTTCTGGTAGCTCTCATTTACAAACTATATAATCGTATTATGATTTAAAGTAACTTAAAACTAGTAAAAACTATAGTAGTTTTTAAAACCAGTGTAGTTCAAAATTTTTGCAATTTTTAAGCTAAAATTACTGAGGTTAATTTTGTTTAGGCATAGCATGTTTTTCTGTTACACAAACAGCCAATATTGATTTAATCATAAATAGAAATGAAATGTAGGACACATTGAAAACTGAAATTATGTTCCTGGCTGCCGCTTACTGAGAGTGAAGAACCTTCATTTATTTAAAACTATTGTTTTTGTTGTCGTTAGCCATTAAGGCAAGGGGTGCGGTTGCTCGCGTTTTCCATTGGCGCTACTATGGCCGAGAATTCGACTTCTGTCACTCATAGGTTACATCCGTTTATAGGGCAGACCTATTCATTCATCAACAGATCGTAATTTTGAAAGAAGAATGATCAATCTCCAATCCAGTACCCCCAGAGATATAATTCGTTATGGGAACACAGAGGGCATTGTGACCCGACAGATTTAGCGCGCACCAGTCACCATTTACTACACGGGGAGTCTTCGGCCGACTGGATTCGAACTCCCGCTCTTGCGAATATGAGTCCAGCGTCCTACCAACCAGGCTATCCCGGCCGTTTCAAACTATTATTTTTGATTTATGAAATATGAACAAAAAAAAGGGATGAATTTAATGCATGAAAAAACATAGTTTAAAGTAAACTGGATTTTATATTTTTAAGTTAGCTTAACCCTAAATAACTAATGGTAGAGAGCTATTAAGAGTTAAGCTAAACAAAAAAAGAGTATCACGGTAATTTTTTCCCTCTTACGTGTTGTTTTTACAAGATAGAGATAAAATTTAACGCTAATGGTGCTTTATAATAATTTATTTGTCAATATACTTTGAACATTGGATAAATATTCAGCAAATTCTATTAGAAAGGAACAGAGACAGCCTAGAGGCTGAACCCTTTTCATTTTTACACAATTTAACAGTGGGCTTATTTCTGAACATTTTATTTCCAGTATCCCCCTTCTCGTCTATTTATACCCATCCAAGCACAAAGTCCTTATAGCTAGTAACTATTAGTTTTTCTAAATTAATTTTTATTTCAGTGGATTTAGAATAAAAACAGAGCATCACTTCTCTTAATGGCGAAATAGGACTTAGAAATAGATATAGAAAGTATAAAATTGCACTGTTAATCCACAAAATCTTCTAAAGCATTCAAACTATTCGTGCCATAGACTTCGTTTAAATTTAGTTATTTTGCAGAATATCAAGCTAATCTTCAGATTAACTAGGGTGATCTGATACTGAAATCTAATACTTAGTTTTGAATCTAGTATTTTTTATCTAGGTCTGTAAATGTTTATTCTTAGAAAGTCTTTTACAAAACGTCTTAAGACTAGCAAAATTAAACTGGAATAGTTAATTGATCAGTAAAACTGTAAAAAAAATTTAAGGTCTAGGGTTGAGATTTAATGACATTTTTTTCTGAAAGCTTCCTTGAAAATGATCACTAGAATTGAGTAAATAATGTTAATATTACAACATTATTTACATTGCAGTGAACTATTATACTAAACATAAATTAAATAATGTAACATAAAATATTATACTAAATATTTCAGTATATGCTATGATCAAAGTTTTCCAATTCTCTCCCGAAACCACCAAATTTGTACAGACTAAAATTACAAAAGTATTAAAGTTGGTCCGTTTATAACGTTGGTCCGTTACAACTTTTAAAGTTAATTTTATGCACCTAACAATCGCTTGGTTATGTTTTCTCAAAAAAAAAAACATATTCTTGTTAAAGACAATAAAACTACGCCACTGCTCCCATTAAGTGTTTTATAAATATTATATAAGTGTTATAAATTAGTATTATAAAATATTATATGATTTAAAAAACTAATTTAAATTATTGTATACAATTAGCATTATATTCGATTTAATATTTAAAATCATTTTTTTTCAGTATTTAGAACATAACAACACTTCATAAATCTTCGTGATTTTTTGTCATAGTGCAAATATTTCGATGTGTCAAATTTTAATAAAGGTTAAGAAAAAAGCAGTTTTCATAAAAAAAAAAAAATGTTCTACCTTTATTGCTAGAAATTTTTGAGCATGCTGAACGGTAATTTCGCTCAAATTTGTTGCGATCGCTTATGGCGTTACTTTGTGCCATATTATTGCAATTCTTAAACTTGATTACACGATACTCTAATTCAACTTGAACGGAAAACTTATTTAAAAAAAAAAACACCTCATTATGGTAGCTGGCCTATTTTCATTGTATTGTGGTTTAGATGAACTGATGAAAGATGAATTGATTTTTATAAAAGTTTTGTGTATGTTTCCTTCTTCATATTCTTATCGTTTGGTGATTACAGTCCATACTTCACAACAATACAGTCTTGTTTCTTAACAACATCTGCTTTCATTTCGTTCAATTCGAAAAAGTTATGGTTCAAGTCACCAATATCATGGTTCAACAATTAACTGATTTTTGAGAGATTGTAGCGTATGTTTTCTTCTACGGTGTGTAGCATATGTAAGTTTCGTTCAGTGTGCGGTGACTTCACAAAAATACAGTCAAAATTAATTTAACTCGGAAGGGTATTTTTTTTTCCAAATCTGTTTATTTGAATAGAGTTTAGAAAGAATTGAAAACAAACATTAAATCTCTGATGCTTATTTCAATGTTTGAAGCCTACTTTTTGATTTTGGAGTGGGTCGTTGCGTTAAATTAACTTCTGAAACAGGCAGAGGTTTGACCTTAAAAATAGAACTTAATTCATGAACCCACTTTATCACTTCAGCGAAGGACGACTGAAAAATAAATGGCTCTCTCGGCTTTAAATTAAGTCTGTTTTTAAAACTAATCAAGTGTTTGACCACGCGTTGGTCAAATTTACATAAAATTGCCTGATGAACAGATTTGACCTCGGTTTAAACGGAGCAGAGGCGCACGACGAGATTTGTATATCAATATTTAAAGAACGTTTAAAGCAGGGGTTCCCATGCTTCTTTTAGACTCGTTGATAATATAATATTCGTTGTTGCAATAAAAGATTGGGTTTTCATCATGTGTTCAATCAAATGACGAAATTTAGAGTGTAAAATTAATAATGAACAAATGATTAGGCTGAAAGAATATTAAAATAATAACATAGGACCATGACCGTCGCGGCACACACAATTATGATTATATTCTTAATTTTATCACACAAAAAAATCTTAACAAAATATTAATAACCTCTCTTATACTTAAAAACGTAACACCAGGCGCTTAAGCTATAAGAAAAGACTTTATTAAATGGCAAATCTTTTCCGCGTTGCTTGAACAGAAGATGGTATTAAAAACACCAAAACCAATTTGATTGTATGAAAAAAATGAACTGAGGTATAAAATATTTTCGTTAAAAACAATTCTAATTATAATTATTAATCTAGCAGAATAACAGTATTCTGTGACAGTATAAATATTAGATAATGACAATAGCACAGTATGCTCTAGCAAATGACAGTGCTATCGAATTTAGAAAAAGTTGTATTTTTAAAATTCAATTTTCCAAGAATTATTCGACCGATTTCGCTCTAATTTTATGTTATTTTAAAATTGCATTCTTTAAGTAATGTAAAAAATCGTATACATAATGATGCAATAATTACAATACAGTTATTAAATAATATAATCCAAAATAATAGATATTTACGAAAAGTTATATTTTTTTTGAAATAATATTTAGATAAGCGAATTTTATAAACATGTGCAAAAAATTTTCCATTCGCGTAAAAGCTAAATACACAAAAAGTTAAAGCAATACTAAGGGGTCAAAACTTTGGACCACTCTCCAGACATAACTCCCACTTCGATTTGAACACGCCTACTATGAATGGTTCTCATTGAAAAGTTGACCTGCTACTTGTGACTGCGACATTGTCCTCCTCACGCTGTTGCTCCTCAATCTCGATCATACACAACGTACAACATATACACTCGATTGCTAAATGCACCACAGGAGTGACCACGACCGTGAACTTAATACAGCTCTCACGATCAGCCCTCAAAAAGTGCGGTGATCTTAATACAGCTCTCCGGGCTTCTCACTAAAACAGCAATGAATCAACTAGTGATAACCGTTCATCGAATACTATCACAGATATAATTCCGGTGGGGAGTACTGTAGTGTATCTACATGGTATCCACATGGTCGATAACTACTCTTCCCACAATGAGCTATTGAACGGTAAGGATGTACATATAAGAAAAAAACAGTTATCATTATTCATTTTTTGTAATTTAAGCATTTGGAATCTGTATATATATATATATATATGGCTTGCGAGATCTACTAATATGTGATAAAAAATATTTATATTCTCATCCTTCTAAAGAGAGGACACCAAAAAACTAAAAATTTTCAGAAATCTTCACAAAAATCATAATTTTTAATGTCTTTTCCATTCAGAAACATTAATTAAATTAAACATAATTTTAACATAAACATAATTTGAACATAATTTGAAACATAAATTTAAATTAGAAAAGCACTCACGTGAATACCACGGCACCCCTAATGCCAAGACTTTCTGTCTCTCTTTTTCAATTTTTATGCAAATAATATTTGGAATGGGAATTTTTTTAATAAAATTGTGATTTTTAATCATGATTTTATATTTCCACTCAGGATGAAAAATAGTCCCCCAACTCCAACAGCCGTGTGCTTCCTCTTCTGAAACCAATTTAAATTTTTGTGATTTATTAAGAAATTTTAGTGATTAAACCTTAAGACTATTAACATAACGATGCTGATGAAAAGCTTACGTTTACACAAAACAAGAGTAGTAACCGAACAAAAAAAAATTGGAAAAAAAAAGTTTAATTTAGCATAAAATATTCCTTTTTCTAATAATAATATCTAATGTATCTTAGGTTAGTGACAATATTTATCAATATATTTCATTCTGCCAATAAGTTTTCAAGGACAAACAAACTTAAATTATTGCACAGATAAATGCAAGAGATTAGAAACAAGTTTGAAATCTTATTATAATTCAAACGTATTTCTAGAATGCTGAAATCAATGATCGATGAAATAGTCATTTTCTAAAACAACTATTTTCCCTACCCTACCATTCATTATTTATGAAATCAATAATCAATTGAAATGTGAATTGTTATATTAAGTACACCTCTTCCTGTCTCTCACATTTCTGTTAATGAATTTTTTGTAGTAAGAAAGCAAAAACTATTTTGTACTTTGAAAGTAAGAAAACGGTACATATATATATATATATATTGCTTGTTGCTTGGTAACGATGAACCTGTAAAATTTTAATTTTGCTACTCAGGTTAAGGTATCTTACAGGTTTTGGAACAAAAAACTTTAATTTCATGTTTGGTAAGCACGGTTCTAAAGTTATAAATATAAAGTTTAAAAATTTATAAATTATTTTTCAAAATGAGGGAAAACTTGAGCTTAATGACTACTAATTTTCCGTGTCCCACTAACAGCTGAACAACATATTGTACGACATAAATATCAACAAAAAAAATTTTTCAGGATTAATAGTGTGATTACCTGATTTTTTACTTAAATCTTAAAAAAAAATCTAAAAGACAATAAAATAGAACTAAATATATTTTTTGAATTCTTTAAAAAGAAAAATTCTAAATATTCTTACTTAAAGCTTGATAAAATAACAAATTCATTTATAGACATAGCATAAAATATTGAGCATAAAATATTTAGCATAAAATACTTTTAGCATAAAATATTGATAACATTATACAAAATCTACATGCAAAACTTCAAAGAATTCTCAAATTAACTTTTTTACTAATGTGTGTGTTAGCATAACGAATTTTTCTCTAATTCTACGTTCAGCAGAATATGCATTTAATATACGAGAAAATTCAGCGAACAATAAAATAAATAATTTCAAAATTAATTTCTGAAAGTGAATTTTATTTGTTTTAAATATATAATTTAATTAAATAAAAAAAAAGTAAAAATACTCAAAACGTTAAAAATATTTCAGTTTCGTTTGTCGGTATGAGAAAAAACTGCTATAATTTCACTTCTAAAAACCGGAGATCACAAATTTGGATTGAGTAATTCTAATAAGCTTAAGATCAAATATGAATGATAAAAAAAAATTAAATTTTCGTCGAAATTGCCATTTTCCACCTAGTCGGATTCTTTAATTTTGGATTTTCAATCGAAAATTAGAGATTTTAAATAAATAAATAAGAAAATAAGTCATACTTGTAATCAACACGAAAGAAACTTATGATGTACTCGTATTTATTAGGAAACGGGGCAATTTTATACTCAGCTTGTAAAATTAAATGTTATTTTTGTTCTTAATTTAATTTTACTTACTTAGAATATTTTTGTTCCATGTTCCATGTAAATTTTTATCTCGCGTAAAAATGTTAAGATAAATATGTATTGTAAATTTCGATTGCTTAAAACTTTGGAAAAAAATCTTAAAAATTATAATTCATGCTACGGAGTCGCTCGGGGGGGGGGGGGGCTGTTTAATAAATAGCTGAAAGAAACTCGCATTTAAAACTTTTATTTGAATAGAAACTGGAAAAAAGCATTTAAAAATCACGAAAAGGCGCTATTCTCTTAGAAACCAACCATTGAAAAATATTTCATACTTTTTTTCGTTTAAAGTGCCGGACGTTTTTTAATTGTTTATTTTTTTATTAATTATTTTATTTTTCGACATTCAGCAATGTTTGTATTAACATAATGTAATTCGTATTTCTACAATATTCATATGAATTTCCTTACGAAATTCCTCATTGAACACTGATTTTATGTACTTTTTTTTATTAAAAACTGCCTGAAAACCCGTTCTTCGCTCGGGGTGAATTAAAAAAAGAAAAAGAATTAATAAATCACTACTGAGAAACAACGCAATCATGCTCAAAACTGATATACCAACACAATTAAAGAGCTTGATGGAAGAACCAGGTAAGTGACATTTTCAGGGAAATTAATCAATTAAAGAAAATAACATAAAGTGGTTCCGTCAATATGGGTATTTTTAATGTAACAGAACTGTTTTTGTTTTTTTAATTTTTACTTGGCATAACTAATCCATATAAGTTTTTAGTAAGCTTGCATGATTTTTATTTCAAATCAGGCTGTGGTAAATTAAATAAAGTACCTAATTAATTTATTAGTCCCACCTTCTAATAAATTGGTAATAAAATAATTCTGATACAACTTCCTTTTTCTTTCTGAAAATGTCACTCACCTGGTTCTTCATCTAAGTTTTTCGATTAATATAGCTAAAATAATTTCATTTTTTAAAATTGAATATTATATGTTGTAATCTTCTGTGGCTTTACGTTATTGAAGTAAGCAAATCTCGTTAAATCGTTAAATTTAAAACAACGGCTAACGATTGGCCAATCAAAACATTTCATTTTTCGCTCATCCCTTTCGAACGGTTTGTCGTAGAATGTTCTAATCTCGACAGTTACCCTCATCGTGCATCGAACTATCTGTACGCCAAGTTTAATCGATTTCGATTGGATGGTTCGTTTGGATGGAGTCTATAAAGGACATACACTCACAGACATTCATTTTTATACCTATAGATTAAAAACTTTTCCCATTATTATTATTTTGTTTTTTCCATTCAGCAGCTTTTACATTTTCCTTGAAAAGCACTTGCTTTTCACTTGCTAATTTTTCTTCAATTTTGTTATGTGATTCTCGATATAATTTTTTTAATAAATGAGTTTAAAAAATAATTGTTCATAGTTGACAGTATTTTATCCCATGATTAGACGCATTCAAGTTCATTTGATACCTCGTGTTTCAATAAAAAAAATATTAGCATCCGATTTTTCTTGTTGCACTAACGAAATTTTGCCCCTCCAGTATGACACTAGAAGCAACTAGTTCCGGAATAAGAGCCGTAAGAGAGAAAATTATATCGATATGATACGACATTTCAATTGATTGCGCAGTAATATATCAATGCTTATTGTGTATACCAGTAAGTTCAACACGCTGACACTTTGTTCATCAATCCTTTATGATTGCCTAAGATTGCATTTTTTGATAAACCTAAAAAATGTTTACTGTGTTAACACATTAGTGCCTAGCTTCCCTTTAAAAGGACTGCACTATTTGTCGAAAATAAATAAATTAATAAATTAAACTATCACAACTGTTTACGTTTTTGCACTTTTTGCAGTCACAAAGATGTCTACTAATTACATAAATATTCACATTTATATCTAAAACTAATTATATCTAAAGCTTTTTTTTCTGTTGTTTCTTTTAAGTTTAAGTAATTGAATGAAACATGCATTTCAATGTGTACTTCAACTTTTTCATGCCTGTGCTGTGCATATATTGACAATTTCTTATGACTGGACGTTAATGGGAGAATAATATTAATAATATTTGGTGGTGATGAAGATGTTATTATTCCCAATTTCAGCTGTATTATAATTAAGCCTAATAATTTAACATATATATATATATATATATAAGTTCAAAATGAAGAATAAAACAAAGAAAAATTATGGACGTATGAAAAGACATATGAAATTATGACATATAGACATATCGCTACTCGCCTTATAGTCTACGTTTTATACTATTTTTTATTTTATTTTTTTTTATTTTTCTTTTATTTTATTTTCTGTTTTTACATGTTATTTTTTCTTATTGTGTTCTATTTTATTTGTTGTAATTTTTGTAAAAAAATTTTTTGAGTGCTCTTCACACTATTGTAGTAATACATTTTGCTTTTGATACAATATCAGAAAGCACTCTTTTTTGCGGATGTAATCGTGTAGGCTGATGAAAAGATTATATCTTTTTTTTCCTGTTTTTTTTTAAATTAAATTTCATCCTTTTTTTTTTTAACTGTTGTTTGTTATTTTTTTACTTGTTATTTCCCCCCCTTTTACATATGTCTATAATTTTTCTTTGTTTTATCTTCATTTTGAACTTATATAATATATATATATTTTGAAAAAAAAAACTCAGAAATTTTGAATTGCGCATTTAAGCTTTTGAGCGAGCCAAATCTTAATCAATGATCGGTTTTTCCGTGGTTATTTTCAATTGATAAAATAATAACCATCAATTTTATCATCTGGACAATCCCGAATGTCTCTTTCATAGTGTTCTTGTCTAATATTATAATTTTCAGAATATTGTGTTAAGTATAAGATAGGTCGCATTTATAATTCTTGCAGGGGGACGCACCTATGTCTATGTACGCCACTGCCCTAAATTCTTGTGAAGAACTGGGGTTCGATCCTCTGTGGCTTGCTTGAAGTCCTTCAGATCGATAGAAACTTGCTCGCTTAAAGTAAAGACGGCTTGTGCACAATACTGACCACATTTCCACACTCAGGCAGGTGGTGATGAAATTGAAAAGCTTTTAACCGTCATGAGCCCCTTGATCACAATGAGCTGTTACTGTCCTTTTATACTACGCAATAAATAAACCTACTAAATGTAAGAAAATGAGAAATAATTTGCAGCTAAGATGAAGACATAATTTTTCACGATACCACTAATCGAATAACAAATAATTAAGTAATAGGCAAATCTCGTTGAATATAGATTAGAAAGATAGTCTGCCGTCACACACATGTCACATAAGCACAGATGTTGAAGGCAAAGAAAGAATTAAATAACCCTTGATATTAGTTAAAAAATAAATAAATAAAACATTAACGTTAGATAATTAATTATAACTTTCCTGATTATTTTTTTTTAAATTTTGTTTTTGTTAACCTTTCGGGTTATACAAAAATCAATCAGATAGATGGAAAGCAAAAAAATCCTATTTCCTCACCCCTGCTAATCAGGGGAGCCGGGATGAGAGGTCGAGGGAGGTCATTATGACCTCCCAAAAATTTTCCACGTTAGGCAAATCTTGTCTAACCATTCGGTAAATCTTGTCTGACCATTCGGTAAATCTTGTTTAACCATTCGGCAAATTTATTAAAATTCCTTTCCTATCACTCTCTTTTCGTACCTTTAGAAAACATTTGTGAAATTCGTAAGAATTTCTGATTTATTTAGTTTTTTTTTACATAACATTGAAAAATAAGATTGGCGTCATGTNATATTGTAGAAATACGAATTACATATATATATAAAGTAAAATAATTAAATAATTTTAATTTTGTACGATTCTCCCATTAAGTCATTTGCCACTACAAATTGCCGATAAAAAAAACTCTTTCACTAATTTGTTGAAATTGTAAATGAGCTATGTTTCCTATAGTTACCGTTGAAATTGCAAAGCAATAAAATATTTACATACTTACACCAACGTAGTTGCCATAAGAAAAGAAATCCTTTGAGCGCCATCTGTAGTTCGTTTTGATTTTAAACTTCAATAACACGTGGTCTTTACGTCTGCTAATAACAGCGTATTAAAGTTCAAATAAAACAGGACAGCGCATGATTTCCGCTTGGGGTTATTGGCATCAGTGTTTGTTTGTTTGTAAATGGAGTCGACAATGTTTAATTTTTTTTTAAATTAGTGAAATTAGATAGTATCTGTACTATGAAACTAATCTTTGTAAACAATTTTATTGCATAAGTGTAGAAGGTAATTAAATAAACTAAAACATTTTTTTTTCATTTCTTGTGACAGATAACTATTCACAGTTTTAGTACCTTGTCTATTGTATGAATTTCAGTACTTCGATTTATTTTAGTTGATCTAAATATCAGTTGTGATGAATATAAATTACTGTAACAAATATTTTCATCACGAATCACTTTAAACTTTTGGGTTATTATTTCCAATAATTGTCTATGCATGATCCTAAAAGAGTATTACAGAATTGAAATCCACGCCCTGGTTTACTTTTATTTGTGACATATTCATCAAACGCTTGTTTTATCTCTGTAATTTGAATATATATTGAAAAAATAATTTGTCTCAGAGATTTCAGTGTTTGAGAATCTACTCTGATTTATGCATATAAATATTTCCATAACTTTGCATTAGTTGTTAATTTTAAACGCTTTCATAAAAAGCTGTACGAAATGAAAATCAAACAAATAAAGTTATTGCACCCTTTTCAAAAGATGTTTTCGTGCAGAATCAAGAGATGGATTTTATTGGTTTAAAAATTGTAAATTTTTCTATATTGATTACACCATTTAATGTAATTATTTATTCTATTAATCTCTCAAATAAGGGAAATTAGAATAAAAGCCAATTTTTCAATATGAAAATTTTTAATGTATTTTATAAAATTATTGGTTTTTAAGAAAAGTTTTCAATTTTGTTTCATATTCACTATCTTTTATTTGGGGCTGTTTCCGTATCCTGATCTGTCTTGCCAACTACAATCGCCAAGGTGCCAAATAGATTTTAAACTTGCAAATTTTCTTTAAAAAACAATTGGATGTTTGCTTGGGGTTGCTACGGGTTATACCTTTCGAGTTGGTCCCTTTCTGTGATAATTTTTTTTTTTTAGTTTTTTCGTGGGCCACTGCCCGTTTTCAAGACTTGGTGATTATTCTGCCACGGATCACGATACGGAAATCTCCCCTTTTATTCAGAGATTGTGTGTGGACCAAGATCATAGTCAATAACTGTCAATTTAGAACAAGATAATGGAGTAAAATTAATGACATTACCCTAAATAAGATATTTTACTTCGTTTGACCATATCTTTCCTCGTTTATAATGTAATGTTATATATTTGCAATGTTTTATAAAGTACAAGTTTATTTTACTCAAAATCTTTTGTAGTTCAGTTTTATAATTATTCAATTCTGTGCTATGTTTGAACTTAATTAGTCTTGTATATTTAAAAAAAAAACTTGTATTGGAATTTTCATAGTTATACAACAGTTTGGCTGGGGTAGTCTGTAAGGTAGGGTGTTAGGCCCATGTCCAGGTGGCCCCCACTGGCCGAAGACTCCCTGTGTTGACTCCTCTGAAAATACTGAGTTGGAGATTCGTCGTTCTCTGGTTCAGGGCAATATTATGGTCTGTGGGTGTTTGAATGTGTCCGCCCTCTGAACCGAGCCAAGACGTGTGCAGCTGAACTCATATTCTTGGCCATAGAAGGCGCCACTAAAGAGCAAGAGGCGCTTCCTGTGCCTTGAATTTGCTGGATTTTACCAAGTAGGCTTGATGATATTGATCATTAGAAACAACAGCAACATACCACAGTCTTTTGAGCTGATATAATACAAATGACAAACTGAAAAAAAGTCAAATTTATTAAAATTAATTATTATCTGAGTGTTTTAAAATTGATGGAAGAACAAAAAATCTTGATTCAAAACTATGACATTTATCTATCATTTACTTTATGTCGAAAACATATTAGCATTTCGCTTGTGTAAAATGACATATGGTATGTTTATGTAGCTTGCTTTTAAAAGCTATTACGCTACTAATTATCTTTTTATTATACTTACTTAAATAATTAATTTTATTCAACTACAAAAGGGGAAATTTGTTTTTAAAAAAAGACATTTTTTTTTTATTTTTTACTTTTAAAAGATTAGGTTTTAGGACAAAATTTATCTTAATTTCCATGTTTAGCCAAGCCATTTTTCTTTCTCAACCATTGCAGTTTGGACCAATATACTGAAGTCCATTGTTTTATCATGGCCTACAATATTAAAATTACTAATGGTTTTATGAATAGTCACAAAAATTTTTGATCATTAGTCATTTTGTTCCCTATGATTGTTAGTCTGTCACCAAAAAGCATTTTTAACTTTTCACTTTTTCCACCCTCCTTTCTCAAGCCTCTGCAGTAGGCCCAACAGACCGTAGAAATTATTTTGTCTCAACTTAAGTATATAATAATTTACACTGTATTCATATTTTTTGTAATTGTTGAGCAAACTTTTTAATTCTTTTCTAGATTCCATATTAATTCTGAAAATAGCCTTTTGCAAATGTGAAAAAGAAAACTTCAGAAATGACTAAAATGAAGCTTCAAGTCTTTTCTTGCATATTGCTAATATTTATGTTATTCATTAAAGGTATATATTTCATGTTTTATTTTTTTTATTTTCTATAAATACTGTTTTGTTTGTTTGTTTGTTTTTTTTACTTTGATAAATGTTTTATTAAACAGTTTATAATATGTATTTAGTATTTTTTAATGTTGCCTTTAATTAGGTAACAACTGCATCGCTGGACCAGAGCTAACCGTATCAAATATTACTGAAAGTAAAATGCATGTCAGCTGGACCACAGTATCTGTTCCTGACAAAGTTATTGAAAAGTATCAAGTAAGCTATTTAATTTAGCTATTTTTTAAGTATGATTTTTATTTGCTTTTTATCAGACCTGATCTGAATTTACTTATTAATTTGTTAGCCACATACATTTTAAAAATATTTTGTTACAATATTATCAATCAAAACTTGAGTTTTTTTTTTCAATAAAATTTGCTTTTAATTTCCAGATTAATTTAAATTTATTTGAAAGAAATGTGTATGAAGTATGTGTCATTATTTTCTCTCACAGTAAATCTGTACAATCCTTAAACGAGTTTNTTTTTTTTTTTTTTTTTTTTTTTTTTTTTTTTGCATACACGTCAACTATCTAATTTTAACTTCAAAATGGTGGGGGGTTTTTCTAAAAGTTGAACACAACAACTAGAGTTTACAGATAGTAAAAAAAAAGAAGAAAAAAAAACTACTGAAGTTGATTGTGCTGTCTGAAAATGTGGCAAATAAGATGTTTTAAGTTTTTCAAATCAATTATAACATCTCAAAAAATGGACAGTATGTTAAAAAAATGTTTTTGTTATATAGAAGTTTATACTGCAATGTTATTGGTTCTCTTATTTCAAATTCTTGTATCATTTTATATGTTTTGGAAAAAAATACTCTTACTGTATTACTATTGTAAAAGTTTACTTCAGAACTTTAAATGCAATTTAAGGTATTGTAGAGTTGATACAAAATGACACAATGTAAAATATAGCCCTTTTCATGTGTGTTTATGTTTTTAAAATTTAAGGCCGTGGACATTGAAGTTTAAAGTGACTAACTATTATCAATCATTTTATTTATAGATTTTACACAAAGTAATGATAATTTTATTTTTTTTAAATGCTTTGTTTTTCTACATTTTATTTTGCTACTCTTTTTGTAATCGGTTTGAGAACTGCCTGTCAAAAAAAAAAAAATTATGAATCTTTTGATTGATTTAAATAACATATTTTAAGTGATAATGTAATTACTTTCTAAAGATTTCTAAAAGAAAACATTTCCATGCTAAAGTACAAATGGCTTTAAGTGCATAAATAAGTTAAAGCATTACTTTTAGTGTTAAAAAAAAAAAAGAAAATGAAATCAGTAAGTTTTGAGAAAAGAAAAATTATAATGGAAAATGTTTTATCTCTATGAATAAATAAAGAGTCTGTGTGCATGTTTGATTGCATCTCCATTTCAGGGTTGTCAAACTTTTGACTAGTATTTGACAATTTTAACCATAAATAAAACTTAAATAAATAATTCCAAGAAATGATGTGGTAAGATAATACCTGATTAAAAACTTCATTCACTTCCAAAAGAGGTGCCAATTTTCAAGACTTGCCAGGCATGAATGAGAAGAAATAAAAATGATTTGAAATTTTTTTTTAAAAAAATAAAAAAAAACTTAAAGTTGGCAACAAAAAATGGAAAAATAAAGGTGAGACACAAAAGAAGAAAAATATTACAGCAAATAAACATTAGTTCTTCACTGTCTCTCCGTAGATTTTCTTGTTTTGTTTCTCAACTGATTTTCTTGTTTTGTTTCTCAACTTTAATTTTATATGTCTCATTGGGAACTTTGTGTTTTTTATTTCAAATCACTTTTGTTTCTTCTCATTCACGCCTGGCAAGTCTTGAAAATGAGCATCTACTTTTGAAGTGCTTGAAACATGTCAACTGTTATTTCCTATTTGTATATTTTTGAAGCGAATAAAGTTTTTAATCAGATAATATATAAATAAAGCTTTTTTGAAGCGAATAAAGTTTTCTATCAGTTAATATATAAATAAAGCTTTTTTGAAGCGAATAAAGTTTTTAATCAGATAATATATAAATAAAGCTGTTTAATTTAAAAAATTACTGTCAAAGTTTGAACCGTTAAATAGATTATTTTTTTCCTTGATTTAAAGCTAATAACTCTGAGACTAAGTCGCGAATTTTCTAAAATTTATCAATCAGCATTTATTTGATATTTTAGGTTACATTTATTTTGTGCAATTGTGTTAAATGTGTTTAACTTATGATTTTATTCAAGTAAATAAAAGGTATATCTTAAAAAATGAAAAAAAAAATATGAAATACATTATATCTTTGTAAAAAAAAAATTTGTTTTTAAGCACTACACTGCACTTTTTTTATTATTTTTTTTTATTTGTTTAATATTATGAATAGAGCCCGGATTTTGATGACCTAAAAAATCTCAATTAATGTCCTTAAAAAGTGCAAAAAATGCCCTTACAAACTGCAAAAAATGCCCTTAAAATGCGAAAATTGTGCTAACAATTGCCTTATGACATGACTTAAGTAGAAGTTAAAATATTGAACTAAAACAATGTTTTACTCTTTAAAATTATTATGAGTCGTTTCAAAAAATATAAAGCGATGCAATACTTGTTCTGCGTTCATTAAAGTTTGAAAAATATGTTATATCCTAAAATAACGAAAAAAAGGAAAGTATATTGACTCCAAAACATTTTCATTTTGTATAGAAACTTAAATGAATATAACAACTTCCATCTCATAATATTACTAAATATCAGAATTACAGTAAATTATTAAATTTTTTTTAATATTTTGAAATGTAAACGAGCGTCTCTTGTCTGAAAACAAATTTTTATACCAGGAGAAGCTTCTTTCAACGTCTACTGATGTTATTGGTGCGTACTTGAAAAGGACGGTCACACTTACTGACAATTCTTCTTCAATTTGAAAAGATG
>NC_092209.1:63847964-63879045 GCF_043381705.1 Parasteatoda tepidariorum
CTAAACGTAACGATTTCATAAACTTACATATACAGTACAGAACCCGTTATCCGGAAATCAGAAAACCGGAAAACCAAAAAACCGGAACAAAATTCGATAAATTTTCTCGCCATTTTTTAAAAAAAAAAAATTTCCTCATTAGATTTTACGATTTTTCTTTCTTTTTTTANAATATTTTGAAATGTAAACGAGCGTCTCTTGTCTGAAAACAAATTTTTATACCAGGAGAAGCTTCTTTCAACGTCTACTGATGTTAATGGTGCATACTTGAAAAGGACAGTCACACTTACAGACAATTCTTCCTCAATTTGAACAGATGTTGCTCCACCTGTTAATATCCTAGAGATTTTCTTCATTGTTTGGAAGCCTGTGTACTAGTAAAAAATTATAAAAAATAATAAAAATTNAAACGGCTTTTTGTAGCGATTCAGAAAACCGGAAAAATCAGTTATCCGGAATAGTGATGGTCCCGATCGTTCCGGATAATCGGTTCCCTACTGTATATGAAATGCATTATATCTTTGTAAAAAAAATTTTTGTTAAGCACTACACTGCACTTTTTTTTTTTTATTTATTTATTTGTTTAATGTTATGAACATTTGTTTGTTGCCTGTCTCTTATTTAAGAATTTTTCAATTGAAATCCAACTCCTAAAAAACTTGTTTTATTAGGTTTCTGCTTATCCAGTTAAATCTTATAGCCAAATGGATGCACTCAACCGAAATGAGTGGACTTTTTATAATACAACTCATAGCTCTGATTTGCTGGGTCTTCATCCAGGAACGATGTACAATATCAGTGTCTGGGCAGTGACCAGTGATGGTCACTCTGATCCCTCTACCAAAATGGTTTGGACTGAAGTGGGAGGTAAGAAAACATAACAGAATATAAAAATGACAGAATATAAAAATGACATAAGAGAATGTGACAGAATATAAAAATGACGTAAGAGAATGAGACAGAATATAAAAATGACATAAGAGAATGTGACAGAATATAAAAATGACATAAGAGAATGTGATAGAATATAAAAATGACATAAGAGAATGTGACTGAATATAAAAATAAAATGTTAAATAAAACATGTTACATGTAACTGTCTTCAAACTTTCTATGTATTATAAAAATACTTTATTAGAAAAAGTTGTTACTTTGTTACTATGTGTTGTAAAGTTGTTACTATGTGACAAAAGTTGTCACATAAGCATCACCTAATATTAAGCAAAAGCAGAAATAAATTCTTTGCTGGTAATTTTTTTCATGATTGTAGGCATATATACTAACATTTAAAAAAAATCATAAATTAAAACTTTAAAATTTTTATTTATTTTTACACCATCATTTCCTATTATCTGAGACTGACCTGGGTATTTGTATTCTGTTCAGTTTAATTTGGTTTTAAAATTTGACTTAAAACCTTCCAATTCTGGAGACATATTTGCTTTATAATCTAACGTTGTATTCTAAACAGCTTAACTGAAGCTAAAATATAGTTTTATAATATTACTTTGTGTTAATCAGATTAATATTTCTTTGTGTTAATCAGAACCTGATGAACCTTCCCCAGTTGACATTATTGAGAGAAAAGGAGAAACTCTTTCCATTCACATACCTGAAGGTGTCAGCAATAAAGGCCCTATAACGTAAGTTAATTCAAATATTCTTCCTGTGACATTCATAAATCAATACATTGTCAGCAAATTTCAATAATTTCCGCATTTTAAAATTAAA
The DNA here is from genome assembly GCF_043381705.1 of Parasteatoda tepidariorum. Taxonomy (NCBI): domain Eukaryota; kingdom Metazoa; phylum Arthropoda; class Arachnida; order Araneae; family Theridiidae; genus Parasteatoda; species Parasteatoda tepidariorum. The sequence continues at coordinate 63,849,696 of NC_092209.1, forward strand.
TGGGATCCCCAACCTTTTAGGCAGAAAAAAGATCTCGAATTTTTGCCACCAGCAAGCATTTGAAATTTCTTAATGGTAATTGTAATCTGAATCATGTTTCACTTTTTGTCTCTTTCATTATCACCCTGATAACTATTCTCTTTATTTAGGGATATTGCTTTGCTTGAAAAGGATACGGCAGAAGAAGCCCTTCATTGTAAATTCTCTTTCATATACATTAATAATATAATAATAATTAATAATAATATTAATAGTATAACTTAAAATGCTTCACTAATGCTTTTTTTTTCGCAAACAAATTAAAGGATTATTTGGTATTTGCACTTTAAGATGATCATGGATACCCACACATGTCACCAATGTTGTCAGCACCAGCTGATTGTTTATAAGCAAAATGGCATATTAAAATTCAGCCAAGTTTCTCCGCATAGGTTAGAAGGTTAATTAACGTGAAGTTAATTAAATACAGTGCCGTATCATACATCAAAATAACTGATCTATCATTCATTGTTGTCTATGTCTTTTACTTAACTTAGATTTATTATTTGCTTTTATATTTTATTGTAACTGTAATATATTTTTGTTTTGTGTATCTGGCAACATTGATGCTTAATTAGTTTGTTTATGTTCAACATGGTTTTGTACCTTTCTTTGTTAAGTAAGAAATATATGGTAAAAAAATCATTGTGAAAGAATATTGGATGTATTACCTAAGAGAATTGATATTTGACGATCTTGGTTTACTTGAAATAGAATATGAAGAACAGTTGCTAACGTAAAAAAAATGCCACATTTTAACAACCAATCAGGATCGAGATACCCTCACTACATTGCATGCAGGTATCCCATTACTTTCCTTTCTGCATAACAGTGAAACTTCCTCATCTGAACTCATTTTTTTCTTTTTCTTAATATGACTGAAGGAGAATTTGCCGTAAAGAGTTTCTCCCACACAGTATAGCCTCCCCTTAAGAACCTGTCTTGTGTTTTGCAATAAACATTATAGTTTTCAAAGTTTCATTACATAAGTTGGATTAAAATGAACTACTTAATTGTAATCAGTTGATGAACATCATTTGCTATCTATTTACTTTAATTTAAGGAGAAATTTTTGTTAGTTATTTTATATATTAGTTAAATTTGATTTCACATCATTTGTAATTTCATTGCTTTGATCATTTTTCAGGGGTTATTATGTTGTGACATTAGAGAAACATTCTCTAATATTTTTTAATCCAGAAGAAGTTGGCAACTATTCCTTGTCACTAGAAACTGGTCTTCCATTTTATATCACAGCTGATCTACTTCCTGAGCATGCAAATCGATCTTTTATAGTTGGAGACAAGAGAATGTATAACGGATATTACAATGCACCATTGTCAGAAGATCGAGATTATGAGATACTTATTGGAGTAGTCAGCTCTCTAAATGGGGTAAAATAATGCATTTAATTATTTTTCTATTTATTTTAATGATTAAAATATTTTTTTCTAGCTTATGCATCTTTAAAACTACTAATTGTGTTAATTATTTTTAATAGGTTACAAAAATAACCTATTCGCCTTTACAGTCTAGTATTGAAAGTGAAGAAGAAGATGATGTTTTTAAGGGTAAATTGCTTTGAATATTTATTATTATTATTTAACTTTATTGTTCTTATTGTATTCTTAGTTTTTAGGAGTTTTAAAATACTTGATTTTGCTACCTTAAGAGCTGTTAGTTAATTGATTGGTTAGTCTTGTCATGTATTCATAAATAAAACATACTTGCACTGTATGCAAATTATCTATTTATAAAATTACTTTTTAACTTTTAGGATTAAATAACGAAAATATAGTTTAAGATTGTGTGCACTGTTTAACTCAAATTTTCATTCTGAAGAAAATTAAGCAAGATTTACTGATTTATAAGTTTAATTAAAAAATTTACAAAAGGAAAAAAATTAAATATCATCAAGAAGTATCTATATCTATGGACTATGCCACAGTAATAATAAATATTTAATAATTTAATTTTTGTTTTTTTGTTTTTTAATTATATTGAATGTTTTTCAATAGTCAAATACTATTGTGCATGTAAGAAAGAAAAAAAAGATGAAATTATAAATGTTTATTTAGAATAAAAATACTAATTATTAGAATAAAAATAAAAAGTGTGACTGGTGTTATGAAGGAAGGATATGATGTAAAACATCATAATTTTTTTATATTCTCCTTCTTCAATAAGCAATAATGAGATTTTTTTTTTAAATTTATTTAAAAAAATTTCAAATTAACAGAAAACATTCAATGTACACGTAAAATTACTTATGAAAAGTGGCAAATGGAGAAAAAGCTCTTGTGACTGATGTTAGTATCTATTAGGCTGTTGTTACAAATAAAAACTATATTAAAATTTTTATTATTGTTACAAAATATGTAAAAACTAACATTTATAAATGTAGGAGTACTATTAACTACTTATTTATTTATTTTTTATGTTGCCCTCTGTATCATGAAATTGTCTATATATATATATTCAATAAATTCTTATTTTTTTATTTTTAAAACTTATTATCTGTATTAAGGTATTTTTTGCAATAATATTAAATAAATTTATAGTTTTTATTTAGTTTGTTGATGTTTTTGTGTAAATGTGCCCAATTTTAGGGAATTATATTACATTTTTCCAACAATATTTGTATTAGCTCAAATAACAAGTATCCAGCATATGTATTTTATTTTTAACATCTGAAGAATTTTTTTTTCTTCATAATAATGAAAGGAGAAAGAAGGCAAGAACGGAGAAACTTTTAAAAATTTTGAAATTCTACTGTTGAAAACTCTTATTTTATCTAGTTTTAATGATTTTTCAACTTAAATTATAATTAACTTCATACTTAATTCAGCTATCATCTTGTAAATCTACATAACTTATTGTAATAAAAATCAAGATATTAGCATACTTCCCTGAAAAGATTTTTAAATCATTTTTTCAATATGAAATTTGACCAGCTAAGAATCTATTTAGTCTTTTTTTATTATAATTTTGCTTACAGTTAATATTAAGATTTACTTACAGTTGATAAAAAAATTTCTTCCAGCTCCAACAAGCTCAAAGTTATCTGTTATTCTTTCTGCTGCAATCGGTGTTTTTGGATTTCTTCTTGTTGTGTCAGTTATTGTTTATTTCTTGCTCAGAAAACATTATGGTAAAAGAAGACCGTCAGATGAAATGGTTTTAAGAGCTCACGGTTCAGAAGCAGTATGTCACATTACATTTATTCCATGTTGTTTAAGAAGCTGTAGTTATCAAACATTCTTTAAATATTTCTAAATGAAAAATTAACAGAATCTGTTATAATTTGTGTCATGATAAATATAATTATAATCTTTATCTTCATGTCACCTTATTAGAGAGTGACACCTAGATGATGTCACTCTCTAATAAGTATTAAATAAATATTGTGCTCTTTTTCCCTAAGAGCTGTTTTTAATCCTTCTTCTCGGCAATAATTTTAGATATATATAGATTTGAATTACTTGTTAAAGAATTAAAGTATTTTTTTAAAAAAATATTGGAATAAATATTTTTTATGAAAGTAAACTTTTATCTTATTTTAACTTATATGTTTTTCTTATTGCAAGCTGTCCTCGGAACACAGTGAGAGTTATTCTCATGAAAAAGTATGATTTTTAATCTGATTCATTTGAATTAAGTATTTGTTTTTAGATAAAAATTAATGAAGTGGTTTCTCAATAATTCAGCTTAATGTAAATTGCATGTCTGGTTGATCGATGCAATTTTATAATTCTTGTTTGTTTGTTTTTTTAAATAGTGTCTTACTGTAAATGAAGCTTAATGTGTAGTACCTACCAGATTATTTAGATACTGTTTTTATTATTTTGTTAGTTAGTTACTTTCTCATATTTCTGAGTCAAAATAACAAAAATTGTAGGTTTCAATAAATTTTTTCTAGTGATTTTTATCCCTCATGTGGTACTTTTGTCTTCACTAATGATGATAACTTCATCAAGAATCTTCATAATGCGAAAAAAAAAGATTTAGGAAGAGGGGGATAACAAACAATCAATTTTATTAAAAAATTCTATTGAAAATATCCATCAAATTTTAAACATTTCAACTTTTTCCTCAAAATATTGAATAAATAAACTAAATAGGTTTATTCGGATAAATAGATTTATTTGGATAGCAAGTACTACAAACTAGAAATTATTGATTTTGTAGGACTATCTCAAAATTGACATCATGTTAGACTAAATAAAAACACACTTTGTATCAGAAACTGTGTATCACATGATTCAAAAGCTAATTCTGCATGTGTGAAGACTAGCAACGAGAACCTTTTTTTTTCTTTACTTGCCAGAAGACCTGCCCAATCAAAGAATCCCTTGTCCGAAATGGAGTCTGCACTAAGGAGAAATTGCTGTATTTCTTTCTTTACTTGTTATTTCAATTTAATATGTATGTTTTTTAACATAATAAAGGTAAATATGTATTTTACAAAGTGTACTAAAATGTGATTGATATTTCTTTTTTTATTCATTTACATTAACTACTTTTTAATGTCAATTTCTAAAATTACTGAAGATAGCCTCTGAAATAAAGTTTAAAAAAACTTTTTAAAACCTTTGAAAAACATGAGATGTCAATTTTGTTTAATTAATACTTTTTTATTTGCTCTTTCCAAAAGAGTATGATGATTGCTTATGAACAGTTTTGTTGTTAAAAAGACATATTTTCTATATGCATTAAAACTGCAGTAAAATTTAAAATTAAAAGAAAATCTACAACCCTTAGTTTTAAGCAGATATCCATATGCAAATTAGGTGTTATAATTCAATAATTTCATTTATATAATGAAATAAATATAGTGAATGAAAAACTATAATAGAGTGATAAGTAATTAATTCCTTGTTTAAATCTTTTTATAAACGTTAATACACTGTTTATAGAACTAATGTCATCCAGATCCAATTTTCTTTGTATAATCGAATGATTACCCCTAATAGTTTAGCACTCGAATGAAACATTTTGTTATCTAAAATACACACATTCTAACTCTTTAGGACTTATACCATTAAATATTTGAGATTCCTTGTGTTAAAGTTTGCCCTTTACAATAATAATTAATGCTCTGATTACTAATAATTATTAATTAGGTTTTAACATGTAAATTAGTGATGCGGTGTTCCCTACATGTTCAATGAATCGAGGCTGGAACAACTAGTATTCATTTTGCTATCAGAATTTTAAAAAATATATATAAAGAGGATTGAGTGAGAATTATAATAAGGAATCATATATATATATTAATGATTCCTTGTGTAAAAATTTACTCTTTACAATTATAATAATTATTTATTTTGATTACTGTTAATTATTAATTAGGTTTTAACATATAAATTAGTGGGTCCCTACATATTCAAACAACATAATTAAGAGATGCTAGAACAACTAGTATTCATTTAAATAATGTTATCAAAAATAAGAAATAACTATAAAAAGCTATCATTTAGAATTATAACATATATATTCGTAAACAATGAGAAAAAAAATCTTTTCAAACTAATTTACTTTTTGATACAATTTAGGCTTAACTCTATATGATAGAGAATTGACTTAAAATAACCTTGTCTCATACCAAAGTAAACTGAATTAAAATGTGTACATTCATAGGATGAAAATGGTTTCATACCGGGAATGCTGCAGATAAATGATGATGCTGATCTGAGTGAGGTGTACGAGAGTCTAAGAGAAAAATATCCTCAAATCTCTAAATCGAATTTGGATGTTCATCAAACTGTGCTTGGTGTCGGGCAATTTGGAGAAATAAGGGAAGGATTAGTTAGAAGAAGAGAACAAGCTATTCCCTGCATTGTTCAATACATGCAAGGTAAACATATTTAACATTACATATTTAGTTTTCCAATCATCTCTAAATAGAGAATGAAAAAAAAAACTATTGTTTTTAGAAATTTTTTCACATATATTTAAATAATGTTTGTTTCATTTAAATATAATTCATTGTAAGGTGTGATTAAATGAAAAAAAAACTGTATCAATTTTTCTTTATTATGTCATTATAAAAATAATGTTATATTTGTTATTAATAAGTTATGTTAACCGCTGGCTCTCAAAGTATTTAAAGTAATTAATTAAAGAACTGTAAAGATTAAAAATTTACATAACCTCAATTATTATTATTTTTTTTATATATAATTGCTAATCTGAAAATATAAATTTTAAAATTCAGGTTCATTGAATTAATTCTTCTCTGAACTTCTTAAGTACAAAGGGTTAATTAGGAGATAAAAAAAATTCCAAAATGATTTCTTCGTTTTCTAACTAAACAATCAAAATTTTATTCTTGTCAGCTACTTATTGCAATACACGAGTTGTAAAATATTAATACTCTCCCATGAATCTTAATTTAACTGACTTTTAAGTAACTTTTATTTTATTTTCAATGTTTGCTTAAAGTTCTATACTTAATTCTTTAATAATTTATAAATTATTGATCAGTGAAGAGAAAATTACAACTAACAAATAGTTGCATTTTTACCCTTAATTTTTCTTTTATTTCCTTCTGGGAGAAAAGTTTCTTTTTCACTTTGTTGACATGTGCATTTTATAAAATGATGCGAATCTAAATAAAACTTAATCATATTCATTCTTGTAAAAGAACTTGTGTTTTTTTATATTTTATAAGTTAATTTATTATTTAAATTATTTTTAATACACACTTTTTTTCAAGCTCCATCCCTTCTACTGGAAAAGGAACATAAACAATTGTTATGTGAATTAGATCTTATGTCCAGAGTGCAAGTTCATACCAATGTTGTTGAATTTCTTGGTGCTTGTGATGAAAGAGGTATGTTTATGAGAAGTAACATTTTATTTTTATTTTTTTGTATGAAAAAAAAATAAAGAAGACTTTAAACTTTTAAAATGAATTTACACTTTTTTTCAACAAAATCTCTGCTTTTTGCTTTAATAAAAAAATTCGATTTTGTACTTAAATTGTTAGTTTTTGTTATAATAGAAATTATTCTCCTTTATTATAATCTTAAGCTTTTTCTCTGCATTGGTGCCAGGGTAGGAGTTACTGTGACCTCTCCAAAATCTATGTTATTCTGAAATTCAGGAAATTTTTTATAGCATACGACAATTTTAGACAATCATCTAATTTACTGAGTTTGTTGTAGTATTAACTTGAAATCCATTGAAATCTCAGAAACATTATTAGTTTAAAAAAAATACTTTTAGCTAATAAACTGTCATTTAATGAAAACTGTTCCTGTTACTACTGCTTGTGATGAGAGTTCTTTTAGCAAACTGTCCATTATAAAAAATTAAGTTATTCAATTATGAGAGGCAAAAGGCCTCACTCTTTATATAATGTGAAAAATAGAATAGATAGAAATAATAGAATAAATAGATAATAAAAGAATAGTTATAAATTATATGGTTTGTTTAACACTTTAAATACATTGAAGTTTTTAGAAAAGTAATTTTTTTATATTTTTGTTATATTTTTTATTGCGTAAAATTGTTTTATGTGTAAATTTTTCTTTCTTTTTTTGTGCTCATCTTTTTAACTTCTTTCTAAAATATATTAAATGTGTAATTTTATTATAAAATACTTTCAAAAAAGCATTATTTCAGCATCCATATATGATGTTGCACTTTTTTTTTTGTTCAGTATTTTTGATCCCTCTCTTTCCCTTTACATGTCATGTTATGTTATATTAACATATGCAAACAGTTCAGAAACAAACACATGTTATAAATTATGTTTAAAAATTTTATTTTTATGCTTTAACTCAGTTTTAGCTGCATTTGTGGGCATAACTATATTAAATGCAAAAAATATAAAACAAGCAATATAAATATATTTAATCAGCTCATTTTAAACTTTTTATTTTAATTAAAATGTGGGAAGTCAAACTTCTTTCTAACTTTCCCTACCCCTTGTCGCAATATCAGGAACTTCCAAACCTGATATCATTTATGAATGGCCTTTTCTATAAATTTACAGATTGTTGTTTTTTGCAGACATTAAATGCTCATAAAATGGTAACTGAATTTCTGAAATGCATTTATCATTCAAATTTTTAAGTTAATTTAAAAAATAACTTTAAATAAATATTACTATATTTTTCATGCTATAGATGTCCTCCATGTTGCAATTGAACATCACCCTACATCATTAAGGGGAATGTTGCTCAGAAGTCGCCAACAACCTGGAGGAAAAGTTACTAATTTATCGGAACCATTACTTCTTGAGTTGGCTGCTGGTGTTGCTCGTGGAATGGCACATCTGGCTGATAGAGGGGTAGGAATATTTTTCTTTTCCTTCTGATAGGGTGATTCAAATTCACAAAAAGATTTTGAATCTAGCAGAAACTAAAAAAAATTCTGCTCAAAAGTTAGCTTTAGTAACATTTTTCTTTATCAAATCAATTCTGTTTTTCTAGGTTCTTAAGCTATTGAGAGTCCTTTTCTTGTTTAATTAATAATTTTAGCTTCCTGTTATAGTGCTAATTTTTTTTTTTTGCTTAATTACTTTTCTCTTCTCTTTTTTTTTTCAATTTTTCTCCCATTTTTTTGTAGTTTTTTTTTTATTATTATTTTACATATCCCCATATTAAATGCATGATTTATTTTTTGGAGTACGCAGAATTCTGTATAATATCTTTGAAATTCTAATAAACTGGGCTAGCATGTTGATGATAATGATGCATATTTTGATTATTTATTTGTTTTTTTCCTTTGTAGGTCAATATTTTTTTTTGTCATTTTTTTAGTATTTTAGATTTTTTACTTTTTTTTTTCAACTTTTTATCAAGTCATTTATCATAACCTTTTTATAGAGCATTTTATTTGTAAGCAATATCTTTTTCTTTATAAATAAATGCAATTTTTGCATTGAATTTAGTTTTCTTAAATTTCCACAAACAACAGGTGTTGATGTTGAACTGAGTATTTCAAGATAAAAGAATTTTCTTTTGGACAATAAACAATCTTTTAATTTGAGTATTATCAAAAAAATATTTGGTATTACAATATGATACTGATATTCTTGAAGATTTATTTATTAGCATTTTATATAATTTATAAATTGCATATTTATTTTAATTATTACATTAATTTTTATTAAATTTATAAATATAAGTTACAATTTATATTTTTAAAAAACTTAATATAAATTTTGAGTTTCAGAAAATAGTTAAAGGCATTATTTTATATAAGATCATTTTTTGTAGTTTTTAAAGGCATTTTGTAAAGACATTATTTTTAAAAAATGTAGGCCATCAACATCGTAATCTTGGTAATAAAAAAAGAATTAAAGCGCAAATAGAAGGAATCTTATCCCACATGATCTTTGAAAGTTTGTGTAAATGACTTCTGTAAATATAGAAATCTTGATTGCTGATGTGGGCAGGAAAAAATAAAACATTTAAATGTTACAGAATTTAATTATTTTCTTTCTTTTATTAAAGACAATTTGCAGTGATATTCTCATTAACTGAACTAACATTTTTCTTTTTTAGCATTGAATGCATTAATTGTTATTTATGTTGTTCTTATGTTTCCCAAATGAGAATTTTGGCTTGATATGAAAGAAAAAAAAGGTATAGAATTTTTTTAAAAAAAAGCAATTTTCTACAGCATTGTAAATACATCAGCAGAACAATTCAATTTATTTTTTAAGATTATCAAATTCTTTTCTTTCAAAATTCAGCTTTAAGAATGCCGTTTTCAGTATCGCTTGGAGCACAAAAACGTCATCTGCTGGCACTGTCCTGTGTTATGCATTTCTGGATTAAATGTATTATTGGCTGTTTATCAAATATAAGTTCTTAGTTTCACATTTTTTTTATTTGTTTTGTATTATTATTTAGGTTTTGCATAAGCATTTATCTACAAGAAATGTTCTAATAGCTGAGGGATCCACACCTAAAGTTGCTCATTTTGGCCTTGGTTATTACAATCCTCTTGGAAAGGTAACTATATATTTTATTTGTTATATGTAAAATGTTAACTTTTAATATTTAAAGAAATCACTAATTATAATTTAAACTTTTTAAAAGTTTTTCGAATGTAAATCAGGTATTTGCATATTTTTAATACATTTATTATTGCATAGTTTTTATATTTTTTAAGTTAATGAAAATTCTATTTTGTAGTGAAGTATACTGAACAAACTTTATGAACTGTTCTATAAGCTTCGATACAGTATTTCTATCATAATATGCGCCTAAAACAAAAATTATATTGTTCAGTAAATAACATAATATTTCATGAAGTATAAGAAAAGTCTTTTAAAGAAAGTGTAAGGCTTTTAATGTAACAAAGATGCATGGAATATCTTCTGGACATGAAATGGATTATCCCCAAAGTTTTAGTTATTCTTGCCGCTAATTTTTTTTTACCTGAGCTTATACTAAAAATCTTAATATTTAAAGCATGAAATTTAATTATTTTAAACAGTTTTTTTACTTAATAAATAGCATTTTATTATAAATAGCATAATAATAGCATTTTAATTTCAATAAAATTATTATTGTAAATATTTAGTTATTGACCAGAAGTAAAATATTATCATTGCAAATTCTTTGACTTATTTCACCTTTGTCAATTTTATATATTACAAGTTTTTAAAAAACAATTTCATCAGAATTTTTAATTTTTTTAGCGATTATTATATACAAAATGGACAGCACCAGAAGTTATGAATCTGAATACCTACACAAGTAAAAGTGATGTGTAAGTTGATCAGTTTTTAATATATTGTTTAAGTTATATGTCTCTGTACATATACCATTTTAATGTAAATTTGAATATAAAGAGATCATAAAATTTTTCTAAGTGTTTGGAATCTTATTGCTTGAAAATCAATAAATAAAATTATTTTACAATCATTAACCATAAACTCTGGAAAGCATTGCTTATGAAATAAAAAAAAACTTAATTAGTGCAAAAAAAAACTTAATTTTTTAAACTGTTTAAATCACATTTGTTTTGTTTTAATACTAATTAAAGGTATTATTTTAATAGTGAGCCAACTTTTCTTATTAATAAAAATGAATTTAGCTCCACTTCCTAAACCTATACACATAAAGTTTTAAACTCAGTAATGCGACCTCAAATCTGACAAGATAAGGAAAACAATACACTCGTTAAATTTTAAGACTTGGTATTCAAAATAAATTATGATAGACTTGGTCCACTCTTCAAATAAAGACTTCAACTAACTTCTTTAAAAACATAAATTTATTGTACTTATCTTTATTAATTTTAATTTTTTACAATTATACTTATCTTCCTCAGCATCTTGTTAGATTACTAAATAAAATTTAAGAATCCTGTAAATTTACAGTGAAAAAATTTCAAATACTTGAGGTTATTTCAGAATTATATTGTATATAAAATATATCAGTTTTCTTTTGTGCTTTACTTTTTCAAGTTCAGCTTCCATAACAATATTAAATATATCTTCATCGGGTATTGTTTATTTGTATCTCGTCCCGCCCTATTTAAGGGCATGCGAGAGTAGATACATAAAACTTACACAAAACATCAGAAATTATATCAACAACAAGTAGAGAAAGAATAAAACACAAGCGAACAACAGTTAAAAATATAACCCCAAATCCAGCCAGCACATTGAAAATCGCAAAGATCATAATTAAAAGAGTAAAAACAGTATATACATAAAAGTGAATAAAACATCCATATCGTGCGTGGTAAAAGCAATGCATAAAAGTAAAAGATTACATAAGGAACAAACTGGAATAAAATTTACAGTTGAAACATGACCCAAAACCAAGTCAAACAGTAATAAAACCGATCATATAAAAGGAATAAGTAAAAGTAAAATATTACATTAAGAACAAATTGGAAAAAAAACTAGCAGTTAAAAACATGACTCAAAATCTTCATCGGGTTCCACTTTGTAATCGCTTTGTACATAACTTTTTTGTTTGTATTAATAAAATCAGAGTAATTTTCTTCAGTTATTGTTTGATGTTTATTTTTGTATTTTTAAGTAAACGCTTATTATATTTTTTTAACTATATAAGAGCATTGACAAATTACAAGGGGGTCATAGAGCAAGAAAAAGTCAGGAAATTAATTAAAATTTCTTAAAAAGTCAAAAGAAAATAAATTAATTTAAGTTTGGCAGAACTTAAAAATCTGATATTTTTTCTATAATAATTAGTTTTATTGCAGTTTTTTTTTTTTTTTTTAAATAAAAAATTCTTTATTTTTAGCTCAAATCCAAGTGTTTTATAATATAAGGCATAGTTGGAAAACTCATAATAAAATTCATGCCATCAGTTACGAAAATCAGGGAATTTCTTTCTGCATGTTTGTGGCTGCTTTGATTCAGTAGTATATGTTCTAAGTTATGAAAGTAATACGAATGAGAAATAGTATATAATTTTTATTTATAATGGTAGATTACAATAACAGTAAACAGTTCAAAGTTACAAAACAAGGCAATAATGTAAAAAAATAGTATGTACCGCCTAACAATCTCAGAGTAGACAAGTATTGATTGCATGACAACTAGAGAAAATAAATTGTTGGACATCTATTTCTTCATCGGTGTTGCACAATTTTTAAATTACAGACTTTTTTAATTGACTGTTATTGCCTGTAACCTGTAACAAGTAACAACAAGTAAATGTAACAACTGATTTATTGTGAGATGTCCAAAAACTCATCAACCCAGCTTGGTTTGTTTTTATTATTCCTTTCAGTAAAATCTTTCCAAAAAAAAAACTTTTTAAAATGGTTTTTTGTAATAATGAAAAGCTGCTAGATTGCAATTCATTTCCATAGTGGAAGAGCTATTTTTCTGCAGTATAAAAAAAATAATAGAGCAAACTTCGATAAATTTAATTACTTAGAGTTACAATTAGATTTTAATATATATGTATGATATATGTCTTCAAATTTAAAAGATTTTTCAAAAACTGTAAAAATTACAGATTTATTTTTAAAAAATTCATCCAGAAATAATGGACTTTTTATAAAAATAAGTAAATTTTGTTTTTGAAGGCTTTATGCATTTCCATAGTTAGAATTAAAATTTCTAGAAATTAATTAAAATTGAAAGTAGTTAGCATCTGAGATAAAATGTAAGGTTGATGTAAAAATTATTTTAAATTTATAATATAAATTTATATTTTAATTATATAGTTTGAATTTATATAATTTTTTATTATTTTATCTTTAGATGGTCCTTTGGTGTGATGTTGTGGGAAATTTTAACTCTGGGTAAGTACCGTAATATAAAATAATTCTGTTATACATGTTACAGTTTTGTAATTTATTTTTATGTTATTGAATTGACTTTTTATAGGAGGATCGCCTTATGTTAGTCTTCCATCCAGAGATGTACTGCCTCGTGTAATGCAAGGAATGCGACTTCCTCAACCTAAGGGTGTTATGGATGACTTGTAAGTTCAAACAATATTTTCATTATAAATAGTACAGTAGAGAACCGATTATCCGGAACGATCGGGACTATCGCTAATCCGGATAACTGATTTTTCCGGTTTTCTGAATCGCTACAAAAAGCCGTTTTTTTAGTGTTAAACCCAACTAAAAAAAAAAAAATTTGGAAATAATCTTAAAAATAAGAAAAAACGATGAGGTAATGCACTAATGATTATTTTTGAAATGATGGTAAGGTAAACATCTTTAAAAAAAGAAGGAAAAATCCTAAAATCTTATAAGGAAAAAAAAAAATTTTTTTTAAATTGCGGGAAAATTTATCGAATTTTGTTCCGGTTTTTTGGTTTTCTGATTTCTGGATAACGGGTTCTGTACTGTATCAGAATTTCTGTGGATCAAATGAATAAAAAATTAAAATGACAATTTAATGAATAGAGACTGATAGATATATATTTTATTTAAAAAAAAAAGTAAATAAATAAATAAATTATCTTTATGGTTGTTAAATAATTTTAAAACTAAATTTACAAATTCTGTAAAACATGCAGGAGTAGAGATGAAGAAAATTTAGTTGGTAGTTATAAGGACCAGTAACTAAAAAATTTTACTGGTTCACAATTATTTCACTGGTTTGTTTACATATCTCTATTAGTTTTTTCAACAAAAAAAAAATTTATGAAACTAATTTAAATAAAATATTGTAATACAGAGAATGTGTTGATAACTATATTTCTCATAGTTTTGGACAGTGTTGTATTAAGTGGTTCACAAGTTTAGGTTCTGTAACAAAACTTTATCATCATAGTATTTTTTCATTATTAAATATTTTCTGATATAGATTGTGCTTGTAGTAATCAGCATTATATTACTTATTGCATTTATTATATTACTTATTCAATTATCTATGTTATAAAGAATGAAGATTCACTTCTCTAACATTTAACACGAATTCACAAAATGAACAATTGAGCTCCCAAGAATATCATATTTTATGTGTGTAATATCACAATATTTTATATTCGTCGTTGAACAGCCGGCCCAATTTTGGGTTTAAGACTACTAATGTTCAACTTCGTAGCCTTGTAATTTTGAACCAATCCAGAAGATAAGGAAACTCCAGGATCAGTACCCCCAGAGGTATGATTTGTTATACGATTATGGTGGACTTTGTGACTCGACAGATTTATTGTGCATCAGTCATCGTTTACTACATGGGGATTCTTTGGTCGGTGGGGATCGAACTCACGAACTTTTGGACATGAGCCCAGTACCCTATTAACCAGGCTATCCCGGTCATATTGAAATATGCTGTTTTGTGACAAAAACACTGTCGAAAATATACAGCTGAAAATCAAAACATCATACCTGCCACCATTAATTTCAAGGCCTAAAATCATAATACTAGCTCAATTTTGCCTAACTCTCAAATTACTGCTACAAAATATTTTTTGACATCAGTTGTGCTATTTACACGATTGTTTTTATTAAAAATGACTCATGTTCTAAATATCTTTGTGAAATATTTTTATCTAAAACTAATTTGCACTCTTAGAATTTCCCTTTTTTTTTCTTTTTCGCTTTGTTAATGGTTGTAATTTTTCATCTTTAAAAAATGTCACAAGATGGCTACAGAACAGAGAATTTCTACCATTCTAGAAATGTCAGGAAATTTTACTAAAATAACAAAAAAGTCAATTTATTTGAGCTTAAAGTACTTGAAAATCTGATGTTTTTAAAAATAAATTGGTTGTAATAGTTTTTTAAAAAAAAAAAAAAACCCAACTACCTTGACAACTACAACTACTTTTATTTACAACTACCTTTAACAAGTATAAGTGTTATGTAATATTTTTTATACATAAGAATATGGTATAACTGAAAAATTATGTTATCGATTACAAAAATCCGAGAAATCCGATAAAATCCGTCTAGAAAAATTGTGGGAAAGTCGGTACATTTTTTTTTTTCTAATTGTTTTTTACCATCTTGTCTTAATTTACTGATGGACTTATATACTTAAATAAGCATCAACTTAACTGTTTTGAAATCAGAGATAAGTAATAGACATATTAAAAGAGTTAATAATATTCTAGAAAATGCAACATTAGGTATATGGATTATAATTTCCAATTGTCAATTTTTTTGTTTCAAATCCTATTTAAACTGAAATAAAATTGTTTGCTTCTTATATTTCCATGTAATCCAATTTATTTGTGGCCAGCTCTAATGTACTATAGGTTATTAAAATTTTTCACTCTTTATTTTTTAGTTACCAGTTAATGCTTCACTGTTGGGAACTAGATCCTGAAGAAAGACCCAAATTTATGGAATTAGCTACAAGTTTGCAAACAATGATCTTAAACATAAAGGTATATTTTTGAGTTATTTTATGTTTCAACACACTTCATTTCAACAATCTATTTGTTTTAAAATTGCTAGTTTTGTCAGAATTGTTATAATTTTTTTTAGATGTATTTTTGAATGTTTTGATAATTGTACTTAAATTTCATATCATCACTGAATGAAAAAATTATAATTGTTTAGGTTAGCATGAGGAAAATAACTCTCCTCTAGCTAAACCTAAACTTCAAACTTACTATTTTTTATTTTATTTTTTTAGTTTATTGTAATTTTATTTTGTCTTTTTTAGTAAATAATGACATTCACAGTAGTTAGAAAAAATTGCAGTTTTTGTAGTTAGCTACAACTATTTTGCTGCAACTGTAGTGAACAATAACTTTTTTTAACTCATAGTGATCATAAACTACTTTCAAAATGTAGTCGCAATTTAACTACTTTTTGGAGATAGATTTTGCTGTAGTATACAATTTGCACTTCTGCACAAAATTTTAAAAAAAATATATGAATCTTAAATAATGGTTTAAACATAGTAATTATTAAAAAATGTCTTAATTCTTGTTTTTATGAGCAATTTTATTATTCTTAATCACTTTTACAAATCTTTTCCTTGAATATTCAACTTTTTATACCTTATTCAAGATGCAAATTGCTAAGAAATTATAAAAGATTTTTGAGTTTGTTTAAACTCTTTCATTTCTTATTAAAAGTAATTTTTTTGAACATGCAGAGTTTTCAAGCAAAATATGTTTTGATGAAATTAAAAAATGTATGTTAAACCTATGAGATTTGAAAAATTAGTTGCATTTGAACTTTGTTTATTTACTAAACTTGCATTATAAGTAATAGTGCCAACTCGTGGTTTGTCTGTACCACACTACCCACTGTGCTACTTTTTTGTTTTGTTTTTTTTAAAAAAATAGCATTTTATTACTGTACAAACTTCAGGAAAAGAATAGTGAGTACAGAAGCTTCATTACTTGTATCATGTTAGTTTTGACCTTTAGACATGCATTTTGATTATAATATTTGTCTGTGATTTCCTAAAATATTTCGGAAATGCCTTGATATTTTGCCTTTATATTCATATATGGTATATAACATATTTTTCATATTTGTTTAACATATTTTTCATATTTATTCTTACAGGAATATTTGAATTTTCAAGATTGTGTTAACTACCAATATGCTAAATTTGATCCTAGTGCCGAAGATCAATAAGGTTGTGATTCAAAAACATTCCTTCAAACAGTATTTTGATGTTTTATACTGCATATTGACCATTTATATGTGTTTATATTATGTAACTTTTACATGTGTGAGATATTTTATGTACTTTCAAGTAGTCCTCTAATGGATTGATTTGTTTTATTTCTTATTTCGTCCAAAGAATTCTCCGATTTTTTTCTTTTATATTTACTATTGTTTATTTTTCTTTCTTTGTTTGTTTTTTTTTCTCAATTTTGACTTCTTTGTTGGGTTTGGGTATTTTTTTTACTCACGGTAGTTGTTACATTTTAGAATTCAAAGAATACCCTCTCATTAGTTTTTTGTCACTTTTCAAACTAAAATTATTAAATTAACAGGAAACTTTATGATTAGTATATGCAAAAAGTCTGCTTGCATTTAATTTAGTGTTTAATTGTTATTATTTTCAGATTCAATGTTAATTGCATAGACAAATTTCTAAACAAATTTAACTTTAATTAATTATTTAAAAGCTATTGAACAAAAAATACTCAAAAAGAAATTATTCCTTTTACTTAAACCGTTCCAAAATAAGTGTAAGAAAACCTTTACACGCATGCTATTTAATTCAAGACTTTATTTTTTTTATCAGTTTTTAAATGTAAGACTGAGTGCCTATAAGCAATCTCAGAAAAAATTAATTTACTAATTATCAATCTAAAATTTTTAAAATGCAATTTAATTATTTATTTTAAGAAAATCATTATGAAAGAGTCTAAAAGAAAACGTGCCTACAATGTAATTTTTTTTTTTATTCAAACAAAAAAAATTTGTAATTGAATGAAATTTTCACAATTTTAAGTTCTAGCTTAATATTAAATTAGTTTTAAGCTATAATTGTCAAAATGTAATTGAATTATTTGTTTAAAAGAAATCTTGGAGCTTAGCTTAAAAAAAGTACATGTGCAATTTTTTTTCTTTAGATTATTTGTGAAGTTTATGTGTAAAATATTTGCAAGCATTTTATTTGATGTAGTATAGTAAATTTATTGTTTTCAATTATATTCAGAATGATTTTACAGTTGACTGAAATCTTCTGAAAATTTCAATATGCAACTCTTGATGCAACATAAAAATAAAAAAATCTATATTATTGAACATATTAACATACAAACTTCATTGAAGAAAGCAGATTTTTATAATTTATTATTATTATGCATTCTACTTCAAAATAGTTTGTTGAAAAGCAACCGGCTCCTAGCCGAGACTAAAATGAATCTCAAGTTAAAATGAACTCCAGGATATTGTATCAAATTTTTTGTAGCTGCAATTACCTTTGCATTTTGTTCATTTTATTTTATTATACATTGTTATTTCTTAAAATCTTTTTAAATTATTTAACTTTCTATATACAATTTTGTTACTAAAAGATGAATGCTTACTATTTTTATTAAATAGAGGGTATCCAATGAATAGCTCTAAACTTATTTTATTTTTGGTATGCAGCTATTTTCTTACAATTTTTTATATATGACTTAATAGTTAGCATTTCCTAGTCTTAAAAAATGGACTATATATTTTTTATATCATTCATTGAATCTTAGATTAGTGTTGTTTAAAGCTAGGTAATATAGTGATATACTGTGAAATCTATATTTTTTTATACTTTGGATTACAATATTATAATAAGTATTCTCGCATATACAATATTATAATAAGTATAAATAGACTGTGGTCATAATGGGATAAATGTTAAAGAAAAATTTTCATGTATTATTATGTTGAGATGAATTATATATATAATAATAAACAATTAATCTCCATTACCATAATATAGCCAGTATTATTAAAAATGGAGTCATGGTGGCTCAGTGGTTAAGGAACTAAACTGTAATTATCAAGATTTGGGGTTCTACTTTCAGTGGCGGTTTGAAGATCTCTAAGCTTTAGATTGATGTGTACAGCTTATCTTTGAAGTAAGGACAGCATTGTGCACAATGCTGGCCACAATCATGTCGTAATTGTCAATCATGTCATCGTTCATGTTGTAGTTTTAGGAAGCTTTAACCTCCGTGCCCATGACCCATAACTAACCATTGTGAGAATGCTTTACTATTATGAAAAACAATATCACTCTACTAAATCTCATTTGTGCATTGGATATATGTAAACTGTTTAAATTAAATAAATTTTGTAAAATCTTAATATTTTTTCACAGTATATTGCACTATTAATGTTCGAATATTGCCTAGCATTAGTGTTGATAGTTCACATTTATAACTTTCTTACCACCAAATAATACAAATATTGATAAAAACCTCTACTAACACCTTTGCAGAATTTTTGCATCTTAATCAAACTTCAATTTTACTTTTAAAATTCTTTTAACCAAACTTATCTTTTGTTTTGTAACACTGTTTTAGTTTACTATGAGTAAATTAGGAAAAACAAAGTGTTTAAATTTGTTTTTATAATTTACTAACTGTGATTTTTACTGTATTTTTAATAGACACTGTTGTGATATTCAGCTATTTTATATTATCATACCAGTGGTTTTATCATCAGGTATTGGGTAGTTTTACATTACAATCTTAATCTTGCCTTTTATGTGCAATTATTGGTTAAAAATTTCTTTTTCACCTGATTTCGTATCATTATTGAAACTAAAATTTTATTTTAGAAAGTAGTTCTTACTCTGTTGTGTTGCTTGTTTTGATACATTTGATATATTTTTTCTTATTGTGATCTACTTCAAAATCAAATTTTGTACCATAATTGATGTTTTATTTCAGTGTTTTACTATATTTATTTACTTTATTATATAAAAATTATCAAATATTCATGATCTGAAAATTGACTTTTATTTGATGTTGATGTAATTCCATGTATTCGCTATTGAATTTGAATTTTTGTTGTTACTAAATTTTTTGTACAGGTTATAATAAAAGTTATTTGTAGAATTTAGATTCTGTGTTCTTTCAGTAAGGTTATTTTTTATGAAAACAAATAAGTATAAATTTTTCATAGAGATTTTACTAAAAATGTGTTCATGTTTTTAATTCAAGTCATTTCGTATACGTTAAAATTATTTTGATACTATAATTATCTAAACAACAATTTTTTAAAGCATTTCTTCTTTGATATTGAAATTATATTCATAATTTTTTTTTTAAAAGTATGTAATTTTTTTTTAAAAAAAGTAAGTAACTTTCTTTACTGGAAAAAATAAGTTTACATATATTGTTTAAATAATAATCACAATTAATTTTAAAATAAATTTGTTAAATGTATGAAGAAATAATTTCCTTAAAACTCTTGAACAACATTAGCATAAATGTGTATGTATATATATATATATATGACGCCCGGTGGCTGAGCTGTAGCGCTTCGCGCTGTCGTGCCACAGGTCCTTGGTCGATCCTCGGGCCAGGCAAGGTTGACTCAGCCTTTCATCCCTTCAGTGGGTCGATAAATGAGTACCAAGCATGCTTGGGAACTAAACACTGGGGGTTTCGCGTTCGGCTGACCACCTAACCGGAACATCTGCTCCTGCACCCCAAAGGTCAAGAAAACTGAGATGGGCACAGTAGGCCTTGGCCCTCTATGGGCTGTCGCGCTGCTGAGTTTATATATATATATATATTAATTTGCATGTGATCTAATTCCTATAAATTAAACGTCTGTAGCTGGAGAGATAATCTTAAAATTTTAGGAAAAGGTCTAAGCAAGGTCAAAAATATTTGATATTGAATATTTTTTCTATTCGTCTAAGTTCTATAAGTATCTATATATTGAGGGAGGGAGGTTAATACTCAGAAAAAAAAAAATTCTAAACAATCAAATTCAAATCTCAGATATTTTTTTTTATTTATTTTTTTTTTTTTTGCTTGAAAATTTTTAGTAGTGCAAAAATATTTTGACCATCACTCCAAGGAAAGAATGAAACTCCAATTTTCGTTTGTTGTTACAAAACTTTTTAATCGTTATTTTGCTCCAAAATTTAAAAAGAAAGAAACTCATTTGTTTATATCCATATACAAAGAAAAACACTATATTCACAGTGGAAAATTAATTTTTTAATGTTTGTAAACATTTACAAGAATTTCCTAACAGGAAAATGTAAAAATATTTACGAAAAAAAAATTTACAAATATTTCGTTCAAAAGGCCTTAACTGTAAGTAATTGCCATTTTTCTTACATTGATATTATAAAAAATAAAAAATGGCACTTTAAAATAATTTTAAATGTCCATATTTTACAAAACATTTTAAAAAAGGTCTCTTACATATAATATTTTTTTTTTTAATTTAAAAATATGTAAAAAAAAAACATAAATGATATTATTCCCTGCTGTATTCCATTTTTTGATAACTTTTATGTATTTTTTATGAATTCAAATATTTTTTAAAGCGACTATAAGTTAAGAGCTAAAATAGTAATATATATACATAGGCAAAATAATGCTTGCATTTTTATAAAAAAATCTTCAAAACATTTTAGCATAATTATTATGTTATTTAAATACTCATATTTATAAATCATTCTTTTTATTCAGAATGGTTTGCAGTTGTTGTAAGATTTATTCTTATATCTAAGCAAATAGATGCTCACAATTTTTTTAAAAAAAATTGGCCAATTTTGTTATAAAATTTATGAAACACTAATTAAAACAATTTAACACAGGTGTAGACCTAAGTATAATAACTAATCTGTAAAAAAAATTGTAGTTCTGCACATGTTCAAACAAGTGAACATGTGTAACAAGTTCAAAAGAAGGCAAATTGATAAAAAATAAATACTTTCCTCACTTTTATAAGTTATCAAAATATTTAAAAGAACAATTTTCGATTAACAATTGAGAGTTTTTGTAACTTGTTACATTATCTCCATATAGATGGCGCCATCTTATAACTTAGTTTATGAAGATTTCATACTTAGCCAAAGAATTATAGTCTTAGTATGCCAAGATTTTAAAAATAAATTCCTTCAATTTAGAATTTCAACTTGGTTTTTAACTTTCATTTATCAATTAAAATCTTAAACAACAAAATGGTGGAGCCAATTAACGATGAGTTCTTACCCGTTTAAAACAATTTAGTTTCGTTACATGACATTCCTTGCATATTTCTAATATTGCACTCATTTCTGAGAATATTTTTTTTTAATATAAATTGCATAATTTAAAAAAATTTCTCCAATTTTATCACCTCCCTTACGGAGATGCGGGGTTGTCCAAAACATTGAACTTCCTTATCGAAAAAATTCTAAGCACAATAATATAGTACTTTCTAAATATTTAAGTTATAGCAATTTATATGAAAATTTATGGCACACGGAAAGCTTTTTTAATCACTTTTTAAATTTAGAAAAATATTATTTTAAATANAATATAAATTGCATAATTTAAAAAAATTTCTCCAATTTTATCACCTCCCGTACGGAGATGCGGGGTTGTCCAAAACATTGAACTTCCTCATCGAAAAAATTCTAAGCACAATAATATAGTACTTTCTAAATATTTAAGTTATAGCGATTTATATGAAAATTTATGGCACACTGAAAGCTTTTTTAATCACTTTTTAAATTTAGAAAAAAATTATTTTAAATAAAGTCGAATATTAAAAGAAGTTTGTTCGATATGACTTGAATATTTGGCTTAATAATTTCTTTTAAAAAAATACGAAAGAAATCCCTTTTATACGGTATTACATGCTTACAATGAAATGCTAATGCTTTCTTAACAGTTATGTTATTAATTAAATTTATTTCAATATGCTGCAAAAAGAATTTTCAAAAACTAGGTTCCACCGAGATTTGAACTCGGATCGCTGGATTCAGAGTCCAGAGTGCTAACCATTACACCATGGAACCTATCTTCCCATGCCGGGAATCGAACCCGGGCCGCCTGGGTGAAAGCCAGGAATCCTAACCACTAGACCACATGGGACTTGTAAACTGAGCGAAAATAAATAAAAATAAAGTTTGTCATTACTTTCAGGAAAGTCTTGAGGATTTTAATAATAATTATTCTAATAAAATTTTTGAATTCCATTATACAGAGATAAGGAAATAATGTTTACATTCTTAGATGATGTTGCACTATAAGCATTCATAAAAATAGATTTTTAAAGACAGATACTGTTACTTTTTTTTTTTTTCCAAACAGATAGTGTTTACTTGCTGTATATATTTTGCCTGTTTAAAATAAACTACGCCATCTTNATAAGGCATTTTTAGCGCAATTTTCGCATTTTTAAGAACATTTTTTGCACTTTTTAAGGGCATTAGTTAAGATTTTTTAGGTCATCAAAATCCGGGCTCTAAATATTACATTTGAAAACCCCAAAAATTATTAGCAGGGTTAAGACTTTGATGTCCTAAAAATTCTTATAAAGTGCTCTTATGATGATCTTAAATAAAAAAGTAATGTAATTTTCGAAAACATGATTTACATTAGATTTTTTTCATAAAAAAAATAAGAAATCTTGTTTTATTGGCGGGAAAGCTCAAAGGAAGAGTTCACTTTTTCATAGATGGTCAAAAGCTAAAGCATGCGAAATATGAACACCTTTCATTTAGCAATTTTTCCCTTTCGTTTAATATTTCTCTGCCTATTTCCCTTAAATCGTTGGAATAAACTTTACCGGTCTGCTTGACTCTCACATTGCAGTCAGCAGTCACCAACCCATGATTGAAGATCTATACCAGCGACGTGACGTAACAAAATGGGACAGGGTTTAATTTCGTCGCTACCTGAAAATTTAAAATGAAACTTCCGGAAAGAGCAATTTTTTTATTCGACTAAGTTAATTATTTTCTAAACAATTTTATATGAATAATAAAATTACATTCTTTCTTTTGTATGAATAATAAAGTATAATGAACAGTGCGCAAAATAAAAAATGGACCACCCTGAATAACTTTTGATCTAATGATCGGATCTTCTCGCTCAAGAACTCAATCTTAATGGTTCGAGAGGGTGACCTCAAATAGGCTAATTAATTAGTGCAGACGATATTTTAAGCTATGAAATCAGACACAAAAAAAGTTCCCGAAATATAGTGAAATACGCAAAAAGTAAAATTAACATTAAGGAGTCCAAACTTCGGATCGCTCTCCTGACCGAACTATTGGTAGTAAATTTCCCAGCTTACGGCTACCCTTTATATTTTGGGAGTCAAAAATTCGAATCCATCGTAAAAAAGATATAAAAGGTAAAACTAATTCAGAGAAAGAACGTGATTGATACTTATTTCGTAACTTAAAATATCGTCTGCATTAATTAATTAATATATTAGAAGTCACCCCTTCGAACCATTGAGTCGTAGAACGCGAAGATCCGATCAAAATTAATTCAGGGTAGTCCGTTTTTTATTTTACGCACTGCACAACAGATTTTAACAATATGAACACGAAATACTCTTTCCGATTAATAATTAATCAATGCCCGATAATATAAAATTAATACAATTTAATGAAAACAAGATCAAAATATTAAAATAATGATTTATTACATATAGATTAAAATTCATTTTTTATTAAATAGAATTGTAAAGTACCAGAAGTCTCAAAAAATATAAAATCATAGCACTTCTAATGAAATTCGATCATTCGTTCAAAAAAATTCTTTATACGTGTGTCGTCTTTTAAAATGGGGCCTTAATTTTGTATTCGAGTTGTTACTGTCTTTGAAAATAAAAGTTTCTTAAAATAAAATAAAATAAAACATTTCTTCCCTAAGAAAGTGCATCCAAAGTTCTAATATTACTAGGAGCAGCTAGGAAAAAATTTGTCAAATTAGTATCGCGGAACTTTTTTACTTTTATACTTTTATAAAAAATAAAAATAATAATAAAAATAGTTTACAGGTGTTATAAGTATATTCAAGGATTCTATAAGCTGTTTAACTGGAATATTCTGTACATAAAAAAAGCGTTATTTTACATAATTTATGTATTTAATATCTTTATCATATTATCTTTATTTTATTATGTCATCGATTTTAGTAATCATTTCATAAAAATATTGAAAAATAAGAAAGAAAAAAAAGGCATGAAAAAATTACAATTTTGTAACTAAATATTCAAATTATTGAAAAATTTTCCTTTCTTCGAAATTTGATTTGAAATGTATATGTTTTTTGTGGTGAGCTTTCTTATGGTAGTTTTTATAATAATAATTCGATTATAATTAAATTTCTGAAACCAATTTTTAACAAATTTAATATTTAAACATATTGCAGCATATTGAAAACTAAAAATTTTCAAACCCCACTATTAGAAGTATAAATATTACTAAGTCCCTGATTTTGATGACATTTGCATTTTTGGAAATTTTTTGTCCTTTAGAGCATTTTTTTAGATTATAGGGGCATTTTTTTAAAATTTTGGGGCGTATTTTGCATTTTAAAGCCGTTCTTAAGTTTTTTGTTAATTTTTCCAATTTTTATTATTTTTTGGGGCATTTTTTTTACATGAAGAACAAGATTTGTCTTATAATTTGTCTTGATTCAGAAGATGCTGCATCAATTAAGATAGGGCAAAACGTGTAGGCCTCTGATAAAATCGAAGGAAACTTATCGTTTATCAAGTCTAACTTTTCTATTGTGTCCTTGACAATTACAAGCTTGGAGAAACAAGAATTGGAACTTTGCGATGCAATAAATTCTATTGACGTAGTGGGTCAACTGTTGCAAAAAGCAAGTGGAAAGATAAGACAAAGTGTAGCAGCTAAATTGAACAAAGTTTTGGAGAAGAACACTGACTTCCAAACAATGAAGAAAATCTCTAGGATATTAACAGGTNAGGTGAAGTAACATCTTTTCAAATTGAAGACGAATTGATAGTAAGTGAGACCGTCTTTTTCAAGTACGCACCAATAACATCAGTAGACGTTGAAAGAAGCTTCTCCAGGTATAAAAATTTACTTTCAGACAAGAGACGCTCGTTTACATTTCAAAATATCAAAAATCATTTAATAATCCAATGTAATTCTGATATTCAGTAATATGAGATGGAAATTGTTATATTCATTAAAGTTTCTACACAAAATGAAAATGTTTTGGAGTCAATACATTCTCCTTTTTTTTGTTATTTTAGGATATAAAACATATTTTTCAAACTTTAATGAGCGTAGAACTTTGATGTCCTAAAAATTCTTATAAAGTGCTCTTATGATGATCTTAAATAAAAAAGTAATGCAATTTTCGAAAACATGATTTACATTAGATTTTTTTCATAAAAAAAATAAGAAATCTTAAGGGTTAAGATTTTGCCGTCCTAAAAATTCTCAAAAAAAAAGTGCTTGTATGATGATTTTAAATAAAAAAAGTAATGCAATTTTCGAAAACATGCTTTACATTAGATTTTTTTCATAAAAAAAAAAAAGAAATCTTAACTGGTATTTAAGAATTTAGTAAGTAAAATAAGATAATATAATAATTATAATAATTAATATAAGTATATGCAATTTGTGTATAAAATTAAATGTAAAATAAGATAATATAATAATATAAGTATGCAATTTGTGTATAAAATTAAATGTACGTAAATACCTGATGGAGATAAATAAGAATTTATTATTTTAATTTACAATCTTCAAAAATACCAGAATTGTATTATATTTTCAACTGTTTCTTGATATTTGTCCAAAAAAAAATTCATACATAGCAAAAAATTCTGTTCAACATCAACATTTGTTTCGGAGGATAATTAAAATAACAAGACTCAATCCAAAGTTTTCACTTATTTACAAAAAAAAATCACAAAAATGCTTTAAAAATATTATTTGAAACTTATAAAACAATATCAAATATAATTACGAATAATGCCGCATAAAAGAAAAAACAACAAAAGATATATTATTCATCACCGTCCCGGCTCTGAATTACAAAAAAAACTGCCCCGGGTGAGGATCGAACTCACGACCTTCAGATAACTCAGTATGAGTTGATTATGAGACTGACGCGCTGCCTACTGCGCTACCGAGGCTGGTTACATGAACAAATAGGTTTTATGATATAGGCATTATAATACTTTATCTTAATATATTATAATTTTATACTAAATAAAACCATAAGTCACTGCAACAATAAATATAAAACAAACCTAACGATATAACAGAAAACTATTTTATAAACAACTAATTTAAAGCTGACCAGCGTCCCCCTCTAACAAAGAAACTGATAGTAAAATTTCCATACAGATCTTAAAAAATTCACTGCTTTACCTTTTTAATTTAATAATCTAAGAACATAAAGCTTTCGCAAAGATTCTTTAAGAGAAATAATCTTTTTTAAATAATAATTAAGATAACGAAGTGATTCTTCAGATCTTCTTTTAGAAATATTGCTGCCAGTTTTTATAGTTTTACAAGAACATTGTTCTGCTTAACCTAAGCCTACATCTATTATCTTTGTATGCCAAGAGCATAGATATAATTGTCCCCTATATTAGTCCCTGGCCAAGAGCTTGAAATGTGTACCATTTTGGGGATGACAGTATTGCTTATTTTTTTCAAATTTATAACTTTTTAACTTCATGCTTATCACCTACTACGAATGAAAAATAAATATTCTCATGAAGTGTGATGAAGGAAGAAATGTTGTATTTTAAAAACAAAATACAAATAAAACAAATAATCTGTAGCTTAATTTTGGAATCGTTTGATTTTGGAATGCAAAGATTTTAGAGCAAATTGCAACTAAGTTCAGTAGTGCCATCTCGTGGTAGTAATACGAACTGTACTCAAAGTAATAAAATTATCTTCAACTTCAAGTTCTCAACAATCTTATTACAGTTATGTGCTGCTCTCTTACAGTAAATTTATTAACTTCGAACAATTGTAGAAGTAACAATAAGTTTGCTACAGATCGGAATATACTGCATTAACAAAAATTCTTTTATATTACGCCATAAGTAATCTAAGTAATACATAAAATATTTTCATGAAAAATTTGTTGCTGCAATCTCACTAAATATTTAATGAGTTATTGAACTAAATTAATAATTCCTTTTACTTAAAAAAATTCCTTTAATTTCTTTTGGTTCTCATGCCAAGCTCAATAAGTGGTGCATTTGCATTTCATTTCAAAATAAATCTGATTTG
Organism: Parasteatoda tepidariorum; assembly: GCF_043381705.1. Lineage (NCBI taxonomy): Eukaryota > Metazoa > Arthropoda > Arachnida > Araneae > Theridiidae > Parasteatoda > Parasteatoda tepidariorum. The sequence continues at coordinate 63,877,822 of NC_092209.1, forward strand.
AAATAATATATGATATGATATAGTACAACTGAAAAACAAACACGAATTATGAATATTTTACATTAATTTTCTCTACTTAATGAAAATTTTCTAACTTTAATATTTAAACGAACCATTTTTAAAATGCGAGCATTTATTAAAGTTTAAATGTGTAAATTTAACTACTACGTACAGTTTTTTTAAATCTCAATTTTTTCATTTATATGTTTCCATTCCGAATAATTAGTGTTATAGGTAGAAATATAAAGAGAAGTAAAATTATGTTGTTTAATAAATAATAAGTTTAGCCATAGTTTTATCTGGGTTTTAGAGCAGACATTTAAACATTTTAGAAGTTATTGAACTTTTTTAAAAATAGCCGATTTGGCGACATTTTGCCACGTAAATGAAAATTATTAAAATCACTACCTTATTCTCAGTTTTTGCAAATTTTTTTGAGCCCAGGTAATGCAGCATTGGAGTAAGTTATTAAATATTAAAAAATTAGACCACAAATGTTTTTCATTTTCGCGAAACTGTGGCTTTTCTCCATATTGACGTTTTAAGCCATTTTCAAAATAAGCGTAGACAGCGCTGGTTTTATATAGGCTAGACTTGACCTTGAGTAACAGTTGTAAACTCACAGCAGTTATAAAAATAGCATATTATTCGCAAAAAAAGCATCATTCCATATTACGACAGAGCGTTAGTATAATAATTTACTATAGTGGTCATAAGAAGCATGTTACCAGAGGCAATGGCGAAGTTTTAATGCTTGTTTGGAGGGGTTGATAATAGACAAATACAAAAAGGACAAAAAGAGAAAAGAAGATAAAAAGAAAAGAAAATTAAAAAAAACAACAACCGATGACTTGGTAACTAATAAATCAAACGCACGACTTCGGTACTGCAGTAAGAACGCACTATAAAACAACAAATCCCTATATTTACGCTTTTACCTAACTTTGCGCTTCTGTTTTCATATTTTGTAATCTGGCAATATTATTACTAAAATATTTTAAATCATTCTTGAAAAATTTCCCGTTCATGTAAGGTTATTTGAGATCGCTACTCGCTTTATATATTTCGTTTTATGTTTCATTCTGTTTTTTCTTTATATTTTATTTTCTGTTTTTACGTGATATTTTTAGTTAAAGTGTTCTATTTTATTTGTTGTAATTTTTTTTTTCAGTGCTCCTTCGATTATTGTATTGATATATTTTGAATTAATTAACGGTCGGGACG
>NC_092209.1:63879876-63904305 GCF_043381705.1 Parasteatoda tepidariorum
GGAAGTCCCCCGTAATAGACGCGAAAAAATACACTGACCAAAAACAAGCGACGGGTAATTCCCCGTTCCGTTCGATAGACGCGCACATGCATGGGTTGATTGATCTCAGGGTTGCCAACCTTATAATTTTTTTTTTTTTTAAATATTAGATATTTTTTTAAATTCAAAATATCATCGATTGTTTTCAGTGGGGACTGGGGCCCTTTGTATCCACGGGGCCCTGGGCTGCAGCCCAAAAAGCCCTTAAGTAGATCCGCCCCTGACTATAGTGGTCATAAGAAGCATGTTACCAGAGGCAATGGCGAAGTTTTAATCCTTGTTTGGAGGGGTTGATAATAGACAAATACAAAAAGGACAAAAAGAGAAAAGAAGATAAAAAGAAAAGAAAATTAAGAAAAACAACACGTGGTAACTAATAAATCAAACGCACTTCAGTACTGCAGTAAGAACGCACTATGGATGGGTGATCGTGTAAAGCTAAGGGTGGTGGCGCTAGTGGTAAAATTGCTCTTTCAGGACTTCCGGGTTACTGCTTCCGATATATTATTACGCCGCAGATTGAAAAAACGCGCCATCATATTATTGCATCATATCTTCTGCAGTATTTTACATGTACCGAGTTCTTTCTTTCAGCCTTTAAACTTCAGCATTTTCATATTAATATTATTATCATTAGAATATTTTCTAATTAGGCTATCTTAAAAAGATATTTTTAGGGACATATTATTCAAATGTAGCCAAATAAGGGATAAAATACAAAACATGGCAAACCTTAAGAATTATTCACAATGAGATATTAACTTTCCAAAATTTTTTTTGGCCTTACGACCTCTGAGAATCAATACATTTCTGAAAGCTCTTATGAATGGTACAATTATATTTAGATTTGAACCCAAATTACAATAACAAAATTGCATAGAATATTAGGCTTGTTCACACATCGCCTCGTAGTCATAACATAAGCGGAGGGATACACCGGAAATTTTCTAAATTTCTTCCGGTTTAAGGACGCTTGTTATTGTTTACATTAGACCACCCATCCATAAAGAACAAAATCCCTCTATTTACGCTTTTACCTAACTTTGCGCTTCTGTTTTCTAATTTTGTAATCTGGCAATATTAGTACTAAAATATTTTAAATCATTCTTGAAAAATTTCCCGCTCATGTAAGGTTATTTGAGATCGCTACTCGCTTTATATATTTCGTTTTATGTTTCATTCTGTTTTTTCTTTATATTTTATTTTCTGTTTTTACGTGATATTTTTACTTAAAGTGTTCTATTTTATTTGTTGTAATTTTTTTTTCAGTGCTCCTTCGATTATTGTATTGATATATTTTGCTTTGACTATATTGATACTATATAAGAAAGCACTCCTTTTTGCGGATATAATCGTGTGAGCTGATGAAAAGATTATATATTTTTACTTTCCGGATTTTTATTATTTCACAGTGTATGATGTTAAAGTGGCTTTTAATACACTCGGATATTTTTGATCACGTTTATTGTTTTTAATTAAGCGTAACTTTAAAAACCAATTTATTAAAAACTATTTTAACTGCGTGCTAACTACGTTAACAGAGACACCCTTCAATTTTTAGTTTTGCTCCATTTTTAAGTAAATTGGATAAAAATTTGAGTAAATTGTGGCACTCGTTATTCGTTATTAGCAATTAATATTTAAAAGATAATTTTTTTCTTGAAATTTTTTTTCATGAATTTGAATTACGCTTTTGAGTGCCCCCGAGTAGCCCAACTACGAAGGGAAAAAAAGCAGTTTTTAATGATTTTCGGCAATTGCTTTTAATGTTAGTTACTGAAGAAACAGGGTTCAAACGAAACTAATTTTTCGAGCTTGATTGATACGAGTTCATGCGTGTACTTCGCAGAGTGTTAACGTACACCATAAGAATGCCCTCCTTCATAAGAATTACGTATTTAGAGTTACGTATAACCAATATTTAAACTAGCCATTACGAATAAAGCTAATTCATGACTTTGGTCACACCTTCGAATGCGAATGTATAGTGCCCTCCCCCCAAAAAACTCGAACCACTCAGAATAATTTTGATCTAATGATCGGATCTTCACATTCCAAGACTCAATCTTAATGGCTCAAGGGGCGGCCTAAAATATGCTAATAAGAGCAAATGATATTTTATAAGCGTACTTTCTCTGAATAAACATACCCTTTTTTTTCCCTAAACATACCGGATTTCCGACCCCCAAAATATAGGGGATTGACGCTAGCTGGGAAACATGGTTCTGATAGTTTGGGCATTCCAAATCTTGGAAGACTTAATGTTAATTTTGCGCTACATCAATAACTTTTTAAACGAATTTTTAAAAAAAATTCACACAATTCTAAATTTCCTTTATTCAAAGATAATTCCAGCAAAAAATTACTCTTAGCAAATGTTTATTATTTTATCTAATAATGGTTGAAAAAATTTTGAATTGTAAAACATACAATTTTTTGCATCATTTTAAAGAATATAATTTTGCATGGCAAAATTTGATCAAAATCGGTTGAATAGTTCATGAGAAATTGAATTTCAAAAAAGTGACATATTTAAAATTTGAATCAGTTCGCTACACTGCATGTTTCCAGGTTTGCTAATTTCGAAGACATAGCTAAATCCCATAAGTAAACAATAAGTGAGAAACTAATTAGAATATTCTTACACACTAGTTTTATAAAATTTATTTTGGAGTCAAAAACTTTAGGGAAAATTATAAAAAATAAATTGCGCATTCTGATGTTTAAAATTTGATATTGTTCTTAAGACTTAAATAATCGTAAATCGAAATATACCTAAAAATACAGCTTTTTAAAAATACCCATTAAATTATTAATAAGGAGCAGGCTAATATTGATTAAATCAAATTAAAATGAAACGAAATAACAGTGAAAATTAAAATTTTCCGGACCCCACAAATACCAGAATTTATCTAAATTGCTAATGAACTATAAGTATTATTTCGCATCATAAACGGGAAGATAATTTTGAGTCACCCAATAAATTATAAATCTGGAAGACGCACAATATTTTGGGTAAGTTACAATTATTATATAATATTACCAATAAACGTTGGACGCAATAGTAAAAACTGCTTTTAATTACAATAAATAATTACATTACATTACATATTGCACTAATATTAAATAAATGTTTTTTTAAAGGCCTCTATGTTCTCTTTTTATGCCACTTCAGAATGTTTTTAAATGATGAAATTTTTTGAGACACAGTAAAGAATATATGCACTAATTACTAATTATATTGTTTTGGGGGCTTCACTGATAGCAATAGTAAGTTTTAAATAATTGTTGATCACTCTTATATCCGATTTATTGGTTTTTTACAATTATCAGATTTATTGGATTTTAAAATGCAAAACTAATAAATGTGGAAAGGGTTAATAATAATGCTTTCCTTGTAATGCTTCCTTTCGTATTAATTTTTTTTCTTTTTAAGATCGAAGAACAATTTTGATTTCCTAAAACACACGTGTAAATTTATCATTCGATTTCAGAAGGTGATTTGAAATAAAAAGATTTAGTGCAGATTAAAGTCGCTTTTAGAACAATAGAAGAACATTAATATTTTTTTAATACCTTATTTTTTTGCTATATTGCACAAACGTGCAACTGAAAAAAATTCTCTTATAAAATAAAGAAGTAAAATAAAAATGTAAATAGATATTGTTATATTTGAAGGGCATGTAAAAATTACAAGGTTAAAATATTAATAGAACCGATAAACTGTGTAATTTACAATCAATTGGAAAACAGCAGACGATTATAAAGAGGAAGGCTGAAAATTTCTCAACTCCACAATCCTTTCGTTCTATTTACGGATAAGGTATTCCCCACGTGGAGATTTGTGAGTGAGGACATTTTCAGTGGGGTGGAAACATAACAAGGGAAGACGTGTGGGGGAGAAAAACGGCACGTGGTGAAGGAGGCCAAGGTCAAATCCGATCGATAGTTGAGCTCGTGCAGCTGTGTATACAGCTGCTGTAAGTACTCAAAATCTATTATAAATTAGTAATGAACGATGTATGATATTTTACTTAGATCTGTTCTGTTTACATGTTGGATTGTTTCTGGAATTAAAGTATGATATCAAAAATGTCTGGTTAAGCCCCTTGTAATTCTTTGCAATTCTCTTATAGGAGTATTTTTTTTTTTTTTTAATTTATTGAATGAATATTCGAAAGCAACGAATAGAAAAGTTGATTTGATACATTGTACAATAAGTTTAATTACCCAAGTGTCCAAAAATTATGGAAACGGTTAAATGTCTCAAGAAACATAATTCGCGTTCGGGTTAAAATTCTAAAACTCAGAGATATCAAATTGAATATTTTTTTTTAATTTCCTATGAGCTGCACAATCAGTTTTCCCGATGAGCAGCCCTAGTGCGTTCTCCAGAAGTGGTATCCACTCTTTCAGGACCAGTTGGCCATGTTTTTTTGGGCGTCTAGTTTCTGCCTCACTAGATGGCAGCACCGAGACTCTATTTGGATGCTACAGGGCACTAGGAATTTATAATCCAAATTGAATATTGAATCGCTAAAACATCAACTTCTGGGTTCTTTCCTGGAACAACCCAATTTGACCCAATAAGGTTTGTATTTTAGTGTACAGATGGCACTGTAATCGACAAAATTGAAAATGGGGTACTTAAAACGGAATTATCTCGAGGAATATACATCAGATCAAAAAAAAAAAATAAATAAATAAACACGAATATGCTTGATATTTTTAAGCTAGGGGCCGTCTATAAAGGCGTTACTATTTCCCCGAAATGACCTAGTGAAATGAAATGAAAAATGACCGAGAAACTTAAGCAGTTAAAACATGAGCGTTGTCAGATTCCGATTTTTGAGGGGTCGAAATTATAAAACATAGCCACGATAATAGCTTCCTGAATTTCACGCGTAGGAAGAAAAAAAATTCTTACTTCTGCAAATATTTGCAAAGAAAGATTGATAGCTTTTATCTTTTTCCCATTTTTAACTTTGATGAATTTAAATCGATGCGGATTCAATTTTTAATTACCGTCGTTGAACAGCCGACCCATTTTTTGGATTTACGACTACTAATGTTCAACTCCGTAACCTTGTAATTTTTAACACAATCCAGAAGACGAGGGAACTCCTGGATCAAGTAGTGGAAGAAATTCGCCTTTGTGGAGGACTTTTTGATGGAACTAACACGCATTTGCGTTAAAAGGAAGAGCGCGAGAACCTCCCACGGTTAGCCTAACGGCAAGGGGACTCTAACCCATGATCCGTCTACCNATCCGTCTACCACTGAAGATATTTCACGTCAGCACTGTGGTCGGTGCAAGCCGGATGCGGAATTCATATCGACCAGCCGTCGCTGGGATCGAACCCCGGTTCACCTCATTGGAAGGAGAACGCTTATCCCCTAAGACAGTGTTCCCCTTATGAATTTTGTGTACCCTTTCTAAACTCTTCGTAACGTTGTGTACCCTTAATAAAAAATGAATGTATTTTTTACTATAAAAAAGGCACAAAAGTTAAAAATTACAGCTGGCTGTTGACACCACTAATTATTAACTGTTAACTCTGCAAAAAATAGTCAATAGAGAACTACGTAATCGTAAATTTACATGGCTAGTTTTGTTTTTAAATAAAATTTTTTGAAATTTTCATGTTGCAAGATATTTCGCATAAGAACGCGTACCCCCGCTAAACTGTTCCCGTACCCCTGGGAGAACGCGTACCACACTTTGGGAAACACTGCCCTAAGCCATCGCGGCTCGATGCGGTTTCATAAAAAGTTTCTTTATTTGTCTGAAATATTAAAGGGATCTTTTAGAGATTTCTATAAATTAATTCTATTAATTATTATTTTAATTCTATTAATTTCTATAAATTAATTTCTATGAATTTCCCCAACGACGCCCATGAGCTTAATCCGCAACACGCGTTTCGATCAAAACAGTTTTATTATAGTCAATAATTTATATATATGTAAAAGACTTTAAATACGATTCGACTTAATCGATACACTTTCTTTAAAATTTTAAGAAATATTTTTGAGAAAAAAAAAAGAAAATTGAGCAGGAGCTGTCATAACTATGAGAAAAGCACGGAAGTACAACGTAAACACAAGCGTAAATCGTGCAAAAAGACTCAAGGTCGCCTGAAATGAGTTATCGGCTTTGTCTCTCTTTCTTTATTTCTTTTTCTCTGTTAGTCGGGGAGAAGTTATATTTAGAATCAGCTTTTAAAGCATTTATTCTTAATTACGTGCCCTTAGAGGCTGAAAATTTATGATTTCTTTTTAGAACACTAAATAAATCGTTTTAGGTTTCAGGTTATGAAAATAAATCTCTCCAGCGATAATTCCTTTGACTAAAATATGGAGCTTTTTTTGAGATAACTCAGTCAAATAAAGGAAAAATTTTCGAAACAAAACTCGAGGGGAGGAGGGAGAAGAAATTAGCATGTATTTTTTTTTTTTTTTTTTTTTTTAAACCTGAAAATCGTTTTGTAACTTTCTTGACCATTATAGTTCTTTTTGACCAAGAAATCCCCCACCCCCCATCAAATACTCTTATCTTAGTACAGGGTGCGTAGCGTTCTTAAAAAGTGCTTATTTTCAATTTTTACTTTTTAAAAGCCCTTAAATGTGCTTTTTTTCATTGGATGCTTTTAAAAAGTGCTTTATTTTCCCTTTTTCAAAATGAGATTGTCCCGCAGTGGACTGATCGTTAAGACACGGTTCACAGCAGATCACCGAACTCAAGCATCACTGGCTATGGTCAGTGTGCGGGTGGGTGACCACTTGGATCAGTCTGCGTAGGGACCGAGGGTGTGCGGTTACATATACTGTTAAACTGTGCTACCGTAAAGTGCTCGACTTCGCGCGCAGGTCGTCGGGCTACCGAAGCGGGGGTGCCATCCCCTCCGCAGCGGATCAAAATTGTGATGGCATGTCTTCGGATCATCCTCCGGGATGTTTCCCAGACCGTCGCCAATAGCCCATTGTGCAGCTCTAGTGCGACGTAAATTAACAACAATCAAAATGAGATTTTTCCTTTACCATGTTGATTTTCGTAACGAATTGAGCAAAAAGACACAGTTCACATTGTTCTATTCAACGTTTTCACAATTATTTCAACCCCAATCTATTTCGGCGTATTGTCAATCCGTAGCGTATGCAAATGCCATTCGTTTTACATGATTCAAAATTTCATGATTTTTGACAATTGTCAAAAACAATGCCAATTTTTTTTTGACATGACGGTAAAAACAAGATAAAACCGTCAATTGTCAAAAACTTTCCAACCCTGCTTAATTATGATATTTTTTAAAAGTGCTTAAAAATATTTTTTGAGTGCTTGAAAAGTGCTTATTTTTTGTAGAATAATTTGGCTACGCCCCCTGGTAGTAGTAATAATGAAGTATTAACATTTCTTTAAAAAATTTTAATTTTATTTTATAACTGGTGTTTATAACCAATCCATTTTCGGGTTTACGACTATCAGAGTACAAATCCGTGTCCTTGTAACTTTCAACCCAACCCAGAAGACAAAGAATCTCCGCGATCAAGCGCTGGAACAAACTAGCCTTCGGAAGGAATTTTTGATGCAACTAACTCACATATTCGTTGCATATTATATATTTTTTTATATCCGTCGTTGAACAGCCGACCCAATTTTTGGGATTACGACTACTAATGTTCAACTCCGTAGCATAGTAATTTTGAACCAATCCAGAAGACAAGGAAACTCCTGGATCAGTACCCCCAGAGGTATTGATTTGTTATGGGAACACGGAGGACTTTGCGACTCCAGAGATTTAACGTGCATCAGTCACCATTTATTCCACGGGGAGTTTTCGGCTAGTGGGGATCGAACCCACGAACTCTTGGACATGGGCCCAGTGCCCTACCAACCGGGCTATCCCGGCCCTATATTCGTTACATATAGAGGAAAACCACGAAGAACCCCCACAGTTAATGCGACGGAAAGGGGACTTTAACCTATGATGAACCACTGAGGGTATTCTACGTCAGTGCTGTGGTCGGTGAAAGTTGGGATTTGAATCGTTTTTCCTTCAGCTACCTCGGCTGTTATAAAAAATGTTGTAATTTACTAAAATACTAATTTACTAATTAAAGTAATCCAAGTAATGTAAATAAAGTAATGTAATTTACTAATTGAAGTAATCCAAGTAACGAAGCGCTGACGCTTGATAAAATATTGTAACTTTTAATAGTGCGTAAAATTACTGTTAATAGACAACTCGAAAAAACTCATGCACAATAATACGGTGGCGAGAAATGCTTCAGACAAGCATGGTGTTCTGTAATCACTGCCATTAACACATAGTTTTAGAATCCTTGTAAAAAAAAAAGGTTTACCCATTCTGGATGGCTAGTTGTGTTTAAATGAGGAAAAATAATGATCAAAATTTGACGAATAATTAACGAGAGAGGCTGAATCAAAACCTGTTTGAAAGAAATTAAAGCGGAGCTGAAAGTGATTAAAATCACTTTCAAGCTTCCTCAGTTAGTCAAACTGGTTTCATTATTTTTCATCCCACCTCCTCCACTAGTGATTCGACGGATTTCAACAGCATTTTTGTGTTTCTTTTTTTCCCTTAAATTATTATAATTTGCGACTCCTAATGTGTATCAGAGCCTAAAATGTAAACAATACTTCACCTGCATGTTTATTTTTGACAAGGATTCGAAAAGTATACATATATTAAGGACGGTTGTTACAAGACATTCTATTTTCTAAATGTAATGGGTTGTTTTGTAATTTAATTTAATTTTTTTGTTTAATAAATTCAGCAAAATTATTCTTTATAAAAATTAAAACTAGCGTTGAAAATTGTTTCATACAGTTGCCAAGAATTCAAAAATGTAAGTGCCTTGTTAAAACGCAATATATATGTAGCACAATTATTATAAATTCTGAATTTTATTTTTATTTTAATAATTTTTATTTTTCTCTTTTCATTAAACTTTATTATTTTCCATGTTTCGCTATATTTTTAACTTAACCTTGCCGTCGGTTTTCGTGTTTTTCTTCTCCATGTCACGCAAATCCCGGTTAGTAACATCAAAAAGTCCTCCACGAAGGCAGATTTTTCTTAATACTTAATCCAAGAGTACCCTTGTCTTCTGGATTGGGATCAAAATTATAAAGCTGCGGAATTGAACATTAGTAGTCGCAAACTCAAAATTGCGTCAGCTGCTCAACGACGGTTACACAATAAAATCGTTTTATCTTATCACTTATATCTCCTGCATGAACTCTTTCAAATAATTGAAATATTTTGTTAGCAAGGATGTTTATTTTCCTCCAATAAAAATTGATAAATTTTTTTTTTATCTATTACATATATATATATATNATATATATATATATATATATATATATATATATATATAATGATGTTATAAAGTTTAAAAAACTTTATTTATGATTGCGCACCTACAAAGATGCAAACGACTATTCGAAAAAAAAAGAAGAAAGGAAAGAACTTTCTATTTTAGGAATTTGTCGCTTGCTAGAATTAATTATAAGATCACCTGTTCCATGCACATTACACAGAAATTAAATCACCGAGTTGCTGTGCCAAACTGACTTCAACTGCTGTTGAAATTTAAAAGAATGAGGTATAATAAGTTACTTGTTGGATCCGAATCAAATGCAGGAATAGCGGTGCTCCATCATTTAACGTAAATTCACTGTAACCATGTTAACTACCGGAGAGTATTTTTCACGCTAGCATGCCTGAGCTTTATTTATTTATTTATTTTCATTCCATTTGTGCCTTACGTGCTTCTTAAAACTTTAATTAATTACAAAATAATAAAACGGAATTTTAAAAAAATTATAAATAACATTTTCTAAAATATAATAGCAATGTTACACTAAGTTTTCTATGTTAAGGCAAACTTATTCATATTTAATGAATGTATATTTATAATTTGAGATCTAATATTACAATTTATAAACCATTGACGTAGTTTTATTTATTCTAATTTAACACTATTTACAAAAATAAATATTTATTAACATTTTACACAATTTACAGGGCGTCCACTAAACGACTGATACATTTTCAACGCAAACAATAATTGCATGATAAGAAAAATAAAAATGGGCCGATAAATAACTACATTTTTGTTAGCGAAGCAATAAATAATGAAAATAAGCAAATATTTCGTTCAAATAGTTCCAAATTTTGCCAGTAGGTGAACTGGAAACTACACATTCTATCGATTTTTCCTGTGGCACATGTTGCTCACGCCATCTTGTTGTTAAATAAGAAACTATTTGAACACAAAGTAACAATATTTATTGTATTTTTAATAACAGTTAAGCAAATGTAGCATTTTTTTTTCTCAAATCGAATTTTTATTATTTACATTTAAAAGAGTCTCTATTATTTAGTTAGTCCCCGTACAAACTAACAACAGTTTATTCTAATTATATTATTTACATTGCTGAAAAATATTTTGTCTTAAGTCTAAATTCGTATCATTCACAAAATATCGATTTGACATTATTTAATTTCAAGCATTGGAATTTGTCACGGACAAACATATGGTTTAATAACCATTGCCGGTTACATTTTGAGTATTATAATTTTTTTTCTTATTTGTGAAGTCAGCTTATTGCTTTTCTTTTACTCTATGAGATATATTTTAGTTTACAAAAAATTATGTTTTTTAATCCGTCCTAATTTAAAATAGCACATTCAAGAAAAATTCAAAAGTGACAATGTCGTTAGCAGTTTTTAATTTTGAGATCCCAATTTCTTGAAATGAAATTCTTTTTAAAGTGATTTAAAAATTATTTTGTAAAGGAAATAATTTTAGTTTAACCTTTAAACTGCTTTTATTTTGTTTTGTTAAAACTTTGAACACAAATTGAATTTTTGCTTAAATTTTGATATAACTCTAATGGTAAGTAAATTTTTTTGAAACTTGAAATTCATAAACAAATTTAAATTATTTAGTCTTACTCATTGATTCCTAAGTTGAATTTTTCTATAATATTTTTCATACTCCAAGTAGCAAAATCATCAACTAGAAAATTATTTTTTAAAAAAAAGTCCATTTTCGTTGAAAAAGTCAATAGTAAAAAAATTTTAAAAAAAAATCGTAACATTTTATTTATAAACGCAATGCAAAATTTCAAAACACTACAAATATCTAGTGACTTACTTCATTTACTAAAATATTTGCTGAATTCCGATTTATAATACATTAATAAATAATTAAACAAAGTGACGCTTTTCAGATATTTTATGAACCTAATCTTTAAGACCTGACTAATAAACCTGAACTTAAACTTGTACTTTGAAAACTTAAAACCTTTACTTATAAACCTGATTACAAAATAAAGTTTCTTATAAGAATAATTCCTTTGAGATTATGATGCAATTTTAGAACCGTTCCTGTAAAAAAGGACATTATTTAATTAAATATTGAGAGATTGTTTTGGTTATTTGTGAATATTTTTTGTCATTAAATAATAATTAATTATTAAGAGTTTTTGTAATTACGCCTCTAATTTTTCAAAGAACAAAATATAGTCAGTTCACAACACTATTAATGTGAATTTTTCAAAACACGCAATTAAAACAAAAAAATGATCATTCTATAATTATGTTTAATTAAGACAATCTGCCAAATTAAATCAGTTTCAGCAATTGATTTCATAAATGACTATAATATGTCCTTGTTTTTTTGTCTAGTTTAGATAAGTTTTACTATTTTCTTATTATTATTTTCTTTTTCCATTAAGTATTATTCAAATCGATACATTAATTATACAAGCTCATTGTAAAACTCGTTTTGTGGATTTCAAGTTTTAAAAGTTTACGGATTATTAATTGTAGTTCTATATGATGAACATGATTATTACTTTAACAAGATTGCTCGTTTAGTCTATCATCACAGATGATAAGAAAATATACCCAAGTGGATTTCCAGCAAAAATGTTTACTTTAGAGTCACTGAACTCAGAAGACAGGGGCACTTCTCTCTCAATCTCTGATTAACCCAGAAAAGCAAACTTTCATTGATGATTTTTTAAAGACTTTAACTCATAATTGCTTAAGTGGATCTGAAAACCACGAAAACCTCTCTTGGTTAGCCTTTTGGCAGCTGAACTAAATTGGAATAATGATATGCCCCTTCCTTGCTAATGTTAAGCTGTTATCCCACATTTTATTATCAAAACAAAACTTTTTATTCATTAATCAATTAATAGAAAATTTTTAAGTACTTCTTTGCCACTTTTCTGTTTTTCGTTTTGAATTTAATTAAAGCTAAATAATGATAAGCCACTCTTTAAGACAGCATTTTTGTGGAAAACACCACAATTTCAATATCGGCAAAAAGGCGTGAAAAACACCGTGATTGCGTTGTAGGCAAAACAATATAAAAAATACCACAATTTCTTTGTTGGAAAAAAGGTCTAGAAACACAAACGATAAATTAATGTAATATTTAATTGTTACGAGGAAAGTACGGCTTTCTCTCAGGTTTCCTACCTGATGATTAGAAAAATCAATTACAGAAAAAACGGAAGGAGATTTGCAACCTTCAATAAACTTTTTGCTGCTTATTGACCAAGAAACCAGGTATTTATCCTCATTGTGTTTCAAAATTATTAACAAGATTTTTCATCTAAAGTCTTTCCTAACTGTGAAAAACTTAAACACATCATTTTTAATACCCATTTGCAGTAACAACGTGGCATGTGGGAAAACAAAATTAACAAATTTCTGTTAAAAATTTCAGTTGATATGGTCTGACAATTAACAGAAAACAATGTTTTACAACTTTTACCCTCATCAGTACAAACTGTTGACGAAACAAATTTTAAAAAATCGGCTAGAAAAACTTTAACTAGTTTCCGAAGCAGAACGCAGCAAACTCATTTTACTTTAATTGAGTTTTCTTTCGGTCATTTTTGAAACACTGCATTATAATTCATCCTCTCACCGATAAGTGGATATTTGGTTTTGAGCAACTGAACTTTTTTTTTTATCACTAATCAATTATTCCATAGAAGTCTTCCATTATAAGATAATGTGCAATAGTTAAAAAATTAAAATAATAATAATAATAATAAATCGAATTTTCGCTCTACATTTTAAATTACTTCTGAATAATGTTTTTTAGAATTTGAATGTACAATGTATCACCATATTTAAGCAAGTTTATAACATTATTAGTCTTTCTTAAAATAGATTTATAAGGAATTAAATAGAACTGAAGGATTCTACTTTCTACTAGATCAGAAAAACTAAAAAACCTTCTGGTGAAGAGCTCGTAAAATATAGCCCCATAAATTTACAGAGACCTAGAAACCTGGTTAGCACTATTTTAGCTGACTTTATCTTCTTTATGCACTCAGGAATAAACTTGAAGGGTACGAAAGAGTGATGGGAAAACAATCTTACCCTTATCACCTGCCCTCATTTCTTCTTGTATAGTTTTTAATTGTATAGCTCAACTCAACTGAGATATCTGAATAATCTACCAAAACGAATTAAACTGAAACAAAAAAATTTAATGCTTTTTGTCTTAGTTGGGTAAGAAATGGCGTTTTTTTTTGTAACAGGATTTAGTTTTTTTTTAGGGTAGTTAAAAACTACAATTGCTTATCTCAGTGCCTTTTTCGAAATTCTTCTAGAAAATATTGTTGGCTAGTTTCCCGCGTAACAATTTTTTATTTTCCGAACTCTTGAGAATGTTGCCAAAAAGGAAAGAAGAAAGAATCCTGTTTTATCGTTTGCAATTTTTATGTGCGCGATGTCAGATGTTCGAAAATCCGCTTCTTTCAAAAGTATATGATCCAAGTTTTTGAAAGGCTTCTTTCGGAGGTTTAGATTTTCGGATATTTTTATGCTTTTGATGATAAAGGGAAAGAGTGAAATTTGAATGGCGGGGGAAATGGAAGACATTCTGTTAGGTGAAGAAAAGCTATAGAATTTTCTAGAGAAGAATTGGACTGACTTTTACGGCCCGTGGATAGATGAAGCTTTTCTTCAGTTTCAAAGGACTGAAACTTAAATTTTTTTTTATTCCGCCATTATATTTTATATTATTTCGGTCTTTAAAAACTATTCATTGTCAGTTTTTAATATAACAATCGCAGAACTATGTAAAAAGTAATGTGTTGAGAAATTTTTGACGTTTTGGTTAAGCTGTGCATCTTATTTAAGTTTTCTTAGATAATAAAAGAATACGTTTTTCGAATACAAATAAATACAACATACAAATAAATAACAAGCATAAATTCGATAAAAGTAAAAGAAAGCACTTTTCGAATTTTATCAAAATAGGTTACATCTTGAAAGTCTTTAATTTTTGTAATTTTTTCTAAGAAATAAGACGTGGTTTTTATTCATAATTTTTTTTTCTGTGGTTTAAGAGCTCTTAAATTTGAATAAAGGTGTTTGTGAAAAATTTCTACACTATTCCAAATTTTATAAAAATTTTATGTAAAGTTCAAGATGTGTTTTGGAATTTTTTAGTTATTTATTTATATGTGTTTAATATTTATTTATTAATTTTTTTTGACTTTGTTACGCGAAATATAAGGATGATTTTCGCATTTATTTCGGATCCTATAGTCATACTTCTTTTGGCGAAATCGGCAGAAAAAATGTTCAAAACAACATTTAAAAGCCTCCACCAAAGTTATAAATTTTTAATCGCTATAGAGCCTAAGGTCATCGCAGTTTGGTTAAACATGTACGTAAGGCCAAAAATTTATCATGCTAAATAAGTTAAACAATTTTATAGATCCAATTTTCAGAGATAGCAAGATAGTTTACCAAACTATATTCTCTAGTTTTCTCCTTATTTTCTTAAGTTATAAATCGGAGCACATTTTGATGACATTTGGACATTTTCCTTCACTTCTAGACTATTTTAAGATTTTGAGGTACGTTTTTTTTTTCTTCTTGAAGAGCATTTTTTTTCACACATAAATATTTTTTTTTTTTTACATTCTTAAGTGAGTTTCTTTTTTCTGATATCATAGCTTGATTAATTGCATTAGCACCATCTAAAATTATCATCTTTGAAACGTGCTTCTGAACCGTTTTAGATAATAACTCTCACTAAACGAAAACCTGTCATTAAACCAAAAGTTGATTGCTAAGACTTAATCCAAACACAACATATTAACAGCATAGTAACCAAAAGAATTAGCTTCAAGAGCAAATTAATATTTGCCAATATACAGGATTTTTTATTTTTAACACTTGACAAAAGTAGTTCTTTGTCATCGAGATTTTCTGAATTTTCGTATTATGTTTTGTTCATACCTCACTTATTTCAAAGAATTTCCAGGAATAATTCTAATCTTTATCCAAAGCAAATGACCAAAATTTGTCCTGTACTAAAACACAATATCAACACTTGTAAGAAAGGATTAGCAGTTTTTCAGCTGTCACTAAATATTTCATCAAGGCCGGAAGTATGACTAGCAACAACGATATACTTCTGGCGTGTTAGATAATAATTCCCATTAAACGAAAATCCGATTATTTTACCAAAAGTTAATTACTAAGACTTATTCCAAATTTAACATATTAACACTATTCAAAATAACCAAAGGAACAAATTAATATTCACTTATTTCCTAAATTTATTTTGTTTTTAATAATTGGGCAAAAGTTATTCCTTGTCATCGAGGTTTCCTGAATTTCCGTATTTCGTTTTGTTTATAGCACACTTATTCCAAACAATTTCTAGGAATAATTCCAATCTTTCTCCAAATCAAATGACCAAAATTTATCTAATGTTAAAACCTAATATTAATATTTGTAAGAAATAATACATAATTTTTCAGCTGTCACTAAATACTTCATCAAGGCCAAAAGTATGACCAGAAACAGCGGCACTTTTCTGGTGTGCTAGAAAACAATTCTTGTTAAGTGAAAGTCCGATCATTTTATCAAAAGTTAGTTGCTAAGAATTACTCCGAATTTAACATACTAATACTGTTCATATTAACCAAGGAAACAAATTAATATTATTTCATTTTTAATATCTAGGCCAAAGTAATTTCTCGTCAGCGAGGTTTCCAGAGTTTCCGTATTTCGCTTTGTTTATAGCATTCCAAACAATTTCCAGGAATAATTCCAATCTTTCTCTAAAGCAAATGACGAAAATTTATCTAATGTTAAAACCTAATATTAATATTTGTAAAATAGGACAAACAGTTTTTCAGATGTCACTAAATTAAATACTTCATCAAGACCAAAAGTATGACCAGAAACAGCGGCACTTTTCTGGTGTGCTAGATCAGTGGTGCGCAAACTAGGGGTCGCGACCCCTGTGGGGGTCGCCAGAAGTTTTTTGGGGGTCGCCAAATTTTTAAGAAATGCATTATCCCTGCATGCTGCATACCATACTGTGTACGTATAAAGAGTGAAGCGCCGTCACTCACTGTTTAATTGCAATTTCATGCTGTCCACTCTTTCTTTGACCGTAATGCGTAATGTATGTAAAGTGTGAAGACGCAAGTTTTTCACTCCGGTAGATAGCGCCTTCTTCGCGGTAATTCGCCAGTTTTACTGAAAAGCACCTATTTGACTAAACGTTAACAGCAGGGAAAGGGCAAAAATTCGCTTCCGTGATCAGCCAATCAGATGGCGAGGTACGCGGTGTATCTGATTGTCAGAGTGAAGACGTGAAGTGTTCGCATGAAGTTGTGGCATGTAGCAGTTGGCCTGCAATTGTTTTAGTTTATCCTCGAGTTTTATCATGTGACGTTGTGCATGTGGCATCACACAGGTTAACTGTGACTGTGTATTAACTGTTTAGTTTCAGTTTGCATTTATGTTTAGTTTCAGTTTGTGTTTGTGTATCTCGTTAGGTTGTCATTAAATGTGTTTGCGAGATGCTAGATCTTGCTCATTTATTTAATAAGTATTGAAGTAATACTTAGCCGCACAGTGTACTTTTGATTTTTTATATTTTTATCGGGATTTGCTACTCTTTGTTATCAGGTATGCACTATCATTAGAGAAAGATCTCTGTTAATTTTATTGAATTTCTCGAAAAAAAAATGATAAAATTTTATATATTATTTGTTTTAGTTTAAAAAATTTAACCACTATCTTCATAATGGATAAATGGGTAATACGTACACCAGGTACATCTTCAGCTAACAAACGAACAAATACAGATGAGGAGTCGCAAAATACTGAACTAAATGCCCGATCTAAAAAAATAAGAAAATACAATGAGGAATTTATTAAGTATAGTTTTACATTTTGTGTTGTTGATGATGAAGAACGCCCGATATGTGTCATTTGCAACGAAAAATTAGCAAATGAGAGCATGAAACCAGCTAAATAAAAAGGCACCTGGAAACTAAACATAAAGAACTTCAAAATAAACATGCCGATTTTTTTCAAAGGAGAGATGAAAATCTGAACATTCAAAGTGCACATTTAAAGAAATTTACAACAATACCTCAGAAAGCATTGCGAGCTTCTTTAGAAGTTTCTTATCTAATAGGAAAAACAATGAAACCCCTTACAATTGGAGAATCCCTTATCCTTCCTGCAGCAACTAAGATGACATCAATTATGCATGGCGATAAATATGGGAATGAACTAAAAACGATACCATTATCAAGAGATACCGTGTCTCGGCGGATTTCCGAAATGTCAAGAAATATCGAGTCAGAAGTGGAAGTCATAAAAAGCATGCAAAATTCATCTGTATTTGCTTTACAACTGGACGAGACTACCGATGTTACTAAAATGTCACAACTAATTATTTACGTTAGGTTTATTTTTAGTGAAAATATAACAGAAACGCTTTTATGTTGCAAAAGTTTGGAAGGAAAAGCAACAGGAGAAAAATATTCGAAGTAATAAATGAATATTTTGAAACAAAGTCCCTTACCTGGGCAAACTGTGTTGCAGTTTGCACTGATGGTGCTGCAGCATTAACAGGTTCGAATAAAGGGCTCAGAGGCTTAATTCAGAAGGTGGCGCCTCATATGGTATTTAATCACTGTATGATTCATCGGCAAGCTCTTGTTGCAAAAGATATGGATGAAGAGTTGCACAACGTATTACAAGACGCTGTTAGTTCAATTAACTACATTAAATGCAACAGCCACAACAGCCGTCTCTTTTCAATACTTTGCAATGAGATGGGCTCAACGTATGAGAGATTACTGTTACACACCGAAGTCAGATGGCTTTCACGTGGGAAAATATTACGACGGATATTTGATTTGAGAAATGAAGTGTACATGTTTTTAATCGAAAAGAAACATAGATTGGCAAGTTATTATAGCAATGAAGTTTGGCTTGGGAAGCTGAGCTATTTAGTTGATATTTTCGAAAAACTTAACGACTTAAACTTGAGCTTGTAGGGTGAGAATTCATCTATCATAACTGCAGCCAGTGAAATTCAAGCTTTTAAGAATAAGTTTAGTCTCTGGCAAACTGAACTGAATAAAAACAACACCGACATGTTCCCTTGCTTTAACGATTTTATCAAGGAAAATAATATAGATATATTTACATTCAAAAACATCATTTCCAATCACATTGAAAAGTTAAAGAAAAAATTTTCGAGAATATACAAGGATTTTCCTGAAAACGATCTTGGTTGGATTCGTGATCCATTTTCTTTTGACATATGCAGTTCAACTCTTCAAATTAGTGAGAAAGAGCAATTGATAGATCTAATTAGTGATTATACTCTTCGAAATAAATTTAAGACTCAGCCTTGCCAAAAATTTTGGCTATCAGTGGGAAAACAATATCCCGTTTTATGCAAGAATGCCATCAGNTTGTGTGTTAGATAACAATTCTTGTTAAGTGAAAATCCGATCATTTTATCAAAAGTTAGTTGCTAAGAATTACTCCGAATTTAACATACTAATACTGTTCATATTAACCAAGGAAACAAATTAATATTTATAGATTTATTTCGTTTTTAATAATTAGGCAAAAGTAATTTCTCGTCAGCGAGGTTTCCAGAGTTTCCGCGTTTCGCTTTGTTTATAGCATTCCAAACAATTTCCAAGAATAATTCCAATCTTTCTCCAAAGCAAATGGCGAAAATTTATCGAATGTTAAAACCTAATATTAATATTTGTAAAAAAGAACAAACAGTTTTGATGTCACTAAATTAAATACTTCATCAAGGCCAAAAGTATGACCAGAAACAGCGGCACTTTTCTTGTGTGCTACATAACAATTCTTGTTAAGTGAAAATCCTATCATTTTATCAAAAATTAGTTGCTAAGAATTACTCCAAATTTAACATACTAATACTGTTCACATTAACCTGAGAAACAAATTAATATTTACAGATTTATTTTGTTTTTAATAATTGAACAAAAGTCATTCCTTGTCATCGAAGTCTCCAGAATTTCCGTATTTCGTTTTGTTTATAACGCACTTATTCCAAACAATTTCCAGGAGTAATTCCAATCCTTCTTCAAAGCAAAGGGCGGAAATTTATCTAATGTTAAAACCTAATATTAATATTTGAAAAAGAAGGATAAACAGTTTTTCAGATGTCATAAATACTTCATCAAGGCCAAAAGTATGACCAGAAACAGCGGCACTTTTCTGTTGTGCTAGAAAACAATTCTTGTTAAGTGAAAATCCGATCATTTTATCAAAAGTTAGTTGATAAGAATTACTCCAAATTTAACATACTAATACTATTTATATTAACCGAAGAAACAAATTAATATTTATAGATTTATTTCGTTTTTAATAATTGGGCAGCAGAAGTAATTTCTTGTCAGCGAGGTTTCCAGAATTTCCGTATTTCGCTTTGTTTATAGCATTCCAAACAATTTCCAGGAATAAATCCAATCTTTCTCCAAGACCAAAATTTATCTAATGCTAAAATCCAATATTAATATTTGAAAGAAAGGATAAATAGTTTTTCAGCTGTCACTAAATATTTCATCAAGGCCAGAAGTATGGCCAGAAACAACGGCATCTAATTTACAAGTTATTATGAATGGTCTTAAATATTCATGTCCCTTCTTTTACTTCCTCATTATTTCGTAAATAAAATAACACCAAAAAGATATTGCAGTTGTCTTTGTTTCTATGTGGTAACAGATTTAATACAGAACGTTCGCGAACGGTTTAGGATTTATGTTATTTCTTGTTTATTATTAATATATTTTAAGCCCTTGATCTATGAAATTAGTTTTTTTTTTTAAATTATCACACTCAATGTAGAGAAGTAATACTAAAATTGATTTTTGTCGGAGTCAGTTAATGTATTCGGAGTCAGTAAAAAGTTTTTTTCTTGTTATTTTTACTATCGGATTAACTAGATTTCTTTAAATTTAGGTTTATAAGTCATCTGCTATTAGTTCATAAGCATCCAAAAACAAATAGTAATTAGTTATGGTTAAAAAAAAAGCCCTGAATGTGCTGTGTTTTCTTACAATTGTTACAGGAGTATTTCTTTTTTCCATATTAAAATTTATGGATAAAAAAAAACAAAAAAAAAAACACGCGTTTTAATAACTTTTAGTCTCGAATTTATGGAATTTCCATTTTATTAAGTTTCAGTATTTTTTTACGTCACTGGAAGTGCCCTAATTAATTTTTGTTAGATATTTATCAAGTTATAAAATTAAAATACAGGTAATTTATATGTTTTAAATAAATATAGTTCTTTTAATAAATTNTTTCCATTTTATTAAGTTTCAGTATTTTTTTACGTCACTGGAAGTGCCCTAATTAATTTTTGTTAGATATTTATCAAGTTATAAAATTAAAATACAGGTAATTTATATGTTTCAAATAAATATAGTTTTTTTAATAAATTATAATAATACTACTACTTCTAATAATAATAATAAATAATTATAATAATAATAAAATAATAATAATTTTAATAATAAAAATTATAATAATAATGACATTATAAATATAATAATAAATAACACCAGATTCTGTTTTAATACCTTCAAAAACAGACGGCCAGACGAAGTTTATGAGAATAAAAAATAATAACAATCATGGTTGGAAAAAAAAAACCTAAATGTGTTGTGTTTTTTTACAATTATTATTACAAAAGTATTTCTCTCTTCCATTATAAAATACATGGATAAAAGAAACACGAGTTATAATAACTTATAATTTAACGATTGAATTCCTATTTTATTCAGTTTCAGTATTTTAAGTTTCAGTGTCCTAATTAATATGTGTTAAATATTAATTAAATTATAAAATCAAAAGGCATCTAATTCATTTTTTAAAAATAAATGCAGTTTTTTTTTGATAATAAATAAACAACAATGAATTCGGTTTTAACGCCTTAAAAAATAGACAGTCAATGTCTCAATTTGGAAAATAAATGCGCGAATAAAGGCAAATAGTACAATTATTCTAATTTTTAATATTTTATACTGAATTTTAAAAATTTGAGGAAGATTTCCGAATGGTGGTCTGAGGCAGAATAATCGCCCTGTCTTTGTAACTTCCGGGCAGTTGACCGTGAAAAACTTAAAAAAATAATCACCAACTTGAAGATTATACTCGTGGACACCAGGGCTAACGTCTACATTAAAAATTAAAAAATGCATTTTTATAATCCATTTGGCGCTTTGGCGATTATAGTTGGCACGACGGATATCTCCAAAATCTATTGTTAATATCTTAAGCTTCACTCATTATTTTAAACTAGTTCATCCAAAAATTATTTCAAGCAGTTCAATCAGGTTTCACAATGTAAAATTCAACAAGTGGAACTTTTCGCAACCTTACGTACGTCCCTTTAAAATTTAAAATGGTGAAGAGTTTTTTCAAGAACACCATATTCAAATTTGATAGCTCTTTACCTGATTGAAGAAAAAATAAATGAATAAATCCATTCATGAACCTTAACTTATTTCTGTGGAAAGAAATTATGAAAATTGAAGACTTTGAAGATGTAACCTACTTTGATTAAAATTCGAAAAGCGAATTCTTTCATCTATAAACTTATTTCACGGACGTTTAATTGATTTTTAATTACTTACAATTTTAATGATGAATACAGAGGAAAATTAATCTTTATTAAAAAGTCAATGCAGTCTAATATCAAATAATATAGTTCACAATATGTAATTGTTCATAATAAATAAAAAATGTGTTCATAAAAAAATTGATATTCAAAACGCAAACTCGATTTTCTTCCGTTAACGCTTTATTTATCTCGGAACTATCTTAAAGAGCATTTATGTTGATGTTTATTTTTCCACAAAAATTAATTTCTTATTTCGAAATCAAGAAACGAATGTCTCATTAATACTAAAAAATAATGTATCTAGTACAAGATGAAAAAAAAAAGTACATTAATATGCAGCCACCGTAAAATTTTTATAATAGAATCAAAACACCACTGACCTTGACTTGCGAATGTAAACAGAGCTATACATAACCCATAATCTTTCACAAAAACAATATAATAAAAAAAATTATCTTTGACTTATTAATCCTGGAAAACCACTATGCGTATAAGAAAAAAAAATCGTATTTCAACATAGAATTCATAATTTTACTATTTGTAATAGCTATTGATGATGTAAACACTTTGGTTAGAACATAAACATTGAAATGAAGAAAGTTTGGGCAAAAAATAACCTTTTTAGCATAAAAAAAACTTTATCTGATTTGATATTATCAGCCACAATGTCACAGGTAAGTGCTGTGATATTTATGTAAAGCATTACAGTTGAATGCGTCAGAGTGCATGTTGATTAGTCGGGAACTGCATTAAGGGCATTCTTAGAATATGAATAAACCACGAGCTTATTTGTTGTCTAAATTACCATAATTTAGCATTATTTTAGAATTTATTTGGAAATGATTTGTTTGAGCTTGTATAATTGTTTTAATCGTACATGTTATGAATTCTATAAATGTAAGCTTAACTTAATGATTTATGCATTATTAAAGCAATCATTATAAAGCTAATATGATAAAAAAAATTTCCAAAAGAATTAAATTTATTAATGAATAGTTAACTTAAGTTCAGCTCGGGAATTCAATCAGGAAAAAAAAATGGAATGAATTAAAGTTCAAATTTCTTTTTTAAATGTTGTCAAAAAGACAAAAAGGTTAAAAGAAAAGAAAGAGAGATTAGCGATAATTAAGAAAAACAATAATAAATTTTAATTTCTGCGCATAAGCTGGAAAAACATAGAACCTATAAAATAAGTTAAAAATTTAGAAAAAAAAAGGAAAAAAGAAATATTTAACAAAGGTGAAGAAAAAAATGATTAAAAAAGTTTTTTTTCAAATATTCACAAAGCTAAAAAATTTTAAAAATAAAAAAAAGTAAATAATAAAAAAAATGGAAAATAAAGTAAAATTAGGAAAAGATATAATCTCGTCATTAGCCCACACGATTATATCCGAAAAAATCGTGCTTTCTAATGCTTTTTTGGTCCTCACACTGTTGTATTGATATGTTATGTTTGGTTATATTAATACAATATTAGAAAGCACAATTTTTTCAGATATAATCGTGTGAGCTGATGATGAGATTATATCTTTTTCTAATTTTATTTTACTTTCCCACTTTTTTTATTTTTTACTTTTTTTTTTAAATATTTGAGAATACTGTTTAAAAACATTTTTAAATTTTCTTTTCATCTTATTTGGTACATGTTTATTTCTTTTTCCTTGTTTTCTCTATATTTTTAACTTATATTTATATATGCACACACAGAAGTAGATAAGGATTAAAATTCCATTCTCACGAAAAAAAATAACATTATAAGAAGAATAACTTATTATATAATAACTAAGAAGTGCATGCTTGTTGTGCCTTGTGTGTGGATTGGCCTAAAATATGTGCCACGGGTGTTTCAAAATGCCAGTTCGCCCGTCAAACATATTTCCTTTGGCACTTACGTAAAAATTTGTTCTAAATTTATCTATAAATTTTTGTATGATTCATTTTACTACACGCTTGACTAGATGTCAAAAGTAAAATGAATAAATAACGTTTAAAAAATATGACGGAAGAAGATTAGGTGTTGCTAGATATCAATCGTAATCTTTATATCAAAAGTTTTAAACATATAAAAGTCGTAAAATGGTGAAAACAGTTTCCAATTTGAACTCATTCTGTCATTCAATACAAGGTTATCGTTATAGATTGTTAATAAGTAAAATCATCTCTCCTTTATTGCTTCATATTGTGTTACACATTATTATATCACTAAATTTTTTCAGGTGCAGTTGATTTTTTTTAAAATCCATATTCATTTCGGGATGAGTAACGTGTTGAAAAAATATTTTTACTTAAAATTATAATAATTTTATATTTTATAAACAAAACTATATATACATTTTTCAAAATATCGATTTAAAAAAAAAAAAAAAAAAAAAAAAAAATCATGAC
>NC_092209.1:63905629-63917225 GCF_043381705.1 Parasteatoda tepidariorum
ATATATACAGATGGATGACAAAATAATACGAACACCTGTGAAAAAGTGTGACTTATTTCACACCTGCAGTACAGCCGCGCCACCTGCAACAGAAGTCTGCCACCTAGTGAGCGTGAAGAGGAAGCTATCAGTCTCTCAACATTAGTCACCTGTGTTGCATGAGTTTATCTAACTAGCTTTTATAAGGTGAAATGTCTGACCTGTCAGAATTCCAAAGAGGGATGATTGTTGGGGCGCGTTTAAGTGGAGCATCGGTGACAGAAACAGCAAACCTTTTGGGGTTTGCAAGAAGTACTGTATCAGCCGTTATGACAGCATACATGAAAGAAGGTAAGACGAAGTCTTCAAAGCAAAACAGTGGCCGAAAGTCAAAGCTTGATGATAGAGATAGACGTATCTCGCAGCGCGTAGTAGCTCGAAAACACAAGCAATCGTTATCCGAGATAACATCAGACATGAACAGTCATCTTCAGGACCCCGTTTCAACAAGAACTGTTCAAAGAGAACTTCATGCAGCTAACATTTATGAGAGAGGAGCAATTCGTAGACCTTTGGTGACAGCAAACAGTGCTTTCAAGCACCGTCAGTGGTGCAGAGGTCATAAAGGCTGGTCCCCACAGCAGTGGCAGCAGGTAATATGGTCCGATGAATCATCCTTCACCTTATTTCAGACCACCGGACGCGTTTATGTCTGGAGATCACCCAAAGAAGCGTTTGATCCTGAATGCCTCTTACCAACTGTGAGACATTGAGGTGGCTCCATTATGGTTTGGGGTGCGATATCTTGGCGTGGTCTTGGGCCACTAGTACGTCTGCGTGGGAGAATCAAATCTAATGACTATCTAAGCGTTCTAGCGGATCATGTTCATCCTTTTACAGACTGTATTCCCTGGAGAGCGACCGATTTTTCAAGACGACAACGCCCCTATCCATACCGCTAGGTGCGTTCAAACATGGTTCGAAGAGAATGACAATGAAGTTGAGCATCTCGCCTGGCCCCCTCAGTCTCCGGACTTAAATATTATTGAACATTTGTGGCAATATTTGGAGTCTAAACTTCGTTCCCGATTCTCACCTCCATCAAATTTTTTGGAATTAGAGGCAGCTTTGCAAGAGGAATGGCTTAATATTCCTTTAAATGTTGTCCATGACCTTTATGCATCGATCCCACGTCGTATTAAATCTGTAATTCAGTCAAAGGGTGGTTCAACTCCCTATTAATAAAGATTTTCTGATATTTCACAGGTGTTCGTATTATTTTGTCACCCATCTGTATNGCTTGCTTAAAGAGTGGAAAAATTATAAAATGTATATATACATATATATGCAATATTTTATATATATATACTTTTCTTTAATTTAAACTTTACTCGTAATAAAAAAAACATTATAATTTTTACTGTATCATTTCTAATATTTAACGGCACATTTTAAGAATTTGGCGGCACCCAAAAGTGTCGCAGCACAGTGGTTGCGAATCAATGTTCTAAGGCAGTGATTCTCAACCTTTTTTTTTTGTGGCGGCAACCTTTAAACGATTTCGAAATTTGACGGCACACAATGAAAAAAATTAGATTAAAAGTTGCTTAATTACCTATTTTACACTGTGTTGAATAGTTTGTGATAATAATTTAATAAAATAAATAAAATAATATGTACTACAAAAGCACATTTATTAAGGGATTAATTATTTCTTTTGACCAATTTTTTATTAGTTAGGTAACAGTTATTTATTTTTTGCTAGTTATTAATTGTTAGCTTGTTTTCTATAACCATTAATTGTTATTTTTTGTGATTTCTTGTTAACTGGTTTTTTTGCTAATCATTAATTGTTAGCTTAATTTTTGTCAGTTATCCTTTGTTAATTTGGTTTTATATATTTGTTTTTTCAGTTATCCTTTGTTTATTATTTGCATAGCTTACTTTAATGATAAGTTCTTACAACATTTTTTAAAACTGTGCGTCATATACAATTTAAACACTTCCATCTTATTTTAACTTATTTTAAGACTGTCAGAGACAAGACAATCGCCGACAAAGTTGTTCACGTGGTTAAAGCGTGGAGAAATTATAAAAAATATATATTATATATACACTTTTCTTTAATTTAAACTTTACTCATAATAAAAAAAAGTATTATAATTTTTATTGTATCATTTCTAATATTTGGGGGCACATATTAAGAATTTGGCGGTACACAAAAGCGCCGTGGCACAGTGGTTGAGAATCACTGTTCTGAGGAATTGAAATTCGAAAGAAAAATAAAACCTCTAATGAAATGTATAAATGTAAATAGCCCTCTAAGCAAGTCAAATTTCTACTCTCTTGTTGAATTTTAGCGGGCTGTAGATAGTCCCACCTGATATTTTTCATGCAAGTTAACTGTTGATAATTCTCGAACTAATAATTGAATCTTTTTTTATTTATTTTTGTTCCATCGTGCTCCGCAAACAATTTTCTTCACAACTTCATAAATCGTGTTTTTAAGCTTTATAGTTTTCAGGCAGCAAAACAAAATGCAACATAAAGTTGAAAACCCAAAACAACGGTGGCGCTTCCGATTTTTTAGTACAGAGACAAAATTAACTACCTCTGTCCAATTTTCAATCTGCCAAGCGTTGATTTTTACCCACAAGTACATTCTCAGATGAGCGATCAAATATTGCAATCTGCAGCATTCGGTTTCTGTGCAATATAGAAGGAAAAAAAATCTGACTTACAAACAAAACAGTTTTTAAAAGGTTGCACCTAATTACGTTTTTGCAATAAGTTGATAGCATTACCGATGGTAACATTTGTTCCATCAATTTTCAATAATTCGCATGTAATATCTATAAAAAAATACCTATTTCTTACTCATACAGAACAGCACATTATTTATTGACTTTTACAATTGGATATTTATAAAGTTCCAAGGACAGGTACAGCTATTACAATAAAGATATTCGAAAACTGATAAAAAGATAGGGATTTCTTAAAACGCATAACCGCTAAGAATGCTTTTATTTAATGATTTATTTCATTTGAGTTGCCAGAAGTTATAACAACTATAAAGAAGCGGTTATTTCTGTGCAAAGATGGAAGGTTGTTCTAAATATTGCTGTTTAAATACGGGATTTTACGACTTCCCATTAAATAGCACCTGTAAAAAGTGGGAAAGGTACAGTTTCAGAAAAGGTTGTTTTATAAATGGCAAACTTATTATATGAATAAGTAAGGAAACACGTTTCACGTGCTACGAAAAGGGATAATTTATTGAAAAAATGGCGATAAAGTTGTACTGAAATGGATTCATAAAAGATACTTTCTGACATTGAGTTTATTCGTGTTTTGTTCGTAAAGGAAAATGTAGCTGGCACTTTATGTAACGAAAAGCTAAAAATAACAAAAGTTTTCATAAATTTTATATTTTTTGTATCTTATTAAGAGTATTAGTGTTCATACAAATGAACTGAAATGTAAATTAGAATAACGAGATAACAAAATAAAAATTATATATTTTTGGAGGCACAACTATGAAATGACCTCAGAAGAGTGAAATGATACAAGGCACAATTGCAACTTTAAATATTTCATATTTTCAACGCTAATTATCATTTACGATACTCAATCGATTAAGATTTTTCTTCTAAGAAAGAACAAATTTGAGAAAAAAATTATGCCTAAAAGAATGCTCTTGTAAAAATTAATAAACACCACATTAAAAAGAAAAAAAAAGCCAATGAATTTTAATGTATATTTTGTGTGGCTAAACAAATTTATATTTTATAGCTGTAAAAAATAATTTCCTGTTATTTAAATTCTTCTCATTATATCCTATATTATTAAATCATTTCAAATTGTATAACAAATTAATTCCTTCTTAAAGGCGGTGTTTTTTTGCAATTTATCAAAGTAAATTTCTTTTTAATGTTTTTTTAAAATAAAATTACGATGAACGCTTAATATTTTTGAAACGAACCCGATGCACGTTTATTTATTTTTTAAATATTCCCCATTAGAAACTTCTGGTTATTCATAAAAATAATAATTTAAGTTATGCGTATATTTTCTTTTCGTGGTATTTTACTGTTGATAGAAGTAGAATTTCATTTTAAATAAATTTTTAATTTTTGGTAAAAAAATATGGTGGAAAGTGTGGAAGGTGGTTTTTCGAAGAATTTTTGAACAATATTTTTAAAATATTCTAACTACAGGGTTGATACAGGAAAAAAAGAAAGAAAATAGTTGCTTTTAGTAGCCTAAAGCAAGAAAATAGTAGCTGAAAACTATGAAAATAGTTGCCTAAATAAGAACAAAAATATGACTAAAATTTTATTACTTCCATGGTATATGACTTAATTATCATATACCATGATCCATTTAGTCATGTTGGTGGCAAATATGATAATTTTTATAAGAATATTAGTGTTCCAGCACAAAATTTTTAGATCAAAAAAAAAATAGTAGCAAAAAATTAAATATTTTTAATTACTAGAAATCATTCACAAAAAATTTTTTATAAAAAAAAACATCATATTTTTCCTAAAAATTTTTTAGTTTAACTAATTGATTTGGCAAATATATATATACATACATACATTGTGAAAAGTGATGATTGAAATTAAAAATTCAGGTATTGTAATATCGTATTAAAAATTGGGTTTTCTAACATCATGCAGAATTTCGTAGTAATAACCGTTAAAAAGGTGATTGAGGAACAAAATAGATTTACTATGGAATCTGTTCAAATTGGGCGCATTTAAAAGTGATGACTCAAATTTTATTTTGTGTTCAGAAGAAGCTGTTGCAGGTCGTCAACCCAATTTATGCTTAAAAAAAAAAAAAAAAAAAACATAGCTAGGAGCACAGAAAAGTCTCCCAATAGTCTCCTTTTCCTGAAAATAGTTGCTTTTTTAGCCTTTTCAGGCAAAAAAAGTTATCATAGTCGTCTCAGGTCACAAATAGTTGCAAATTGTCTCATTTAAGTTGCCTGTGGCAACCCTGTAATTATGCTATTGATTCAAGCTTCAAAATCCAGTTGAGCATTTTTATTTGCAGATAATTCAGACGTTTAGAGTATTTTCTTAAAACTCTGAGTTTATCATTCAATAAATCAAACACCAAATATGCAATAAAAAAAATTTCGAAGTGTTGCAAAAATTACATTAGTAATATAATTCTACTTTCTTTGAGGTGAAATAAGTTTAAATTTGAGACAAATTGGGACAAAATAGAGCTGTAAGTTTTTAGATGAATCATTTGAAAAGTGAAGAACTTATCATGACTATTATTACAAAAATTACTAGTTAATACAAAAATGTCTTTATTAATTTATTTTTTTGAATAAACACCATCTAAAGTTAGTGATTACTTATTTTATCCATACTTGCGTCACAATAGAAAGTGATGCATCTTTCTCGTGTATACTTCAAGGAATATTTCCCTCTATACATTGTTTTCTGATACTTTCTTTGTTAAATATGGCTAAAAAAAATTTTGAAAAAATAAAAAAAAACAATTTAAAAAAATTTTTTTGGCTTGCCTTCAACCCATATTCTCCATAAATCTTGTTACTCCCCCCCCCCCTTAAAAATGAATGACTATTAAGTTTAGGGAAGTTGTAAACATATAAATAACAAAAGACTATTGTAAGTTTCAAAACGAAAAATACGCATTTCTTAAAAATTTAAACGTTGAATTTTTTAAAACTTATAAAAGTGTTGAATATATTTTGCGATGGCATAAAACATGATATACACACGTCAAAAATTATCGTAGATGTTTTTTTAATGGAAAATTTGCCTTTAAAAAAAGTAAAAAAATTGAAGACAAATAAAATATTAATAAAAAAAACGATATTTTCAACAAACAAAATGTGCACTTAATACTTCTCTATTTGAATAATTTAAAAAATATTAAAATAATGTTGGCAACTGCCAACTTCTCTCTGATAAACGAATTCAAAGAGTTATATTATCTTTAATGAGAACTGATTGACACTTTCCTAACTATAATTAAGATTCTTGTCAATTTAATCCTAGGTCACGTAGCCCTGTTAGTTAAGCAAATAACTAAGTATCATCATTCTGTCACAACTTCATCAGAACAATGCTAGAACTCAATAATCACATAAGGAAACAGCAGGGATGGCTGATTAGTTGCTAATTAGTAATAGTTACAATGATGAGTTCTTTCAACCAGTTGGTGTGACATCTGATCTTATTATGCTAATTTCTGAATCCCATTGTGGTTAAGCCTTACCAGCTGCAATTTGTGTTCCAAACGATACTATGTTCGTATTCATATTTTTTTTTATATTTAAAAATGGCATCAGTTCAGACTAAGAACGCGAAGAAAAAATTGGAAGGAAAAAAAAAATAGACGTCTAGACTTAGCGTTTCAGACAGAAGTCTGGGAATATATACCTCCAGCTGTGCATGCAGTTGGACGTTTGGAAATTATTTTTCTTGATATCACGATACAATAAGAACTAAATGATGTTTAGTGATGCAAAAAAGAACAAAAAGTTACCATAGGCAAGAAGTGTCAGGGAATTTTGTGTAAGATGCATCAAGGGATTAAGCAGGAGGTATTAGAGTTAGATGACCCTAAGAGATCATCTCAAATCTACGCCCATTTTATCCGCACATCCGGGTAAAAAATCCGCGTGTAATAATCAATTAAATTTTTTTTCGTTTTATTTCTGTGATAGAATAATGGGGATGATCACACAAAAGGCCTAGAGTTAGGGTTCGTTACCAAAAATGGGCGCACCGTCTGATCTGCAGCTTTGATTGCTGAAATCAAAGAAATTCGTCGCGGAAGACATCTGGTTTATTAACTTTGATTATAAGTTAGCTATTTAATGACATGTCGGAATATAATATTAGATAGTCAGCTTAGGTTAGACTTAGTTATTATAGTTTTCCGAGTTCAGCGAATTATGAATCGGACTAAATTAGTGATGGTATTCCGATAATCATTGTAACGTGTATTTTCTTGCTCATAAAAAATCGTGAGGAAATATAGAGATATAAACTGGTATTATACTATAAATTATGCTCTTTGTACAAATTACTAATAAGTCATTGGCCTTCTAATTAATGCAACTAGCTATGTACTATTATGTTCTAACCATTAGTGGTTTCTCATGAGCACCTGTAACATTCTTTTAAGTACAATGTAACAAAAATATCCTCAAATATCAATTTAATCGTTACCTAAGTTTCTTTTAACATTATTGAAAAATACATCAAAATTATTGTCTTAAGATGTCAATCTGCTCTGCTTCATTAAGAAAGTAAGGTGAAATTATAATATATTAATTTTCGCTAAGAAAACCATAGTTAAAATTCTAGTATAGAAAAAGTTTTGAAAAAAATATCTTCGTATTACAAAATGAACAACGCTATAACCCTTTATCGTGGAATTTTTATTAAACGTGTTTTTCATACTTTTTTTTCTTATTTTGCATTAATTAAGTTAAAAATGAGTGAAAAATATTACATATAGTATTTTAATAATTTATGGTTGTGAAATACAGCAGGAAACACTGATGACTTTTTCTGCGTTATAGGTAAAATCTGCCAAACAATAATTATTCAAATTTGCAGTTATTTAGATCTAAGAGAAATAGTTTATTCATCATGGAAATTTCTCTCTTCAAAATAAATTATTGATAAATTTCTTATTAATTTTTTTTATTTTATATAAAAAAATTTTATTACAAAATTTTTATTTTACATTAAAAAAATTTAAAGCATAAAAAAAATTTAAAACTATTTTTTTGGATTATATATTTTAGTACAAATATAATTCTGATAATCTAACAGATTTTTTAAGTATTATTAGACTGTTCTTTATAATTTTTTATTTATTATTAAACTGTTTTTTATAATTAAAAAATACCAAAATATATTTTCGCTTGTAATTAGAACGCGAGAAAAAATATATGGAAAAGACACTAGTGTTCCATCTGTATCAAAGGGTAAAACATCAATGTAAACCATTTAATCTTAAGTAATACGAAATTAAAATACATTAATTATTAATGGGCAAACTATAGTTAGGGTTAATACGAAAGCATGAAGTCTTGTTTTTTTACGTTAAGAATTCAAAAATAATCTATGAAATACCAATTTGATCCATTTAATAATATAAGAATCATGCAAAACTGCAATATATTATGGTATAAAGTTACTATGGATTCATGATGAAAACCATAATCCATAGTTAAAAATGCATGAGAAAATTCTGAACGGGATTGAAACTGTAATTTTTTTTAATTTATTAATTATCACTGAACAACCCTTAAAGTTAAAAGACATTCATCTTAAGAAATGGTTTATAAATTTTGACCAGGAATTTTTTGGTCAATTTTATAAGCAGCTTTCTGCTTTTAATTCATTAATCAATGTTTTTTTTCGGGGAGGGGGGAGGTTGAAATTTTTTGTAATTAAGTTATTTTTCCGGAATGGAATTGAAACGAAACTGTAAACAAGTGTCATTATATTTACAGTAATTTAATATTCAGTTTTTTCCTAGAGTTATTTTACCGATGTTTTTTTGTGACTGCTTGGTTTTTCTTTTATTTCCGTAGTTAATATTTCGGAAATATCATATAGGACGAGCAAATAATAAAATACAAAATTAGTTATTTTTATAAGGTGTGTAAATGTTTACCGTAAACTATATTTTCTAATTTATTGCATCCAGGTATTAGAAACTGTTAATTGATTCTAATTTGATTTTTTAAGAAATTAAAGATAGGAAATTAAAGATCAAGAAATTAAAGATAAAGTAAATGCATAAGTTACATTGTAAATTTTTACAATGCGCAATAAGACTTCATTTTAAAATCCTAATTTTTAAGGAAAATTGATAAAAAGAAGAATTGAATGAAATATAGATATGCAAAAACTCAACGGTATATAAAAATAGATCTCAATTTTCAATAATCTTATAAAAGCAAAGTGGAAATTGAGTTATTACATTTGAGATAACATAAGAACGAGTTTCAAATATACATTTTCCTGAGAAACGAGAGGATTTAAAATTTGATGCATTTTTGATGTCCGATAAAAGAATATTGTGAAATTTAATAAACTTTTGGCAAGGATGTTTTTGGTTTCCAAAAATATATAGGATTAAAAGTTGTTATTATGCATAATTTTATAAGAATTTGACAAACGCTTTATTTTTTAAATAAATTTTTAACAAAAAGATCCTAGAAAATAGGCTATCTAAAACGATAAGCTCAAATTTCTTTTTATATTTTACCAATTTACAATAGGCAAAATAACTACAAAATACTTTTGTATTCAAAATAAATTTCATTTTAGATTAAATCTAGAAGGATATAAATCTTTGAATTATCTTTTTTAAGTCCCTGGTTCATATCAATTGTTTTGAGTTGTCCAAGAGTTCGGTCTGTTAATGTCAGATCTGTTACTAAAGATGACACTGGGGAATAATTTTTTTTCTTCTGTTGCGTAATTTTTTTTTATTTATTTACTTTTTTTTATTAACGAATTTAGGATATTTTCACGCCAAATCTCCAATCGGTTTCTTTTTCTACAAGCTAAAGTTTTTTTGTAAAGAACATTTTTAGTTTTTTTTTGTTCAAATGTATATGTTTAAAACAGTTATAAATAACAGAGGATCGCATAAATGTTGTGAAGAACTTCTAGAGCACATCATCAGGATCGAAACTGCATAGGAACATTTGCCCGGAAATGTCGTTATAAGCCGCTAGGGGCACTTTTCTATTATGAGCTGTTTCTTTGAGTGTTTCCGAAACAGATCATAGTAGGGAAGCGTCCCTAATAGCGTACGGTGGCATTTATTTATGCTATCACGATGCACAACATTTATGCGACTCTCTGTTATATGTAATGTTTTTAAAGTTAAAAATTTCGAGTAAAAATAGAATAAAAATGTCGTTAAAAAACTTGAAGGGAAAACTAAGTTCAGATTTGAAATCTCTATTTCCGAATTAGGCAAGATCAAAGAATTGTATAAATGCAAAATAAATAAATAAGTAAAATAAATAATTGTTCCACAATGCAATTATTTTTAAAATAACTTACAAGATGATATTTCCATTTTTTAATATTGCTGTGATCTTTCAGAATGTTGAAACAATGAAATATGTTGAAGATTTTAGGTTTTTCAAAACTTGAGTAATCTTGATATCCGGCCTATTCCCAACATTTTAAAGTTAATTAGTGAAGCTTTATTAAATGCTTGCCTTATACAAAGTGAATCTGTGTACCATATTTGACTCATGATGTCTTAAGTCAAACAAGTTTACTCAAAAATATATAAAATTTTCTGCTGTTTCTTAGCGATAATGTATTTTTAGTTTAATGATGAGTTATAAGGTCGTAACAGGTTTAAATTTTTATTCGATCTTGATGCTTAGAAAACATGTGCAAGACGCACAGAGTGTAGAAGAAGTTTGGAAACCGTTAAATATCTGAAAAATATACATCGGTTCGAAAAAGTGAAAAAAGCCAAATTCAATATTTTTTTAAAACTATCCGATTATACCAAACTTGATCTTCCAGTTCAGAAGAAGTAGCCTTATTTGACATGCAGGTTGATGTATTTTGCTTCAAAGATGGCGCTGTAGCAGTGAAAATTAAAATGGGCACAAACTGTTTTTTTTTATCAGTTTTCATATCTTTATTTCTAATTCTTTAAATCTTATACCTTTAAATTTTTTATCTTTTTTTCTATCAATATCCTTTTTTTAAAAGATTTTTTTTAAAAATAGCTACATGATTATGATTTAATTATGATTTTGTTTTCAATAGGGTCTTTTAAAATAGGGTACAAATTGTTTAAAATAGCGAATCTTGAGACCTATCAGATTAAGAACATAAAAATATCTAAACACATCTATCTTTCTGTTAATTTATTAATAATAGAGAATTAATTATGTTTGTCAGATATATGGGCATTCAGAGTAACAAAAATTGGATCAAATAAATTTTTACATACTCACCTAGCTTGAACTCCTTAACTCAGAATTCGAGAAAATAAAATGATTTAAAAATCCACTCAAAAACTAAGTATGAAGTAAGAAAGGAACTCTACAATAAATTTTTACATACTCACCTAGCTTGAACTCCTTAACTTAGAATTCGAAAAAATAAAATGATTTAAAAATCCACTCAAAAACTAAGTATGAAGTAAGAAAGGAACTCTACAATAAATTTTTACATACTCACCTAGCTTGAACTCCTTAACTCAGAATTCGAGAAAATAAAATTATTTAAAAATCCACTCAAAAACTAAGTATGAAGTAAGAAAGGAACTCTACAATAAATTTTTACATACTCACCTAGCTTGAACTCCTTAACTCAGAATTCGAGAAAATAAAATTATTTAAAAATCCACTCAAAAACTAAGTATGAAGTAAGAAAGGAACTCTACAATAAATTTTTACATACTCACCTAGCTTGAACTCCTTAACTCAGAATTCGAGAAAATAAAATTATTTAAAAATCCACTCAAAAACTAAGTATGAAGTAAGAAAGGAACTCTACAATAAATTTTTACATACTCACCTAGCTTGAACTCCTTAACTCAGAATTCGAGAAAATAAAAT